>NC_045635.1:5084123-5388684 GCF_009829155.1 Mustela erminea | reverse complement strand
CTTCTTTTAGCTTCTTCAGGTGTAAGGTTGGTCAGATTTTTCTTGATTCTTGAGGTAGGCCTCTGCTGCTATAAGCTTCCCCCTTAAAACAGCTTTTAGTGGATTCCAAAGATTCTGAGCCTTGTATTTTCATTTTCATATGTCTCCGTGTATTTTTTTATTTTCTCTTCGATTTTTTAGGTGACCCAATCATTATTCAGTAGCATGTTATGTGATGTACATGTATTTGTATTTTTTATAGACTTTTTCTTGTGGTTGATTTCTAGTTTCCTAGTGTTGTGGTTCGGAAAGATGCATAGTAGGATTTAACCTTTTTTAATTTGTTGAGGCTAATATTGTGGCATAAGAAGTGATCTGCTCTGGAGACAGTCCCATGTGCACTTGAGAAGAATGTATATTCTGCTGTTGTAGGGTGGAAAGTTCTGAGTATATCAGATCTTTCTGGTCTGATGTCTCATTCAAAGCCACTGTTTCCTTGCTGATTTCCTGCTTCGGTGATCGGTCCGTTGATGCGGTGCGGCGGTAAAGTCCCCTACTGTTGTGTTATCATGGATTACTTCCTTTTTGCTTGTTATTAACTGCTTTTATGGAGTTGTACGCTCCCACACGGGTGCATAAGTATTTACACTTGTTAGATCTTGTCGGACTTCTCCCATTATGATTACGTAGTGTCCTTCTCTGTCTCCTGCTACGGTCTGTGTTTTAAAGTCTCGTCTGTCTGATTTCAGTGTTGTCACGAGGCTTTCCTGTCACTTCCATTTGCCTGATAAATGCTTTTCCATCCCGTCATGCTCAGTCTGCAGGTGTCTTTAGGTCTGAAATGAGTCTCTCTAGGCCGCATGGAGCTGGGTCTTGCTTTTTTATCCATTCCCTCACCCTGTGTCTTTAGATCAGGGCATTTAGTCTATTTACGTTCAGAGTAACTTTTGATAGGTGTGTGCTTGTTGTCATTTAGTTACTTATTTTACAGTTGTTTCTGTAGTTCTTTTTTCTTCTCTTGTCCTCTGCTGTACGTATCACGGGCAGGGACTGGTCCCCGTGGTGCTGACAGGCCAGTGCGGGGCCCCGCTGCACCTGAGCCGGTGACACCTGGCGTCAGGCAGAGCTGGAGGAGCTCCCACCCCTAGGGCACACGCTCCCAGTCATCTGTGGGTGGGGAGGAGCCCCCAGGCTGCCACGGGGGCTGCGGCCAGACAGCACTTTGGCCCTCTGCCCCTCTCCTCAAGGCATCACCTTGGGGGTGGTGCCGGCACAGTGCCAGGCCTGTGGCCCCGCTCTCCGTGGGCTGGCCCAAACAGTGTGGGAGGGTGTGGGTGGCTCAGGAGCATATGAGGGCAGGACGTGTGCCGGCAGCAGGGCTCCTGAGGGCCTCCTGGCGGGGAGGCCTGCAGCCGAGGCCTGGCTCTGGGAGCCACATCTGCAGAGGAGCACTGTTGGCACAGAGTCTGTGCTGCCCACCCTCGTTTGTTCTCGGACTCAAGTCCCACACATCCCTGCCAGGCCCACACATTCTGAGCTTAGGGAACAAATGTCCTTGCCGGGGACCCCCCGTGTGCTGCACGCTGCTGCTTCTCAGCTGCTGCTCTGCACGCCAGCTGTTGTGCAGTCTCTTGGCAGGGGAGGAACTCTGCATCTGCGCACCGCCTCCCCACACCCCCCCACTACCGCCCAGTTCCCCAGAGTCTCGCCCAGTGAGGGTCAAAGTTCCAGCTGTTCAGCTGCCCTGATGGAATTCTGCCCTCTGCTTTTCGGAGTGTAGACAGCCATGGGCACTGTAGTTGGCCGTGGGCAGACCTGGCACTGGTGAGGGTAGTGTGTATGGCCGTGGGTGGTCTAGATGGCCGTGTGCACTGAAGATGGCCATGGGCAGGCCTGGTGCTGTGGTGGGTAGTGTAGATGGCCATGGGCACTGCAGATGGCTGTGGGTAGTGTAGATTGCCGTGAGCAAGCCTGGTGCTGGTGTGGGCAGTGCAGATGGTCGTGGGCAATGTAGATGGCCGTAAGCAGGCCTGGCACTGGTGTGGCCACTGTAAATGGCCATGGGCAGGCCTGGTCCTGCCATGGGTAGTGTCAACGGCTGTGGATAGTGTAGATGGCCGTGTGTAAGCTAGACGACTGTGGGCAGTGCAGATGACCATGAGCAGTGTATAGGGCCATGGGCAGTGTAGATGTGCATGAGCAGGCCTGACACTGGTGTGGGTAATGTAGATGGCCGTGGGCAGGCCTGGCAAGGGCAGTGTAGATAACGTGGACAGTATAGATGGCCGTGGGTAGTGTACATGACTGTGGGCAGTGCAGATGGCTGTGGGCAGTACAGACGGCTGTGGGGAGGCCTGGTGCTGGTGTGGGTAGTGTAGATGGCCGTGAGCACTGTAGACAGCCATGGGCAGGCCTGGCACTGGCATGGGTAGTTTGGATGACTGTGGGCAGTGTAGACGGCTGTGGGCAAGCCTGGTGCTGGTGTGGTTAGTGTAGATGGCTATGGGTAGTGTAGATGGCTGTGGGCAGGCCTGGCACTGGCATGGGTAGTTTGGATGACTATGGGTAGTGTAGATGGTCATGGGTAGTCTAGATGGCTGTGGGCAGGCCTGGTACTGGTGTGGGCTCTGTAGATGCCGTGGGCGGTGTAGATGGCCGTGGGCAGGCCTGGCGCTGGCATGGGTAGTTTGGATGACTATGGGTAGTGTAGATGGTCATGGGTAGTCTAGATGGCTGTGGGAGGCCTAGCGATGGCAAGGGCAGCGTAGTTGACCATGGGCAGTATAGGTGGCCGTGGGCACCGTAGATGGCTTTGGGCAGGCTTGGCATGGGTGACGGTAGTGTATATGGCCGTGAGCAGTGTAGATGGCCATGGACAAGCCTGGCGAGGGCAGTGTAGATGGCCATGGGCACATAGATGGCCATGGGCAGGCCCGGCACTAGTGAGCGTAGTGTAGATGGCCATAGACAATGTCACCAGCACCAGGCCTGCCCACAGCCACCTACACTGCCCACAGTCATCTAAACTACCCACGACCATCTACACTGCCCATGCCCATCTACACAGCTCATTCCACCACCAGGCCTGCCCATGGCCATCTACACTACCCACAGCCATTTACACTGCCCACAGCCATCTAGAGTACCCACGGCCATCTACACTGCTCACGTTACCGCCAGGCCTGACCACAGCCATGTACACTACCCATGGCATTCAACACTGAAAAAACAGTAAGTACGTGGCTGTGAGCAGGCCTGGTGCTGGTGTAGGCAGTGTACGTGGCCGTGGGTAGTGTAGATTACTGTGGGCAGACCTGGAGCTGGCGTGGGTAGTGTAGACGGCCGTGAGCACTGTAGATGGCCGTGGGCAGACCTGGAGCTGGCGTGGGTAGTGTAGATGACTGTGGGCACTCTAGATGGCTGTGGGAATGCCTGGCACTGGGATGGGCTCTGTAGATGGCCGTGGGCAGTGCAGATGACTGTGGGCAGGCCTGGCACTGGCTACAGGCAGTGGCTACTAACCACGACCATCTACACTGCCCACATTACCGCCAGGCCTGCCCACGGCCATGTACACGGCCCATGGCATTCAACACTGAAAAAAACAGCAAGTACATGGCCGTGAGCAGGCCTGGCACTGGCGTGGACTCTGCGTGCCATGGGCAGTGTAGATGCTCGTGGGCATTGTAGATGGCCAAGGTCAGTGTGGATGGCTGGGGGTAGTATGGATGGCCACGGGCAGTGTAGATGCTGTGGGCAGGCCTGGTACTGGTGTGAGCAGTCCAGATGGCCGTAGATAGTTTGCTGGCTATGGGCAATGTAGATGGCCATGAGCTGGCCTGGCTGTCCACGGCCATCTACACTGCCCTCACTAGGACCAGGCCTGCCCATGGCCATCTATACTTCCCACAGCGATCTACACTACGCCCACCAGCGCCAGGCCTGCGATGGCCATCTACAGTACCCATGGTCATCTATACTGCCCTTGCCGTCACCAGGCCTGCCCACGGCCATCTACACAGCCCACGGTCATCCTCCGGCCATCTACATTATCCACAGCCATCTACACTGCCCACAGCCACCAACACTGCCCACAGCCACCAACACTTCCCACGGCCATCAACACTGCCCAGTCGTCTACACGACCCATGGCCATCTACACTGCCTATGGCCATCCAAGCTATCCACATCCATTAACACTACCCACACCAATGCCAAGTCTGCCCACAGCCATCTACGCTATCCATGCCAGCGCCAGGTCTGCCCAAGGCCATCTACACTGCCCGCTGTCATATACACTGCCCACAGTCATCTATACTACCCAAGTTATCTACACTGCCCATGGCCATCTACATTACCCACGCCAGCACCAGGCCTGCCCCTGGCCATCTACAGTACTCAGTCATCTAGACTACCCACAGCCATATACACTCCCCACGCCAGTCCCGGGCCTGCTCACGACCATGTACATTGCCCACAGTCATGTAAACTGTCTACGGTCGTCTAGACTGCCCAAGGCCATCTGCACTGCCCACGGCCATCTAGACAGTCCATGGTATCTACACTGCCTACGGCCATCTATACTACCCACACCAGCGCCAGGCCTGCCCACAGCCATCTACAGTACCCACATCCATCTAGACTGCCCATGGCCATCTACAATACCCACACCAGTGCTAGGCCCACTCAGGACCATGTACCTGCCTATAGCCATGTACATTACCCATGGTCATCTAAACTATCCATGGCCACCTAGACTGCCCACAGTCATCTAGACTTCCCAAGGTCACCTGGACTGCCCACAGCCATCTAGACTGCCCACGGTATCTACACTGACCACGGCCATCTACACTATATAGGCTGGTGCCAGGGCTGCCCACAACCATCTACACTGCCCACGGCAGCACCAGGCCTGCCCACGGCCATCTCCACGGCCCATGGCCATCTGCAATACCCACGGCCATCTACACTGACCAAGCAGTACCAGGCCTTCCCATGGCCAATTACACTGCCCACAGTCATCTACACTGCTTACACCAGCGCCAGGCCTGCCCATGCTGTCTACAATGCCCACAGTCATCTACACTATCCACACCAGCGCCAGACCTGCCCACAGCCGTCTACACTGCCCACGGCTGTCTATCCTACCCATGCCAGCACCAACCTGCCCATGGCCATCTTCACTGCCCACAATCATCTACACAATCCACGGCCATCTACACTGCTCATGGCCATCGACACTACCCACACCAGCACCAGGACTACTCATGGACATGTACACTGCCATGGCCATCTACACTGCCCACACGGGTGCCAGGCCTGCCCAGGGCCATCGACACTGCCCACGCCGGCGCCAGTCCTGCTCATGGACATCTACACTGTCCACAGCCATGAACACTGCCCACGACCATGTACACCGCCCACGGCCATCTACACTGCCTTCCGCCATCTACACTGTCCACCACTATTTACACCGCCCATGGCCATCTAAACTGCCCACGGACATCTGCACTGGCCACAGCTTTGCAGACGACCCAGGACCACCCGCACTACCGGGAACGTGTACAGACTGGCCCGCGCCCACCAGCAGGCCTGATCCGCGTTGCCCTTGAGAGCTCGATCTCCGAGTAACACTGCAGCCACTGTCGGCACAGTTGTACGTCTTGGCTAGGCACCGGCCCCTCCCCTCTGTACTGATCCGCGTGAACCCACACACCCCATCTAGCCTCAGGTGGACCGTACGCACCTGCCTTGTTCACTGTTTCCCTCGCCCGTCGGTGCCTAAGGTCCCGAGAGCAGCTGTTTCGGAGTGGTTGGTCCGTTCTGTGCCCTGACCAGCAGCACTGCAACGGAAGCAGAGGCAGTCACTCGCCGACCTCACGCTTGTGTAGAACGTCCCGTTCTTTTTTTCCCTCAAAAAAGCCCCGCAACCTGCTGCGTGCCTCGCACAGCATCTGGTCGGGGGTTCCCCTTTTAAGCAAACACCCAGGGCGCCTGCTTGACCCCTGCTCACCCTCTCAGACCCAAGGTCTCTTCTCATTCCAAAGTGCTCAAACCAGCTTCCCCTGGGGTCCTCCAGTGCCATTGAGCGTTTTCCCCTCAGCAAAGCCCCATCCAGCACTTGGGCACTGGGATGAGGCGCCGGTTGGTGGCAGAGAGGCACCCGTTCCCACCCTCGAGCCCACGGGTGGACGACTGACCCGACATAGGCCAGACCTCCCTCCCCACACTGGGCGAGGGGCTCGTCGTGGGTTTGTCCTTTCCCTGAGCGATGGCCCAGAGTCCAGCACTGGGCAGAGAACACGCTGCTCAGTCCAGGCAGGACAGGCTTGCGGGCTCTGTGCTCTCACAGGCACCCTGAGTGGCTCAGGGTTTGGGGGACCACATGCAAGGAGTACACGGAGAGCTGCTGTCCCGGGCCGCGGGCAGCGGGAACGGTCATGCGCACTGGGGACTGCATCGCGACCCTCGGGGCTCCCGCAGCGAGAAGGTGCTGTTCAGGTGGCCCGGGTTGCACGGGCCCTCGGCTTTCCCAGAAGGGTCGGAGCCGCATCTGTGCTGACAGTTCCTTGATGCACGAACTAGGCCTCCTGGGCCGAGGGCCGCCCTCTCGCGTGGGGGTGCGCTCGGTCCACAAACCAGGGCGAGGTCCCCCTCCGCACCTCGTGGCCATGCTGCCGGGCCTGTCCTGTACTTTCTGGCCTCTTCCCTGGGTTTCTCCTGGACTCTCCTCCCGGCGACAGTCCAGGTTCTGCAGACCGGCTCCCTCCCTTGTCCCGTGTGCGCTTTCGGATGCCTGCAGCACATGCATGCGCCCCTCCCGCTGCGCCCCAGTCTGGGAGCCGCGGCCGATGGGGACCGTGGCCGCAGCCTGTGCTCCTCTGACCTTGCAGATCCCGGCGTCAGTCGCTACCATGTGCAGTGGCTCCCAGAGGCCTGTGCCCAGAACCGGAGCAGCGCGGCCGAGGCCTCCTCCGGCATCACCCAGGTGAGAGGCGTCACGCGGGGCTCGCGGCTCGCGCGTGTCTGGCTCCCTGGGGTGTGGGTAGCAGCTGTGCAGAGAGATGGACGAAGGGTGTTCCCCCCGCCCCCGAGAGCTCGTTGTCACCCGGTAGCTGCCGACTAGTAACGAGGTACACGGGCCCACACAACGGTGCTCTCGTGCTCCGTCCTCACTCAACCTCCCTGGGGACTCGAGCCCATCGGCTCAGGGCAGCTCACAGAACACAGGGTTAAAGACGCGCTTCCTCGGGACTCCGGGGTCAGAGGGGACCTGGTTCCAGGTTGCTGTGCGTCTGCCTTTTGTTGGACGAAAGCTTTGCCTTGATTTCTGGATCTTGGCGGCACGATGTAAGGGGTTACTGTCCCCGTCAACTTCTGACAACCATTCGGCGCCTTGCTTTGCCGCGACCCTGCCCAGCACCCCGTCGCTCAGTGTGCAGAGCTGTTGTCTGCGCCCCACACGGAGCCCCGACGCTTTCCCGACTTAATTTGGAAAGAACGTCAACGCCCTGGGGACCGTCACCAGATCAGTGTTACCGCATGAGCTCTTCCAAACACGGGGGCGACGCATGAACTCGAGAGGAGCTTCGAGCACACAGCGGAGAGTGCCACGAGGGCGGCTGCGCAGGGAGCCAGCGGCGGGCGTGGGACGCAGCAGCGCGGTTCACAACACCTACAGGCAGCTCCAGCCGTTGGAGGGGCCGATACCCGATCGACAAGGGGAACAGTTTTCTTCTGAATATTTTCTAAAGCAGCAAGTACAGTATGTTTAGAATCCAAATGGATCACATGACTTTAAGATAAAGTGAGATAACACAAGTCCGCGGATCTGCAGAAATACAGATTTTTACCGGATTTGACTTGTCCCAAAGCGCGCCCGTGGTAGGCTGCTTCCAAAGTTTGGGGCCCGGGGTAACAGAGAAAGAAATGCATCGGTCCAAGGAAAGCCTACTGCGACCGCAGGGAGGCAGGACGGAAGCAGGGTCTGATCCTGTTCTTGTGCGCACCGGCGAGGCTTTCCCTAGTGTTCCCGGGTGCGCCTTGCCGTGGTTGGGGATCTGCCTTGTTCCCAGGGCGCAGCCAAGTGTGACTTCTCCCCTCCGCAAACCCTGAAGGGAAGACGGAGCTGGACCTGGACGTGTGTCCCAGAGAAGTGGGCATCACGCCGCCGCCTGCTAGACGCTGCCGCTGGCCTCCTCCGTCTGTAAACAGCTTGTAGGCGCCTGGTTTGCAGTTAGGAGGGGGCGACCGGGAGTCCACCTCGTGCTCTCGAGGTCTGCTTCCCACGCCCGCTGGAAGCGTTCCCGAAAGAGCTGCCCAGCGCTGACCTTGGCGGGTCGGGACTGCAGCGTGTTCCCAGAGAGGGTGCGATCCCACTCCCGCAGGAAAGCATTTCCGTCCCCCACGGCGACGCCGCAGGCCTGCGAGGCTCCCTGCTCACTCTGCAGGTGCGCGGTGCCCTGAATTCCGGGGTGCGCACTGCCCCCGCGATCAGGCGCCAGCCCCTCCCCTCCCCCGCCGTGCGCACCCCACTCCGTGCGCATCCCCGGGCTCCTGGACCCCACTCCGTGCGCATCCCCGGGCTCCTGGACTCCCGACTCCGCGAGGGGCGGGGTGGGCGGAGCCTCGGCTTGTCCCGCCCTCCCGGTGTGTGCGCCCGCCTCGCCCAGGCAGCTGTCGCGGGGCCGGTCCTGCACGGCCCGGACGGGGGTCCCGTCTGCGTCTTTCCCTCGAGGGCATCGGGCTCGGATCCGACGGCGGCGCAGACCGGAGAGGCAGCGCAGGCCCACGTGCCGGGCACGGAGCTGCGCTCACGACTGCCCCACACCCAGGCCCGCCCCTTAGTGCGTGGTGCGGCTCTGCGGTCGGCAGGCGCAGCAGGACGGCCCGAGGCCGGAACAGCAGCCCCGCAATGGGGCAGGAAGGTGCAGACGGACAGAGGAGCCCTGACCCGAGTCCCAGAGAAGCCCGAGTTCCCCTTTCCGTCCTGTTCCAACCACGGACACTGGTGCTTGCGGTTGCGTCACGCCTGCTTGGAAGGCGCCGCGGTCCTGCCCAAGTCCAGGGGTGTCTTCCATGCCCCAGGTGGAGGGGGCGGTCATCCCAATGGGGAACGGGCCGCTTCTCTGCTGTGTGTAAAAGCCACATCGCGCACGCTGCGTGCAGAGGACATCGTCCTTGTTGCTCTAGGGTTTCAGCTCCTGCCGGGAGTGTGTCCCCAAGGAGACTTCTTGCAGCATCTTCTCTTTCTCTTGTTCTTAGGACAATTACATCATTCTTCAAGATCTGTCGTTCTCCTGCAAATACAAGGTGACTGTGCAGCCCACGCGACCCACCGGCCGCCTGAAGGCAGAGACGGTGTTCTTTACAACGCCGCCCTGCTCCGCCCTGAAGGGGAAGAGCCACAAGCCCATTAGCTGCCCCGGAGAGCCAGGTGTGTCTCTCGCCCCCCTCAGCTGCCCCGGAGACCCGGTGCGTCTCCTTCTGTTCCTTCCCTGCCCCCCATGTTAGTTGCCCAGAGACCCAGATACACCCCCTCCCCGCCATTACCTGCCCCGGACAGCCAGCGCGTCTCCCCCCAGCTTCCAGGCGCGCTCTAGGATGCTGGCGGCACTCAGAACACTTTTGCTAACCAGCTCTGCGGGCCGGACCCGCCGAAAGCTGCCGTCTTCCGAATGGCCATCCGATGGCCCCATTCAGGTGCTGATGTGCTCACAGCTAGACACGTCATGGTTCCGTTGTCCCAGGCCCGGGACGAGGTCCTGCACTCGCGGCCCTGCCCGCTGGGAACGAAGGAAAGGTTCCCGTACTGCGGGCTTCGGCGACGCCGCACTATTCCGTTTCTCTCCCGGCCCCTTGCCGCGCCAGCTGCCTTTACGCCCTGTGCACGGCGACGCTCCAAACCCCGAGTCTGCACGCATCCCTCCCGGCAGCCGCACGGCTCCCTGGCGGCCCCCTGAGCTCCTCTGAGCGACGGGGCACGACGTCCCATCACTTCACTGTCCGCCCTTGTCGCCGTGGTCACCTCCGCTCTCAGAGCGGCAGCCGGGCCACACCACACGGCAGAATTCCCTCGTCCGCCCCCAAAGCAGGGCCCAGGAAAGACTTCCCAAAGCACCAGCACCCAGCTGCAGGGAAAGAGCAAGTCTGACTCACAGACCGTCCCCGGAGGGCAGAAGCCGTGCGTGGAGGCCCAGCTCAGCCTGCCTGTGCCTCCTTCTGGGTTCGCCGCCCGCAGGGCCCGCGGTGCGTGCAGATGGGCCCTGTTGTCCGTGTCCGTCCGGCAGCCTCACGCGGGTCCCCCTCTCCCCCTCTCCCCAGGTCACGTGATGGCCACAGTGCTCGCCAAGCCCGAAAACCTCTCTGCCTCGTTTGTGGTTCAGGACGCCAACATCACGGCCCACTTCTCCTGGAAGATGGCCAAGGCCAACCTCTACCAGCCCATGACCGGCTTCCAAGTGACCTGGGCCGAGGTCACGACCGAGAGCAGACAGAACAGCTTACCCAACAGCATCATCTCCCGCTCGCAGATCCTGCCTTCGGTAGGTGCCCACTCTGCTCCCCGTGTCGCCGCCGTCCCCGTCCTGCCGGCCGCCCGCGGGGTCCTGCCGCCAGGCCGCCTGCCAGCCACCGAGCCTTCCCGCCGCGCCTTCCCCCGCTGGCTGGAGGAGGGTGCTGGAGGGGGTCAGGACAAGGGGCCGCGGGGAGCAGGGCCAGCCGTCCGGTCCGTGAGCCCTGATCCTCGGCAGCCCCGGCCTGTGTCGTAGGCAAGTGACTGAACAGTCTGTGAACCCATGTCGCTGCGGTCCGAGCGGACGTGCGCTGTTTCAAGTGTTAAACTGGGGGAAAACCAGCTAGAGGAAGCTTGTTGTTTCTCTCCCTTTCCCGGTTCACATTTGGCTCGAGCCCATAAAGCGCTGGCCTGTCTTCCAGGCCACTTAATTCCTTGGCTTGGAAAAAAAAACCCATGTGTGGGCTTTCACTCCCTCCAAAAATGCCCTTAGGATATCCAACTCTGGCTCCAAAAAGAAAGGAAAAAAGAAAGAAAGAAAAAACCTTAAGTCCGGAAGGAAAAATTCCTTGGAATTACAAAGTAGTTATTCTATGAATGTATTAGGTTTTATTGAATTTTGAGAAGAATGTGTTGGCATAAAAATAAACATTTTCAGTCATGGGCACTGTGTGTTGAGGGAAACAGTTGGCTCGTTCCCTGAAATTTGGATTATCAGGAATTCACACCACAAGACGGGCAGAAGACAACTTTCAACCATGGGAAAGTCTTACGTTAAGGAGGAAAAAATGAAATCCCAAGGGCGAGCCTGAGAACCGGCCCCTCCCCACGGCCCTTCCCGGCCAAGCGTGGGGCTGCCCAGCCGGGGGCGTGGTGGGGAGGCGTGATAGGGAGACGCGGCAGACGGCTCCGCGGGGCACGGGGGGCAGCAGACGCAACGGCCCCCCGTGCCTGTGCTCACCCGGCCACTCTCCTCTCTGGGCACGCCCCCCTGCCGCTCTACCCTCCCCCCGCTCACCCCTGCCCCTCTCCATTCCCCCCGCTCACCCCTGCCCCTGTCCGTGCCTCCCCTCTGTCTCTCTCCGCAACCCCACGCCTGCCCTTGTCCCTGGGCTCACACGTGCCCTTCTCTGCACAGCCACCCCCGCCCCCTCCAAGCGCCCACGTCTGCCCTCCTCTGCGCGCTCACGCCCGCCCCTCTCCACGCACGCACACCTGCCGCTCTCCGCACGCACACCTGCTCTCCGCCGGGGAGGAGCCGCTCGGAGGACGCGTGTCCCCGTGCCTGTTCCGGAAAGGTCTCACTGACGAGCATCTCGTTTTGTGTGGCTCCCAGGACCATTACGTCCTCGCGGTGCCCAACCTGAGACCGTCCACGCTGTACCGACTGGAAGTGCAGGTGCTGACCGCGGGAGGCGAAGGCCCGGCCACCATCAAAACCTTCTGGACGCCCGACCTCACGCCGCCCTCCGCGCACAGTGAGTGGGGGACACGCACGGGCCACGGTCTGCGGGAGACACTAGGCTTGGTGCCAGTGCCCGGGCTCCGGGTTCTCTGGGCCCGGAACTCTGCCTCCCACGAGTGTCTGCGGGCCGGACGCCGTGGCACGGCGCTGGCGCGGGTGTGCGGCTGCGGCTTCTGCGCTCGCTCCCGGCCCGCCGCGCTTTCCTCCTCGGGCCTGCCCTGGTCTCCACACGTCACGCTTCTTCCCTGTCACCCCGTGAATACGTACAAGGGAAGAGCGTCTGTCACCTTCTGTGATTCAGGAATATTTTTCAAATTTAACGTTTAAAATTTAAATTTAAAAATTTAAAATTTTTAAATTCTAAAAAATGAAGATTTTCCAATCTGACGGTCTAGGAAGAGAATCTGCCGAGGACGAGTGTAGTACACAGGTCTGCCCTGACACACCCCGTGAGCTTGCTTCACCGTGAGACCCACAGTGATCCGAGTCGGCTCCGGGTTAGGGAGAAAACTGTCACCCACTGTTTCGAGACAGTGAGGCTCTTGCCGACTTTTCAATCACGTGCGTCATCGTCCCCAGCTGCACGTAAAAGCGGGGCCCAAAGGTCTGTGTGTTGGGAAGAGAACGGAGATGCACTCCTGCCTCTGCCTCTAGGAGCGCAGAAGCACGAGTGTGTCCGTCACTGGGCACACCTACAGGGACGCGGACCGCGCTGAGGACGGGCGAGCGGAGCGGCCCTGCCCTGTGCCGTCAGGCCGTGCTGTCCCGCTGCTCCTCCTCCGACACTGGGTCTCGGACGGAAGCGGTGACGTGTTTCTGTCCTGAGGACCGGGAAGGACCGGGCTGGCTTCTGAACTGAGACGCAGGAAGCGGGCTTGTCCCGTTCCTCCTGGGATCTTACGGACATCGGGGCGGAAGGCAGGAGGGAAGGGGCGGCAGGGGCGTCCGAGTCCGAGCAGGAGAGACGCGGCTGCAGGCGGAAGCTCTCTGGGGGTCTGACGCTGTCCCCGCCAGCCCCTGCTTCCCGTAGCGCACCATGACTGACCCGTGTGTCCTGTCCCCCCTTCAGGACCCCATCTGAGAGCTCGGCATCCCCACCACCACCCGCCTTCTCCAGAAAGACACTAAACGGTTCCAACAGCGTCTGAGAATCACGGAACGAGCCGGCGGGTGGAGCTGCGCGGCGTCGACACACGGCTACAAGGGCGGCGGGCGCCCCGCATGACCTCCCTCTCCCGTGTGACCTTGTGCCCTGGGTCCCTCTGCCCATCTCAACACAGGTGGAAAGGAGTGACGCACGGCCACTGGTGGGGGTGGACACCACTTCCCAGCATGGAGGAAATGACGAAGCCCCCGCGCAGGACATCCCCGTACCCCCATCGGCGCGCACACGCACGGATCTCCACAGGACGGCCGCACAGCCAGAGCTCCCGGACCCGGAGCCGCGCGTGCCCGGAATACATCCGTGTAACACACACGCAGGGCACACTCGTACCGAGCATGACGTCCATCAATAAAACGTTTTTAAAAGTTCAATGATTGCTTTGATTTGCAAAATCACGTAAGGGGACGCCGTCTGCAAGCCCGACGTAGTCACAGCGCTTATCCGACGATTCGAACCGCGGGACTTCCTCCCAACCTCCCGTACAGAGCGGTCAATTCCGGCCACCACCGTCCACACCCGCAGCCCAGGCCCCGTTCACACCGGGCCAAACGAGCGGTGCGTGTGCGACCCGTGTCTCACGAGGGGCTCCCGGAGCAGGCCACGTCCAGCGAGTTCGCCGCTGTCCGTCGGCCGTGGAGAAATCAGAATCCTTTCCTGGGGATGCGTTTTCCTGCTTCCTCCTAGAACAGGACAGGCCTCCCTGATACATTTTCTTAGTTCTAATTTCCTTTCCCTCCGCGCAGAAAGGAGCTGCCGCGCTCCTTTGTTTCACCGCGTCGTGCATCTCAAGATGTACAAAAGCTCCTGCGTCAAGAGCGAATCCCAGCTGTGGAGTGTCGCGCACTCTTTCCCCAGATTCGCCTTTCCTTCCTCCCAGGAAGCGAAGCGAACGCTAGAACATTCTCGGTAACGTGGGACAGGGCCGGTCGGGGAGAGGACAGCGCTTCACCTGCCTTTATTCCTCCGAATCCGTCCCGTGGCACCACCTGGCTCCAAACCAGCCTTCCCAGCGCGGATCACCGAGCACGGGCGCAGCCTTAAACCCCGAAATGCTGAGTCTCATCCAGGCTTTCCTTGAGGGAACGTCCGCAGATGCCACGTGGAATTCGCAACCATCTGTGTGTGTGTGTGTGTGTGTGTGTGTGTGTGTGCGCGCGCGCGTGCAAGCGTGCACAGACACACACACACACACCTTCACTGTGACTCACTGCGGGAATCTCTTGACAGCTCCCTGTGGTGCAGACAGACCCGGTTCTTGTAACCAGGAGGGTCCCGTGTCTGCCACCGGTGCTCACTCCAGGAGGAAAGTGCAGCGTAGCCACCTCCCGGCGTCTTGCAGGAAGGGCTTCCTCCTCCCTCTGCGCAGCCCCGGCGGCCTGGGAGAGTTCTGGGGCCGCGCTCCTGGGCTGTGCGCCTGGCACCGGGTACTTGTGGGCTTCTGGAAGCGCGCGGATGCAGGGACGGCTCGGAACTCCTCCACCCGTGAGTTCTGAAGGCAAACGTGCTAGAAAACCGAGACAGAGTATTTTTATGATCAGACGGATGCGAATGTTTGGGAAACGCGGTCTGTCCGCATGGACATGTGGGAACAGAGTAGAAACGGTCTGCTGTGCAGCCAAGACTTCCGGCAAGGACGCACGCGGTGTTCTGCAGCTCCGCACCAGGGACACCCGTGGGAAAGGCCCGCCCGAAGGTGCCCGGGCTTCCCGGTGCTCCAGCACGGCTCCTGACACAGTCGGGACGGGCCGCACGATGTGCCACGAAGTCGCCTACTTCCCCACGGAACGAACAGGAGCACCCCTTGTTTCCAACCGCCCGAGTGGGAACCAGGAGTACAGGGACCTTCGTGGAAGCCAGGACTCAGTGCCAGGAGCTGCATCTGAATGTCCAGTTCTCAAATTTTCACCAACAAAGACATCGAATATTGGCCACAAGGTTATCTTTACCCTGAACTTGTCATGAACAAATCCAGTATTTGTGTCCCCAAATGTTTGTGCCATTGTATCGTTCAAAACGCAGGAGTGTACACAGAGATATGAAATATTATTGTTCTGTAAGCTTGATTTTATAAAGTTTCGTTATCTGTCTTTTGGGCAATAGACAATGAGAAAATACATTTTCAGTCTGGAAGGTTCTAAAGCTTGGAGCCTCCTTTAAACTTGAAAGCCTCTCCTGTGAGCATTGGACTTTGCGATAACAAAATTTTAATTTTTCACATTATTGGAAGAAAACTATTAATTAGATGATCAAGGACAGAGGAGTTTATGAATTCCAGTGACCTTCAATAATATGCAAGTTGGCCATGATATAATTACATTTTTTCTTTGATTTTAAAAATTTGAGCGCCCTAATGAAAAGGATACACACTATGCGTTGTTTTCTCTAAACACTGTTCGTGGCTCGTCTCCAATACATCTTATGAAAACAAAATGCGTCTCTCTCATAGGAGAAAAAATACATTCAGGGAGAATACTTAGTCTTAACAGTTGAGCCCATCGAGAATGCCACGTGCTGAGATCCCAGGGGTTAAGTCCGTACTCACCACAGTTCCTCCCCGTCTGCCTGCCGCCTGCGGTCTCTCTGGGGAAGGAACCCGCTCCCTGCCCTTCCAGCGGGGGCTCCGCACGTGCCTCTTACAGGAACGTGTGCCCTTTCGAGTCCTTCGTGGTGTCACTGGGTCATATTAGAGACGGTGAAAGATGATTAAGCAAAGTTCAAGTGTAAAGACGCGTCCATAATGCTGGGAACCTAGATGAACCTGTAAGTGTGCAGAAAAGTCTGTGTCCAGGGCGCCGTGAGCACCGTAGAGCACCGAGTGGTGGCCCTGGACTCACCCACCGTGTGCCGGGAGCACCCTCCCGTGTTGCAACATTCCACCATTCACACGCTGCCCACGCGCCCCTGGGGGATGAGGTTCCCCCGTCCCCGCTGAGAATCCGTGCACCAGAGACGGGTGCAATTTACTAAACTCGGGAGAACCTGCCTTGTCTGCAGGACCCAGGAGCCCAGGAGTCTGTCCCGGGAGCCAGGCTGGGAACTTGACTGCAAAGCCCTGAATTATGTCTCTGAACCACGTCCCTGAACAACCTGATGGGTAGACCGAGTGCTCACGTGTCTGTCTGTCACCCGAGCACAGATATTTAATCTTCCTATTGGTCGGCTTCTCTAACGATAATGACTTATTTATTTAATGCCTTTTCCTACGCCTTGGGCCACGGATTGACTAACGACTCATTCCCACGATTGCAAATAGTTCTGCCTCGTTACGCAAACCCTCGCGCTGTCGCCAGCACACAAAGCCTAAATACGTATTGCATGTACTTACAGTTCACTTAAAGTAATAGCTGCGTAACGACGCTGACGCTTACCTACGGTTGTGCATGGCCGGACTCCGTGTCTCACCTCTCCTGAGTCTTGTAGCAAGTTACACCATTTACAGAGTGATTAACCGAGGTCTGTCTGTAACGGACCGCTATTTCCTTCGTTAACGATGCTGTCGCGTACGGATGACGCAGCAGCTACCTTCTCATCCCCATGGCCTGGAGAGACCTCATCTCTTCTATTGGTCATGTCAAGTCAATATTTATTTATCGATGTAATAAAAAAAAAGTACGATTTTTGTGTGTGTCTGTCGTGCTATTCAGAGAGAAGTAATCTTGTAAAAAATTCTGTAAAAACGGAAAAGTATTGTACATAGTCTGCTACCCTGTGACTCATTGTTTTCACGTGAGGGTTTTCTGTACATACTGATTCAGTAATAAAGGATCCTTAAACCTGCCCAGTGGACTGGACTCATTTCTTTATGGAAAAAAAGAAAAGAAAAGAAAAGACTTTTATTTTCCACATTTGCCCTGCATTCCGAGGGAGACTCAACAAGTCGGTCGGAACGGACGGTGAGGGGCGGTGCGTGTCAGGGACAGCCCATCGTCCTCCTCGCGAACGTGCGTGCGCCCTGAGAATCACCGCGGGGGCGACCTTCCATCTGATTCACCGAGGGCTGGTATGGCTGATGGCTTCCGTGGGGTTTTTAGAAAGATTGATCTGAGAGAATGTGCCCGCTCGGGCAGGAGTCGGGGGAGGGCTAGAGGGAGACAGAATCAAGCCAACTCCCTGCAGAGCCCGACGTGGGGCTCCATCTCACGACCCTGAGGTCACGACCTGAGCAGAAACCACCAGTCAGATGCTTAGCAGACGGAGCCCCCCAGCCCACTCCCCCCCAGGAGTTCCTGCTTTGCCGCTGGGGCATCAGCGAGGAATGAGCCAGACGCTGCCCCAGAAACCTGAGGAGCCCCAGGGGGTGACCCCGGGGAGGTGGGACCTGCTCTCCCCTGCACAGTCCCCCACATGATTGTACATTTCCGAGAGCCACATCTCCGGTTCCGCCGGGCACCTGGTCCCGTTCCGGGGGGCACCTGCCTGCAGAAGGAAAGCCCCTGTTGCAATGGTTCTCATCCTACAAGGCGGACACGGGACCGGCAGACGCAGCGACCGGACAACAGAAGGCGGTAAGTGGAGACCGTGAGACGCGGGGAGCCAGGGTCGCGAGCCAGGGTCAGAGGGTGCAGGCGGGCCCCACGCAGGGTCACACACGTGCTCACGCTTCCCCGTGGCAGCCTCATCACACCTGTCCTCACCGGCACGCGGGCCTGTTTGCGCCACGTAAATCCGTGTGATTCATCACATCAACAAAATAAAGTGTAAAAACCATATGGTCATTTCAATAGATGCATAAAAAGCATTTGACAAAGTACAACCTCCACTCACTACAAAACCCCTCAACAAAGCAGGTTTAGAGAGCACGTTCCTGAACATAATAAAGGCCATCTATGGAAATCCCACAGCTAACATTACACTCAATGGTAAAAACCAGAGAGCTTCTCCCCTAAGATCAGGAATAATACAAGAATGCTCACTCTTACCACCTTTCTGCAACACAGTATTAGAAGTCCTGGCCACAGCAACCAGACAAGAGAAATAATAGCCCAACTGTGGAAGGAACCAAGATGCCCTTCAACAGATGAATGGATAAAGAAGATGTGGTCCATCTACACTATGGAATATTACTCAGCCATCAAAAAGGATGAACACCCACCATTTGCACTGATGTGGACGGGACTGGAGGAGATTATGCTGAGTGAAATAAGTCAAGCAGAGAAAGACCATTATCATATGGTTTCACTCATATGTGGAACATTAGGAATAGTGCAGAGGACCACAGGAGAAGGGAGGAAAAACTGAACGGGAAGAAATCAGAGAAGGAGACAAACCATGAGAGACTCTGGACTCTTGGGAACCAGAATGAGGGTCCCAGAAGGGAGGGTGGAGGATGGGTCACCGGGTGATGGGTGCTAAGGAGGGCAGCTGTGGTGATGCGTACTGGGTGTTACATGCAGCTAATGAACTGTTGAACGCTACAGCAAAAACTAACGATGTACTCTATGTTGGCTCATCGAACATAATAATAAATTTATAAAAAAGAAAAAAATAAAAGGTATCTGGATTGGTAAGAAAGAAGTAAAACTTTAAAAAATATATTCACTTATATATTTGAGAGGGAGAGCCCGGTGGGAGGGGCAGATTGGGAGAAAGTCTCAAGCCGACTCCCCACTGAGCACAGAGCCCAGTCTGGAGCGTGACCTCATGACCCTGAGATGATGACCTCAGCCAAAATCAACCCTAACCCTAACCCTAACCGACGGAGCCCCTCAGGCACCCGAGGAAGAAGTCAAACGTTCCCCACCTGCAGACGACATGATGCTGTATTGAGAGAACCATAAAGAATCCACCAAAAAGCTACTAGAACTGATAAGAGAATTCAGTAAGATCGTAGGGTACAAAGTCAATATACAGAAATCCTTTTCAGGTCTGTGCATTAATAATGAAATAGCAGAAAGAGGAATTAAGAGAACAATCCCATTTACGAGTGCACCAAGAATATAAAACGCCTAGGAATAAACTGAAGCAACAGAGAACGGTGTGTACTCTGCAAAGTATAAAACTCTGATGAAAGAAATTGAAGAGAGCACAGACAAATGGAAAGATATTCCATGTTCATGGATTGTAAGAACAAATACGGTGAAACTGGCCGCACTATCCAAAGCAATCTGCAGAGTTAATGCAATCCCTACCAAAATACCAACAGCATTTTTCAGAGTTAGAACAATCCTATGGTTTTTTATGAAACCAATAAAAGATCCTGAATAGTGAAAGAAATCTTGAAAAGGAAGAACAAAACTGGAGGTATCACGATCCCAGATTTCAAGATAGACTACAAAGCCGTAGTCACCGAAACAATGTGATACCGGCACAGAAACACACACAGAGAAGGAGAACAGAACAGAGAGCCCAGAAATGAACCCACAACTGTATACTCATCACCTTCGACAAAGAAGGCGAGAACATGCAATGGGAAAGGGACCGTCTCTTCCACCAGTGGTGCTGGGAAAACTGGCGGGCAGAACAATGGGGCTTGCAGAAGAATGCTCCTGGACACGATCTTACAGATCAATGTAGAACAATGAACCTGCACCACGATCTTACACCAGACACGAAATACACTCAGAGTGGGTTAAAGATCTATATGGCAGCCCTGGAACCGTAAAAATCCTACAACAGAGCACTGGCCGTCATCTCTCTGCCATTGGCAGTCGTGACATTTTTCTAGGCAGGTCTCCCGAGGCGAAGGAAACGAAACCAAAAATAAACTACTGGGACATCAGCAAAATAAACAGCTTCTACAGAGCAAAGGAAACCACCAACAAAACTAGAAGGCCACCCACGGGATGGGAGAAAATACTCGCAAATGACATACTGGATAAAGGGTTAGGATCCAAAATATATAAATAACATATAACCAAACATTGACCCCCCCCCCAAAATTCTCCACTTAAAAATGCACAGAGGACAAGAACAGACCTTTCCTCAAAGAAAACATCCAGCCGGCCAACAGACACAGGCAAAGATGCTCAATGTCACTTGGTGTCAGGGAAAGGCAAATCAAACCATGAAGAGATACGACCTCACACTTGTCAGAGTGGCTGAAACCAACAACAGGGGAGACAGCAGGTGTCGGCGAGCGTGCAGGGAAAGGGGAGCTCGTGCACTGCTGGTGGGTTGCAACCTGGCACAGCTGCTGCAGAGAACAGTATGGAGGTTCCTCCCCAAAAACCTAAAAATGGAACTACCATCTGATGCAGCCCTTGCACTAATGGGCATGCACCGAAAGAATACAGAAACGGTAATTAAAAAGCAGATGCGCCTCCGTGTTTAATGCAGCAGTACCGACAGCAGCCATTGACGGGAACAAGCCCTGTGTCCACAGGTAAGATGCACGGAGAAAGAGGACGGGGAGTCTGTATACAGTGCAACAGTATTCACTATAACAACAAATGAAATCACGCCATTTGCAAAGACATGGATGGATCTAGAGGGTACAGCGCTGGGGAGAGTACGTCAGAGAAAGACAAATATCATCACAAAGTTTCACACAGGTGCAGTCTGAAAAACAGAATAAATGAACAAGCAAACCAACCAACCAGAACCAGACTCTTGACTCTTCAGAGGGAAATGTTGATCCGGTTTTCCCAAAACACACTATCTTGTGCCCAACTCCAACACATTCATTTGTGTCCCAGTCGACCTCTCCTTAAAAAACCCACTCACACAGCCCTAACTATCAACAGGACACCCTTGTCGGTGTTTAAACCGGCACCGCCCAAAGCACCAACAGAGTCAAACACAAAGCCCCAAAGGGCAAGTCCTCCTCGGGACAGAGACAGGGAGCGAAGAGGAAGTCACGGTCCACCACGTTCAAAAGAACTCTGAGGACACCACAGCCGGGCTCCCCATCCCTTATGGACGCCATGTTCCTCTTGATCCCACCACCAGCGGAAGGAACAGAAAGACGGGCCACCAAGGGCCAGCGCTGTGGCTGCACAGCACAAACCAGGAGTGAGTCACGGCGGCGAGCAGACAAAGAGCATCTTACTACTGCTTTCTGGAGCTTTCCAGGACGGCCCCCTTCGAGTTATGTGGTGGTGTGCCACGGTGCTCTCGACACCCCGTGCTTCCCCTAAAGACCCTCAAGTGTCTTTGATCAGAACGGGGAACTCATCTGGGGGAAAGCAGACAACCCGAGTGTTCTCAGGGCCATGAGCCCTCTTGCCTCGTCTGCCGTGACCCTCCTCCCCGTCCCCTCGGTGCCTGGGAAGAAAGGAAATAGGAAGATGTCTGGGCAGGGAGTTGAGCAGCGCTCCCATGCATCGAACACCGGTGTTTTCTGGCGACATGCACAGGGACTGGACTTGAGAGAGCCCAGGCATGGGAAAAAATACGCTATCTGGAACTGTACCGAGTTCAGACATTGATTCTGGAACTGTACCGAATTCAGACATTGATTCTGGAACTGTACCGAGTTCAGACATTGATTCTGGAACTGTACCGCGTTCAGACATTGATTCTGGAACTGTACCGCGTTCAGACATTGATTCTGGAACTGTACCGCGTTCAGACATTGAGTCTGGAACTGTGTCGAGTTCAGACATTGATTCTGGAACTGTGTCGAGTTCAGACATTGATTCTGGAACTGTACCGCGTTCAGACATTGATTCTGGAACTGTACCGCGTTCAGACATTGATTCTGGAACTGTACCGCGTTCAGACATTGATTCTGGAACTGTACCGCGTTCAGACATTGAGTCTGGAACTGTGTCGAGTTCAGACATTGATTCTGGAACTGTGTCGAGTTCAGACATTGATTCTGGAACTGTACCGCGTTCAGACATTGATTCTGGAACTGTACCGCGTTCAGACATTGAGTCTGGAACTGTGTCGAGTTCAGACATCGATTCTGGAACTGTGTCGAGTTCAGACATCGATTCTGGAACTGTGTCGCGTTCAGACATCGATTCTGGAACTGTATCGAGTTCAGACATCGATTCTGGAACTGTGTCGAGTTCAGACATCGATTCTGGAACTGTGTCGCGTTCAGACATCGATTCTGGAACTGTAACGAGTTCAGACATTGATTCTGGAACTGTGTCGAGTTCAGACATTGATTCTGGAACTGTACCGAGTTCAGACATTGATTCTGGAACTGTACCGAGTTCAGACATTGATTCTGGAACTGTGTCGCGTTCAGACATCGATTCTGGAACTGTGTCGAGTTCAGACATCGATTCTGGAACTGTGTCGAGTTCAGACATCGATTCTGGAACTGTGTCGAGTTCAGACATCGATTCTGGAACTGTGTCGAGTTCAGACATCGATTCTGGAACTGTGTCGAGTTCAGACATCGATTCTGGAACTGTGTCGAGTTCAGACATTGATTCTGGAACAGTATCGAGTTCAGACATTGATTCTGGAACTGTATCGAGTTCAGACATTGATTCCGAAGCATCATTTCCCCCGATCCTCTCACTGAGGAGTATTTATTAAGGACATGGCTCTTTCCTCCAACATGAAACAAAGTTCCCGAACTTATATTTTCCATCTAAATGTTCACAAGTTAATACAGAATCTATAAAAGTGTAGTTCTATAGAAACGCTAGACTGTACTATATAAACACTATATATTATAAAATAAATGTATAGTGACTAAAAAAGAAAAATAAATAGTGGTATACAATATATATTACAGTGGGTTTGTCTACATCATTCTGTACTTTTTGCTCTTAAGAAATAAACATTTTTTCTAATTTCCTACTGGATATGGCTAGAATAGGGAGAAAGTTGTTATATGTGACTTGTACTTTTTACCTTACTAATTTATCTTGTGAATTCTTTATTATGTTTAATGTTTTTTAGACATGTAGTGTAAGCATCTACATACTACGCATTCTGTAACTTCAAAACAATACACGTGCAATGATTATTTAATTTCTTTGGTCTTTGTGCTTTTGTGACAACTTCTAAATCAATGTTTAATATGAGGGAGGTTGGTGTGTATCTCTGCATCTTCCTTGATTCTAATACAGATAGTTCATCGGGGGGGGGGGGGCACCGGGGTGGCTCAGATGGTTAAGCATCCGCCTTTGGCTCGGGTCATGATTTCCAGGGTCCTGGGATCCAGTCCTACAGGGGGAATCCCTGCTCAGCAAGGAATCTGCTTCTCCCTCTCCCTCTGCCCCTGCCCCCCAACTCATGCTCTCTCAAATGAATACATAAAATTAAAAAAAAGTTCATCGGTTCTTTGTCTTGATAATTGCTGGTAACCAGGCCATTTCATGATTACCTCATTTTGCTCTAGTTCTTAGACCCTTTTCGGAGTAGCTACTGAATTCGCCTTTCCATCACCAGCCACCATGAATATAAACAGGTGGTTTTCTCCTTCAATGGGTCAGAACAAAATATCTTCAATCATCGTGCATCGTGGAGTAAAACTATCAGCCACCTTGACCATGTTAGAATCTACTGACTAAAAAGCAATTTAGAATTTTTGCATCTCGTTATATGTGATAATCATATACAATCATTCTATATTTTGTCAATTACTCTGTACCTTAGCAGGTTTCAGCACTAAAATTATGCTAACATCATGAAAGTGGGCCGTTTTCCAGCTTTTTTCTGTAGCCTAGATAAGGTTTTCTTTCATAGAAATGATCTGTACCTTAAAGCCCAGATAAACCTCAGCTGTAAAGCCCAAGGTATATTATCACATCGGAGCCAGAGGTATTTTATTTTGTAACCTGGCATCTCCTTAAATTGGCTTTTCAACACCTTCCTTAATGATCTGTAGATTCAGTTTTCTGCCTCTTTGGAAAGCAGGGTTGGATTTTTTGCAGGAAATCAACCACTCCATTGAGAATTCTCAATAGCAGCGCAGCAAATGTGCTCCCACAATTCTTTTAATCCCTTTACTGTCTGTGATCACATTGTTATTTTTATCCAGAATCTCATCTTTGGTTTCCTCTCATTTTCCTTATCCATCTTTCTAGAAATACACATATACTTCAATCCATCACAATAACTACATAATATATATTCATTTATAAGTTGATTTTATGTCATTATAAATATGTATCACTATAAACATACATACAGTTGTGATCTAGATACATACATCATTGTAAATGTATATATGGTTGGAACTATATGCAGTTAATTTCAAGGAAAGGTTTAGATAGATTTATCATGTATGCTATTTCGATCTTGATTCTTTTATTTTGCTTTTTTATAAACATTCATCAAGTTGAGGAGGCTTCCCCCTATTTCTACCATACCATACCCTATTCCTACCGTACTCTTACTAGGAGAAAGTGTTGGATTTTCTTGAATGGCGTCTCTGTGTCTGTGGGTATGATTATGTGATTCTTCTTTGTTAGCCTGCTGATGGGCTGGATTTCAGAGTGCGGAAACAGCACTGGACTCAGCGCTGGGATGTGTCCAACTGGGTCACAGTATACAATTCTCTTCATGCTTTTTTGGATTTGATTTCCTAGTATGTCCTTACGGATTTTTGCATCTATGTTCATGAGAGATATTTGTCTGTAGTTTCCTTTTAATGCCTTTGCCTGGTTGTGATAATAGGGTAATGTGGGCCTCAGAATGAGTTGGGAAGTATTTCTTCCACTTCTATCCTCTGAAAGAGATTGTAGGAAGTTGGTATAACTCCTTGATGAAATGTTTGGTAGAATTCACCAACGAACCCATCTGGGCCTGGTGTTTTCTGTTTTGGAAGGTTGTTAATTTACTTATTCAATGTCTTTAACAGTTATCGGCTGATTCAGATCACCTCTTTCTTCCTGTGCCAGTTTTGGCAAATTGTGTCTTTCAAAGAATTGTTCCATTTCATGTAGGTTCTCACATCTGTGAACACAGAACCGCTTATAGTGCTCTCTCATTAGCCTTTCAATGTTCATGGGATCTGTAGTGATGTCCCCTTCTGACATCACTAGTTTGTATCCCATCTCTTTTTTCCTTAGCCTGGCTAGAAGCTTGCTGCTTTTATTTATATTTTTGAAGAACCAGATTTTAGTTGCAGTGATTTTCTCTACTGATTTCATTTTCAATTTCATTGACTTCTTCTCTAGGTTTTTTTTTTTTTTTTCTGCTCACATTGGATTTAATCTGCTCTTCTTTTTCTAGTTTCCTAATGTGAAACTTAGAAATTAAAATTGATTTTCAATCTTTCTTCTTTCCTAATATTTGCACCCATTGCTATACGTTTTCCTCTAACCACTATCTTCACTGCATCCCACATGTTTGGGAAGTTGTGTTTTCATTTTTATTGAGTTCAAAATATTCTGTAATTTCTTTGACCAACTATGTTATTTAGACATGAGCTGTTTAATGTCCATGTGCTTTGAAATTTTCCAGGAATTTTTTTATGATTGATTTCTAGTTTAATTCCATTGTGGTCTGAGAGAAGATACGGTATAGTTTGTACTTTTTAAAAAAAAAAATTTGTAATGGTGTGTTTTATGGCCCAGAATGTTGTCTCTCTTGGGGAACACTCTGTGTGAGCTTAAGAAAAATGTGTGTTCTGCTCTTTTTTGGACAGAGTAGCTCACAGACATCAATTATATCTAGCTGACTCAGGACGCTGAACTCCCTCTCCCCTTCTACTGGAATCAGGAGGGAATTTTCTGCCACTATCTACCATGAGAACCTAGTCATGCTCCTAGAGGCAAAAGACACAGAAGTTGAGGACCCCCCAGTCCGCTGGGAATTTTAGCTCTCAGACTCGTTTACACAGAGTTGTTTACACTGAATCTCCATCAGTTACAGCTCAGGTTTTCCTACTGTGACACCGGTTCTTTGCATTTCTGCTCTGGTTAGATAGGACTGCCTGGGTTTGCTTGTCTGTATCTTCAATCATGGGGGCAGCTTTGTCCTCTGTCTTCCCTTCTCTTATGGATCTAAGAAGAGTTGATTTTTCTCCTTATCCAAGACACCAGTAGTCTTGCTTTCCCTTTTATTATCTTCTCTCCCAGAGAGAGAGCGCGCGTGTGTGCACAAGCAGGGACTGGGGGAGCAGGGGGAGAGGGAGAGAGAGAGAGAGAATCGTAAGCAGGTTCCATGCTCAGAGCAGAGCCTGATGTGGGGCTTTATCTCATGAACCTGAGATCATGACTTGAGCCAAAATCAAGAGTTGGATGCTTAACCAACTGAGTCACCAGGGGCCCCTTATTTTCCTTTTTTAAATTATATTTTATCTGTTTTCTTATATTAAAGATGTAATTCATTTATATTCAGTCTTTTCCATTTTATTTTATTTTTGTGTTTTTCTGAAGATTTAAAAAAATTTTTTTAATTTAAATTTTTTTCAGTGTTCCAAGATTCATTGTTTATGCACCACACCTAGAGCTGCATGCAATCCGAGTCCTCCTTATTACCCACCACCAGGCTCACCCCCCCACACCCCGTCCCATCCAAAACCCTCAGTTTGTTTCTCAGAGTGCACACTCTAGAACAAAGAAAGCTTAGGTGGATGTAAATAAGTCTGTCACAGGCTTTGACATGCGGAATTAACTTTGTTACTTGCTAAACGACTGACAGCTCTGGTGTGATTTTCCCATTGGTCTGGGTATTGTTTCACACATTACTTTTTATAAATTGTTTTTCAGTTCACACAGAAATCTATCAACCTACAAACTATTAGGTTTGGGGGCTCATTTTGTATTGTTGATATGTAACTCTGTTTATCCAAGTGTTTTGTAAAGTCTGGCTGGTTTAGACGTGATAGGGATTTCCGTTTCACAAAGTCACAGTCAGTATGTAGATAACCATACGCACACAGATGTGTTATCTAGAGATAGAAACACACAGATGTCGGTACAAGTGCACATCCTGCTACGGCTCTGGACAGGGACAGAGTGTATAGAGACCTCCTGAAGTACGTGACATAGATCCAGACACACGGACATACGTACAGATACAAACAGGGAGATACACAGATATCCTGCCCATATTCACTAAGCCCTCATGATTTTCAGCCACCCTGCTCTGGTCTGTTTTCCAGGGTCTCAATTCCCAGCAACTGTGTGTCCTTGGCTGGGGCCTCTCCGGTGACCAGCGCCTGCTTCGGCTGAGCACACGGCGTGCCGGAAGGGCCAAGGGATTAATGCCTCCCACCAGGGGCCCCGCCCAAGGACTGCTGGGCACTGACCGCCAACAGCATCAGCCCTGTTCTCGTGGGAGGGAGAGCTCCAAAGCCCATATTCATCACTGCCGCCCAGACACCCTCAGGGGAATTATGCTGCACTTGTCCACCCGGAGCCTGCTGGAAAATCACACCCTTTCTTGGCTGCTTCCCTCACCCTACTTCCCCTGATGGTTCTCAAGACCACATCCCACATCAATTGCTCACATTCCAATCTCTTTCTCAACAGTAGCTCCTGTAATGGGGACACACACACACACACACACACACACACACACACACACACACACACCATGGTGGGAAATAAGTTTTCTTTTTTGCTATACTTACGTCCAGGGGCAGCTAATCTTAATAGGATGAGGACAGAAGGATTTGGCATGTTCTGGTAACAGTCTTTGGCGGGTAATACACATATTACAGAATTTAAGATCTCTCTTCTAATTCAGATTGCGTCTTTACTGAAGTGATGGGACATGGACCATGGCATGCTATAGGCAAAAAGGCTTGGCCCTGTTATGTACACAGCTGCAGATGGGGTCACTTTTTGTCTGATCATGGCTTCTCCAAGCTTCTGGCGGCAGGTCTTAGGGGTCCCCGTTTCAAGAGGACAATGACTGAGACCTGGCTAGAAGCTGAGTTTATTTCAGTTCAGTATCTTTTCCCTGAACAACAACAGAAACTCAAGTTGGGACAACCCAAGTTAGCACTTGAGCAACGTCTGTTTGGAGGAAAAAGCCCAGCATTAAAAGTCTGGCGTATCCCGCAGTATTGGGTATGCTTAGTCCTGGTCAACATGCAGTTGCTGGTTTGAGAAAAAGCCTGACAAAAACAAAGCCTGTCCATATGATGTGTGCTACTGGATTACAGTCTTGCAGTCACTTCTAACTAGACGAAGCTCCAGTGGGCGGACAGCCATCCGTGGTCCATCACTCCAGCCTACGCCAACAGATGGCAACTTGAGGGGTTCCTGAATTATCATCCTTGCTACGGTTGTCAAGTAACGGTGTAGGTCCTGCTGTGATAAGCCAGAGACGGTTTACGAGAGGATGGGTACGTTATCCCCCCATCTCCTCGGTAGGATCTCCTCACACAGACCCTATGTCCACTGATGCAGACGTGTTCTCGGAGATCGGATGCTTAGAAAGGAAGGAGATACGGACGGAGACGAAACCCACATGATACTCTCCGGTCTTCCTCCAACGGTCTTTGAAAGGATGACAAGAGTGTCTCTACATGAAATCATCAAAGCCCTTTCAGGCTAGTTTGGTCATCCAGTGTGGGTACACACGGTTTCCAGAAAGTTCTTCATCAAGAATGGCTTCAAGAGGTCATGAGTTCGCCTGTACGTTGACCTCTGCGCTATGACAGAGTTACTCACTGGATCTACTCGATTCCATGAGAATTAGTCAAAATTATCAATTCGCCTTACTCTTTAGGATCATGTGGGTGTTTAAAACATTTAAAGTATTTTGCTTATGCAACGGAAGAGTTTCCAAATCAGTTTGTCCTTACGGAGACAAAATCAACGATCTGTCTTTAAACGCTGAGTCGGCCTGATAACGTTACATGCTTTATTTATAGAACCGTGAGCTTTCACGTGTTTGCTGTTGTCGATGGCCTGGTTCTGGGTGATGCACTTCTTTCTTCTCTCTCTCTCTCTCTCTCTGCTTCGTGTTTTTGTGGTGCTAGCTCTGTAACAAATGACGTAACCAGGGCTTGGCTGCGTAAGTAACCCTTGCCTTAAAGAGCGAGCTCAAACAGAACCATTACTTGGTCCAAACTGCGGGTGTTAGCACCCATCCAAGTCCCCACGTGAGGAACACGTCTTCAGCCACAGCCCTGACCGAGCGAGTGGAGAGAGAGAGAGAGAGAGAGAGCGAGCTCAGGCAGTTCCTTATACACAAACCCCCAAACCATCGTTTGGAAATCTTGGTAAAGGGGAAAGCCACTGTGTTGGAGACACGGGAAAATGGAACAGAGTGACCAGAAACAAATTAGAGAAATCCCGTAACTGGAGAGCCAGGAGAGGAACAAGGACGTGGCTGGGCAGAATGGCATTTAACTCCTTTTCTCCACAGTTCTGGCCTTGTTTGGGTGCGGTCCTTCCGGGGGACCTCCAGGGGCCATCCCAGCTGAATAGCTCTACGGCCCGGCGGCCTCCTGCTGGACGTTCTGCAGGCTCTTCCCTCTCCCATGTAGTCTCGTTGTTTGAAGTAAACGGAGGGCCTCTCTGTGTTTAAAGCTGGGAAAACCTAGCTCACACGCTGGTCCAGAGTAGGCAGCCTTGTCAAGTTGCTGGGGTCTCCCTCCATTAATGCTGATGCCAGAACATGTCTTCCTGCGCACACCACTCAAGACTCTGAAACAGAGAGAAGGCCCTGAGGGCTGCTGCACGGAGGTGGGTGGGGGGCGAGCTAGACGGGGGATGGGCACGAGGGAGGGCACGTGGGATGAGCAGTGCACGCGTGCAAAAGCGAACCACTGGATTCTACTCCCGACACCAATACTGCACCGTAGGCTAACGGACTAGATTTAAACATTGAAGACAAAGAGAAGAAACATAGTAGAACTCCCCTGCAAGCTCACACAGCCCTCCGGTTGCTCTGGAAATCTCGGCGTCTGGAATTGCCACCGTCAGCGACGTAAGCATGAGTCTCGGTTGGCGGTGGTGGGTGGGGTTCCAGTGTCTGAGCGTCTGGGCAGTCCCAGGCCCTGTACTGTGTGCGGGGGCACAAAGGCACTGCACCCGTTCCCCCAGTGTCTGTCAGACATACAGACACACAGCATAGTTCCAACGAAGACTGTCCATGCTCGGACACACACGCTCCATGCGGAGGAGCTGTGCAGAAGGACGCAGGGACCACCTCTCGGGACTCACAAGACTTAAATAACTGCTTGGCACCTAGTCTTTATGAATTAAAGAGAGAAAAAAGGGCCCGGGTTTCCTTCTGTCTTTCAGTCTAGTGCATTTACACTGGCTTCCTTAGGGTGAGTATCCGGGACCGTAAAACACACAGAAGGAGCTCACAGTGCGTTGTTATGACCAACCCTTGTATCCATGGCAGAGAGAAAAAACAAAGAAGGGAAAAGTAGGAAAAGGTTTGTTCAGAGGGACAGACAGGAGGTGAAAACAGGTGCCTTGCTGGAGCCCAGCGTCCCCGGCTCCGTGTGGCACCTGTGTCTGAACTGATTGCGTCTCTCACACGGTAGGGAGGCACCTTCAAAGACATCCCCAGATGCACTGAAGTTAGACAGAGGCCAGCTTCTCATTATCTGACTTTCAGGACGATCCATGCCCCCAAACTATTCTTTCCCAACAGCACGGAAATAAAAGCTCCAAAGATTCAAACTGAACTTGACGAGGGTGCCCTTTAAAAGGTAGAATCACAACATTCGTCCTAACACCACTGAAAGCACGGAGCTAAAAGATGAATGTTTTCCATTTAAAATGAAATTTCATAACCTATGGAAAAGTAATCCGTACATGAGCGGTTCAGAAGCATCAACGGTAAAAGATAATGAGGCTCTTGTCTTTGTAACATGACTCAAAGTCAGAATATTTTAAAAAGGATCTTATGAGCCTCGGTTCTGTCACCATTCGTGTGTGGTTTCTAGGCTGATCTTAGGGAAAACCTCAGGGGGACATAGTTTAAAACTCTCTAGTCTAATATTCTTTGTCACTCACGAAAAAGGACTTTTCACATAGTTGAACATAAAGTCTGAATTGTGCCGTGTTAAAATATAAGACTAGGTGGTTTATTTTTTCATATTACTTTCTACACACACACACACACACACACACACACACACACGTTTCACATTTATTTAAAGCTCTCAGAGGGGCAGGTCAGGACTAATGTCAGCCCTCTCACACGGCTGGCCTCTCAACAGTGATGGGCCAGCACACAAAGTGCCTACTTAATTTGCATAATGCCCAGGTTTATAGTCAATACCCACCCCCCCAAAAAAAGACCTTGCAAGGAACATGCTTGTGTATTATTTGAAGGTATTTATGGAACTGTGCCTGAGAGGCGCCCTTTCCTGTTGCCAACTGGGGGTCAGATGGAATTACAACGGGAAAACATTCACTCCCGTCTTTCCTATATGGTCCATTGTCATTGTCCTGTCCCAAGCCCTCCCTTGTCACATTCACGGTTGCAAGCAGCCTTCTGAGATGACCACCGGGGACCCCTGTGTCCTCGCCTTCATGCCCGTGTCACCCCTCCTGCTGAGCATGGGTGAGAAGGGACTCCTCGCTCCGAAGGAATAGCCCTGACGGGCGTTAACACCTTGGAGATGGTTACTCTAAGAGACTGACTTCTATTTTCACGGACCCTCTCTGTCTGGCTGTCCTCAGTTGTTTCAATGATGTAATTTGTGACGGCCCCACGGAGACACCCGTACGCCCAGGGACAAAGGACGGCTTCCTGCCAACCACCGACAAAGCACTGAGATCTTCCGTCCAAGGGCACATGAGAAGCTGAGAAGGATCAGCTCGGCCCGATGGGCAAGGCGACCGCGGCCTCATGAGAGAGCGCCAGCCAGAGAAGCCATGCCAGGATTCCCGACCCGCAGAAACGGCGAGGCAGGCACTGCCGCTGTCTGCCAGTACAGTTGGGGACAATCTGTTACCCAGCACTGACTGAGGACTGATGCGCCACTGTGCCATCTCTGAAAGAGAAACTTCGTAATAACTCCTTCACCAGATCCACCAGGAGCGAGTAAATACAAAGCGTGGTGTCCTATCCTTCCCTACGCTGCAAACTAACTAGATATTCCCCAAATACTGGTCGAAATGGCCTTAATCTCAGATGGAACACAGGTGAGTTCCCGAGGAGACGAAAATGAACATACAGGATCCGTGACAGCAGTGGGGACGTCTCCTCTATGATTCTCGGCAGAATCGGTTTTGAGCCGGAAATCAACAATGCATTTGTGGTATGATCTCGAGCGGGTGACGTGGTCTTTCTGAGTCTGGGTCTCTTTAACCAAATGGAAATGATAAAGCCCATTATGGAGTGTTTCCGTGAGGCTAAAATCACGTGTGTGGGGGATTTGACGTTTAAAGGGACTTAATCCAACAGAAATACTTTTCATGTCCCCAATCACCAAAGAGCTCTTACTTTAATAAGGAAGGCAGAACTGGTTACAGAAAAATGTGTTTTAATCGAGGGAGAGTCAATATATAATGAGAATATAAGATAAATGTTTAATATCTAAATATTAAAAACATCCTGGGGCACCTGCGTGGCTCAGTCATTTAAGCATCCGACTCTTGATTTCAGCTCGGGTCATGATCTCGGGGGCAGGAGACCAAGCCCTGCTTCAGCTCTGTGCCGGGCATGGAGTCCTTTCGTGATTCTCTCTCCTGCCTCTCTCTCTGCTCCTCCCCCTCCTCTTAAGAATAAAAAAACCCAAACAAAATAAAAAAAAAAAAACCACCCCCAAACAGTAACAACATCCTTAGTTGATTGTCTCTGAAGATAGGAAATAAAAAAAATGGATAAAACTATGACTTTTTTCCCCGTTAGCAAGACTTCACGAGCTCACTCTGAAGGTGAGGCCAGCCTTATCATGCAGGTGCGGGTTTCCCGAGTCAGAAGGAGGAGGGTATCTAACGCCAAGGTCAGATCTGTAAGTCAACGACAAGCCCTGTGAAGACTTCACTTGAAATACGTCCACATCAATATCCACACACGCAGACCTGTCCTACTGAATGACGGACCTTACTTCACTGCACAGCGCCCCGTCTCTGATAATACAGGTCGGGTCTGCCGAGTGTAAAAGCCTTCCTTAACTGTGTCTTCAGAATCGCCTTCAGGAAAAGGGGATTTGGATAAGGCATGAAAACCCCATAAAGACGTGGAATTGCAAAGTACTTCGTCTTAAGGCTCAGGTAGCAGGTGCTGAGCCGTATGCACTCAGCTGCCCTGGGCTCCTGGAGCTCCTCCCGGAAGGAGCTGCACCTAAACCCATGGCACGTACAGTGGCGAAATGGACCTTTGTCTCTGCTCGTGGTCCGGCTGCTGCCCTGCGCTGTCTAAGTGAACACAGAGCTTCTCCCCAACACCGAGGGGAACCAGTAGATCTCGTGAGCAGCTCGTTTAGAGAGCAGGGCCCCTGCGAGAGCGGGGCTGAGTGTCCGCTTCCTCCCGGACTCTCCGCATGGGAGAGGGAGGCGGCAGCCGCTGCCTCTGGTGTGAAGCAGAACCGTAAGGTCACTCGGACGCTGAGCCGGTCTTGTCATCCCTCGGGATGCGAACGGACCGACGTGCCCTCCGAGGAGTGCTGTTCCTTTGTGCGCTGCTGCTCCCGTGTCTGTTTCTGTCCGTTCACCTCTGTCGGAATCGCGCGAAGTCACGAGGCAGAGTTCGGCCGGCCCAGGCCTCCTCCACGCCGCGGGAGGGCCACCGAGACCAGGCACGTGTTCATCGTTTCGGGTAGAATTCACATCACGGCAGAAGGCACGCAGCCTGGGCAGACGATCTCTAGAGGCTTTTCCATATTCTATAAAGTGTATTGAAATTCTGACGATTTTTCTAAAATCATCATGAATATTTGTAATTAAAAATCCGTGGCCAAAGGTGAAAAGATGCATTTCCCATCTTTAGGAAGACAGGGTTCTTGGGACGAGGACGAAGACGTTCTCCTGAGTAAAATGCTTTATGGGATTGGAATGACTTGGAAGGTGCTGAAATGAGCCACTGGTTTGATCTACGGAAACCGGAGCTGTCCTGCTTTCCCTTCTCCGCAATGTCCACCTGGATTTTCTACCTTGTAGCCGGCTTTCTCTTCCAACCATCACCATCTCGGACCACGGGGCTGTGATGGTTTCAGCTTCCTATGTTTTCTGAAGCATTTTCAAAGGCCTTGAAAAAGGAATGCTTTCTTCCTGAATCAGAGAATTCGCCCCTGAAAGATGGTTCCTGTGAGCTTATGTGTTTACAATGCTACAGTTTGCTATGTTCCCCCCAAAACTGCCTTCATTCACAGGACAGGCCGGAGAAGCCCATGGAAGGAAAAAGAAGCCGGTGTTTCAGGACAGCACACTTTCATGAAAAATGTTATTAGCACAGTAGAATTGTTTCACATCTCCTGCTACGTAAGCATAAGCTAAAGATCCAACGTGTAAGCACAGCTTTCCACTTGAAAATCCTGACATATTTTCCTATGTTTGAACACACTCAAAATAATTCTCCTACGAACGAAAGCAAATTCAATTCTCACCCATCCCGCAGTGCTGCCTGGTCGTGCTGTTGGAGCTGCAGAGAGACTGACCTGGATCTCCCTGGCCTGCCCTCATTATGGTCATCCCCATCTTGCCTGGTCGGGAGGTTTGCCAAGCCTCCCAGCCACAGATACATGCTATACTAAGCCATGATCCCAAAACCCTGTTACGGGGAAATAGAAAGCTCTGACCTTTTCATCGACTACCAATTTGTTCTACGCTAACAACGAGATAAAATTTAACGACTTTTAGAAATTGGCATATTAGAAGAGTAACTTCATTTCGTGTAGACTGTCAAGTACGCTCCCAAGGTTAGGCCACATCTATGTATCATACGTAAGCATAGTCACGGTTCACCATACAGGATGGGAAAGAAAAGCGATGGTCTTCCCTGGGGTCCGGCAGACTGCACCGACCAACGGCATCCCTCCTTGAAAGGGTCTGAGCGCGATCTCCTTTCTTTTCTCAACCACAGTATTGCAGGTAGTCGTAGTAATTGATTGGAATTGGTACCTGTGTAACACAGACTGCACAGACCGGGCTGAGTGGAGCGAATCAATAGGGAAACTGCGTCTTTGAGAACAGAGCTGGGAGAGGGGACTGTTTGGCCGAGAGTGACAGATCTAAGAGAGCAAGGGCACTCCCTTCGGAGACGTCAGGGCTGCTGTACGAAGACGAAGAAGAGGCACTGTTACAGTTCTTTAAGCCAAAACAGGGCACAGTGCAGACGATTTCAGGAAGGGTCCCTGCTCATAATGTAGAGCAAACGCCAACTAGAGAAATTAGCGAAGGAAGGGCTGTTAAGAGAGAACAGGTGCTCTTGAGAACGTCCGAAGAAGTCAGTGGAGTAGAAAGACCCTCGGTCAACCTGTCCCTCAGGTACACTGAGAAAACGCCCACATCGACATCAGTAACCCAGAAAATGACCTGGAGACCGGCAGAAGAGACTCTCCGCAGTTAAACATAGAGAAGAAGCCACATCGAAGACAGTAGGAAGGGTGGAGACGGGCTCTGGAGCCAAGCACGCCTGCAGGACGGTCCTGGAGAGGAGGACACCGCAAGCAGGGAGGACGGAGAGGAGAAGCCCTCACCCTGGGCATCCCAGGCATCTGACTGGGAAGTCAGTGCCGATAGCATTCGGCATCGAAAACCGGAGGGGCTTAGTATTGCCACTTCTTACCATCAGTGGGATGTAACGCATGGGACTTTAAAACCCAGTGGGCGCAGGGCACCTGGGGGGCTCAGTCGGTAAAGCACCTGCCTACGGCTCAGCTCATGATGCCAGGGGCCTGGGATGGAGCCCGCATCAGGCTCTCTGCTCAATGCAGAGTCCGCTTCTCGCTCTTCTTCTGCCCCTCCCCTGCTCATGCTCTCTATCTCTCACTCTCTCTCATATAGATAGATAAAATCTTTAAAAAAATAACAGTGGGTTCATCTCTGGGAGAGTCAGAGAGCAAGAGGACACTGAGAGTCCCTGCCCTTAAACAGATAGTATAACACACAGCCCCCCACCCCCGAGATGCAGCACAGGGGCAGAAAATGCCTGGTGCATATAGGGGCAGAAGGGGGCAGAAAAGGCCTGGGGTACCCGGAAAGGAGGCTCATCTATTCATCTCAGAGCTGGAAGGACAGGGATCTTTGGGAGAGATCTCCCAGAAATCAGTGCTGGCGGGCACCACTTCCTGCTAGATACCTGGGCAGCTGCTGGAACCCGCGCGGTGTGAACACTCTCCCCCGGCTTGCTCATGGCTAGTCACAAACCACCAGCACCCTGCGGGGCACGGACCCCTCAAACATATCCTTGGGAGGAGTCCACCCCAAGTGATGCCACAAGGAAGGCCTTGTACACACAGCCCTGAGATGGGCCAGCCCTGCTCCAAAGTGCCTCTTGCCCTGGGGAGAGGGAACCATGACCACACACGGCTGTCTGACTGCGGCTGCAGCCGTGGGCTGAAGGCAGAAACCTGCTGTGACTGCCGTCTCTGCCCGCATATGAAAGCCCCTCAGGGGACAAGCAGGGAGCGTGCTCTAGAGCTGAGTGCTGAGGCAGCTCTGGCCGATGCCTGCTCTACCTCCAGGAGCTGGAAAAAGAACAGACAAAATCCCAACTCAAGCCCAAGGCAGCCCCAGGCTGTCCCACTAACAACACGGTGACCAAACCCTGCACACAACAAGCCAAGGGAGCCGCTGCAGAGGACTGACTGGACGGAAGCACGTGACACTCAACCCAGTGGCAGGGCACATGCAACACACACAGGCATCACCGTGAGCACCAGATTCTTGTCACCAGGGGACGGTGCTCAGCAGGACTCTACAGGATCTCCTCCTCAAAAGCAGCAGATGTAGCGGACTTCCCTAATGCACGGCACCAGACCAGAGCCACACAAAATGAGGACACACAGTGGTAGGTGCAGGACCTCAGGGGAACCCTTAACAACGAGACAGAAGACCTCAAAAAGAACAATGCCAGATGGAGAACCCAACAACTGAAATTTAAAAAAAAAAAATCCCTGGATGGAATAAACAGTAGAGGAAGCAGAGAAATAGCTCAGCGTCCAGGAGGACAGAGTGGTAAGAAGCAGTTGAACTGAGCAGTTGAGAGAAAAGTAAAAATAGTAAATGAAAACAGATTAAAGGACGTTAGTGACATCATCAACTGTAGTAAATTTGTTATAGGGATCCCAGAAGAAGAAGAAGAGAGAAAAGGGGGAAAATGTATTTAAGAGAAAGAAGTATGTTAGTATGTAAATGGAAGAAGAGAAAATGTATTTAAAGAAATGACAGCTGAGAACTTTCTGCATCTGGGGAAGAAAAAGAAATCAGATTCAAGAGGCACAGAGAGTCCCCAACAAAATCAATAAAATCGACACCAAGATCCACAGTTACTAAAATCGCAAGAAGTGATAAAGAGAGAATGCTAGAAGCACCAAGAAAAAGAAAACAGTCACATACGAGAGAAACCCCATAAGGCTAGATGCTGTTTTTTTCATCAAAATGTTGCAGGCCAGAAGGAATTGGCATGATATAACCAAAATGCTAGAAGAAAACCCCAAGCCAAGAATATTGTATCTGGCAAGGCTATTATTCAAAATAGAAGGAGAGATAAAGACTTTCCCAGACAAACAAAAACTAAAGGAATTCATCACCACTAAACCAGCCTTACGAGAAATATTAAAGGGGACTTTCTGAGTGGAAAAAGAAGACCATAAACATGAGTAAGAAAAGTAGGAAGCACAAAGGCAATAAAATTCAGTATATATAAAAATCAGCCAAAGGATTCACAAGATAAAAATGTATAATTATGATTCCATATACCGAAAATGTGGGGGAAGAGGAGTAAAAATTTAGTGCTTTTAGAATGGTTTTAAACTTAAGCAACTATCAGTAAATACAGACTGCTATGTGCATTAGATATTCTATGCAAACCTATTCGTAACCACAAATCAAAAACCACTCACAGACATGCAAAAGAGCGAGAGAGAGAGGGAGAGAGAGATGAGCCCAAGTTTATCACAAAAGAAAGCCAGCAAACCACGAAAGAAAACAGCCAGAGAAGAAATGATCAGAGAAGAACTAGAAAAACAACCATAAAATAAGTAATAAAAGGCAGTATGTACACACCAAACAAAAATTACTTTGAATATAAATGGACTAAATGCTCTGATCAAATGACACATGGTGACCGAATGGATTATAAAAAGCAAGACTCATCTATATGCTGCCTATGAGAGACTCATTTCAGACCTAAAGACACCTGCAGATTACAAGTGAGGGGAAGGGAAAGCATTTATCAGGCAAATGGAAGTGAAATGAAAGCTGGGTAGCAGAATTGTAATGGACAAAATGAATCTAAAACAAAGACCGTAACAAGAGACAGAGAAGGACACTACAAAACCATAATGGGAACAGTCCAACAAGATCTAACAATTGTAAATAGTTCTGCACCCGTGTGGGAGCGTACAACTACATAAAAAGAGTTAATAACAAACAAAAAGATAGTCATCAGTAGTAATACAATACTAGTAGGGGACTTTAACACCTCACTACATTAATGGATAGGTCACCCAGAACAGACAATCAACAAGGAATAGTGGCTTGGAATGACACTGGGCCAGACAGATTGAACAAGTATATTCAGAACACTCCATCCTAAGACAGCAGAAGACAAGATTCCTATCAGCTGCACATGGAGCATTCTCCAAGTGAATCACATATTGTGTCACAAAACAAGCTTCAACAGATTAAAAAAGATTCAAGTCATACCATGCATCTTTTCTGACCATAACATGATGGAACTACAAATCAACCACCAGAAAAGATCCGGAAAGAACAACAATACACAGAGGTTAAATAACAGGCTACTAAACAATGAATGGGCTGACCATGAAATCCAAGAGACAAATGAAAATGAAACACAATGATCTAAAACCTTTGGGATGCATCCAAAGCTGTTCTAAGAGGGAAATTTATAACAATATAGGCCTTTCTCAAGGAGAAAGAAAAATATGAGATAAATAACCTAGCCTTATACCTCCAGGAGCTAGAAAAAGAATGAACAGAATCCCAAGCCAGTAGAAGGAAGGAAATATTGTAGATTAGAGCAGGAATAAATGAAACAGGAAGTAAAAGCAGAGTAGAACAGATCCATGAAGCTGGGATCTGGTTCTCTGAAACAATCAATGAAAGTGTTAAGTCTTTAGTCTGATACATCGAGGGAGAGAGAGAGAAGAAGAGAGGGAAAGGCAGAGAGAAAGAACGAACTGAAATGAAATCAGAATGAGAAGAAATGACAGCCAATACCACAGAAACCCAAAGGATTATCAGAGAATATGATGAACACTTATAGGCCAACAAATTGGTCAGCCTAGAAGAAATGGATCAATTCCTAGAAATATGTAACTTCCAAAAGCTGAAACAAAGAAACAGAAAGTCTAAGTAGTCCTATTACCAGCCATGAATTGAACCAGTCATTACAAAACCCTCAACAAAAGTCCAGGACCAGATAGCCTCACAGGGGAATTCTGCCAAACACTTCAAGAAGAGTTAATATCTATTCCTCTCAAGCTATTCCAAAAAACAGAAGAGGGAAGAAAGCTTCCAAATTCAATCTATGAGGCCAGCCTTGTCCTGATACCAAAATCAGAGGGAAACACTATGAAAAAGAACTACAGATCAGTATCTCTGATGAACATAGATGAAAAATCCTCAAACAAAAAAAAAATCAGCAAACCAAATCCAAGAATACATTAAAAAAAAAAATCATTCACCACAATCAAGTGGGATTTATTTCTGGGTTTCAAGGGTGGTTTGATATTCACAAATCAATCACAAATCATATGGACAAGAGAAAGGATAGAAACCATAACAATTATTTCAATCGATGCAGAAAACCTGCTGACAAAGTAGCACGTGCATTCGTGAGAAAAATCCCCAACAAAGCGGGCGTACAGGGAACATACTCTACCTAATAAAGGTCAGCGATGAGAAACCCACCCCTAACGTTACACTCCATGACAAAGACTAGGAGTTTTCCCCCTAAGATCAGGAACAAGAAAAAGATGTCCGCTCTCACCACTTGCAGAGACAGACAGATAAGACAGAGAAAGGACGAAGAAAAAGAGGAAGAGGGAAGAAAGGGGGAGAGAGAAACAGAGAGAAGAGGACAGACAGATGACAGAAGGAAGAAAGGAAATCAGTCTCCATCTCTTTTGCTTCCTTCTTTGTCTCAGCTGGAGAAGGGAGAGAGGGAGAGAGAGAGACGGACGGGAAGAAGGAAGAAATAAGGAAAGAAGAAAGGACGGAAGGAGGGAAAATACAGCAAAGAAAATGCGGCAAGCAGCCTGTCCTGAACCGGGTCACAGCTTTCAGTCAGCTTTATACGAAGACATTTTCCGTACGCTGGAAAATACATCAAAATAAAAAGCGACACAAAGATCAACACGGATGAAAATCAGAATTGAAAATAAATCAAATCGTATGCTAAATGCACTCGGTAATAACGTTTCCAAAAAATCTAAGTAAGTACACATCTGGGCGTAACTTGCATGCCCGCACGTTCCGACTCAACTCTGGGATGAACGGAGTTTCGCGGGGGGTCTTGCTTCCTGACGGGTTTGCCCTGTCCTAGGACTGGAGGCACACGACGAGCCAGGTTCCCGGAAAGCAGAAACGAGGGAACGAGTGCTTACAGCCCACTTGAACGACAACACCCGCTGACAGTCTCTTTAAGCGGGATGCTTCGTAACATGGAGTGCACTGAAACTTAATGTGTTTAACCAGAAACATGCCTACTAATATTCGGGTATCTCATGCTGTTGCAGAGTACACTACTTGAGCCCACGTAATGTCTGGGATGCTTCTTAACACCAACTGCAAAATTTGTGCAAAGCCTCAGGCCGACTGTAAAAGCTGGAAACAATCATGCTTTTTTAGATTTGAACTTAATAATACATTTTATTATTTATGTGTTTATTTATGGATGTGTTTATTTATGGGTGGTGAACTATAATACAATGCGGTTGTAAGCTTCCTGCCGTGGCTTTCCAATTTTATGTAAAATGTTCTCAGAAGTGACATTATTAAATGAAATGTGAAAAAAAAAGGATTCATCCAAACAGCTTCCTGTGACAGAATCCAAGTTTAGTTATACGTATACAATTCGCTCAGACTATTCATAGAGTTCAAGGCCATCAGTGAGTTTTCAGAAATGGTATCAGCCTGATGTACATATTTGAGGAATTTAGGCTAGAAATATTTGGTGCCAATTATCAATGTGGAAAATGGATCTTCTAGTTCCCCGGTGAATGGGAGGACTTGAGCGAGAGAATTTGCAGAATATTACAAATAGTGACCAAGTCCATTATTTGTTTTTGTGAATGGGTCTTAAGGATATTATAAGTTTGTGTCCATTCACAGACAAATGGAAAAACAAGGCACGTGATAGTTACACACAAAGGAATATTACTCGGGCAGAAAAAAGGATGAAATCTTGCCGTCTGCAGTGACGTGGATGGGTCTAGAGGGTATCGTGCTCAGTGAAATCAGTCAGTCACAGAAACGCAAATACGACATGGTTTCACTCACATGCGGAATTTAACACGCAAAATAAATGAAACAAACCGGAAAGGAGACAAGTGAAAAACAGAGTCTTCCCAAGAAAACACACCGATGTCTACCAGAGGGGCAGTGGGGGCGTCGGGGGGAACCGGTAACGGAGATGGATGAAGGCATGAGCTTATGACGAGCCCTGAAGGATGCACAGCACGGGGGAGTCACTACACTGAACACCTAGAACTCCTCTGACATTGTACATTAATTACACTTTTAAAGACATGGTGAGTAGTTCCGCCCATTCCTTGAGAAGAGCAGATGTCAAACTGTTCAGCGACAAACCACTCTGGTATCTGAAGCTCTGTCCGGGGCGGTTTCTCCTTCTCCCCCGGACAGAAGCAGAGGGCCTGGTGCCACGCAGCCCCGACCCTTTGACGAAAACCCAGCAGGAAGCATGTGGCCAAGGGGGTTTCAGCTACAGCGCTAGGCCATGTTCTTCCTCGGCGTCTGACACGGCACCCAAGCCTCCCCACGGTGGGAAGTCACATCTGGAAGAGCTCTGCACCACGGCAGCTCTCATGGAAACGGCAGCCCCCGGGACCCCGCAGGGTGAGCTATTTCACACGTGCTACCACGAAGGAGGAAATGGTGCTTCCTCCCAGCGGCACGTTACTGGGGGTCTCCCGGACGCACCTGGCGTTCCAAGCCTGCTCCCAGAAAACACTCAGCCCACTGTGGACCGTGTGTATGCAGGGGACACGGCGGCTGTTCCTGTGGGAAGGTCACCTCCGTCATGACCCGCTCTGTCCAGCCTTGGGCACGGACGGCCGCCCACGCGTCAGTCTTGTGGAAAGGAAGACACCCACGCAGTCCCATTATCTTCACGGCCCGACCGATTCCCCGATCGCCGCCTCAAACCCACGCTCCCTTCTGTAAGCGAGGGCCAGATTTTAAAAGGGGCAGGTCATGACCTAATTTCCTTTTCAGTTAGGAAGCTCACTTGTTCATGGAGGCCTTACCACATGTGTGCTGTGCGCTCTTCAACTAAATTCATTGTCCCCGAAATCCAAGCCACTGAGGGTGAACATTAGAACGAAATTCGGAGATGCTAAATTCCCATTGGAGCAGGTTTTTTTTTTTCTTTTTTAAGGTTTTTATTTGAGAGACAGCAAGAGAGAGAGAGAGGGTTTGAGCAGGGGGAAGGGGCAGATGCAGAGGAGAAGCAGACTCAGGGAGCCCGATGCAGGGCTCGATCCCAGGACCCTGGGATCATGACCTGAGCTGAAGGCAGAAGCTTCACCGAGAGACCCACCCGGGTGCCCGGAGTCTGAACTAAACCAGACTCTTGTTTCCCACAAACACCTGTGCTGACACCCCTGCCTATTCTGTGTTCTGCTCCTTGGAAACTGGAGATACGACCCATGATGGTATTCGCATCGTGGCTCTTTCCAGATTAAGATGAAGTCTGTCAGGTCTTGCATGCGTAATGGGGAAATGCAAACCCGCATACTGAATTCTTCACTTAACTGTACACCGTTGGGTGAAACAGAAGAGCTGAGGCGGTTTTATTCCTAAGGCAGTTATCCAGGAGGACAGACACATCACTACATAACCCCGAAAATGTGGTTCCCGAGGGGACACTGGACAAGGGGGAGCAGAATGTGCTTCTGCATCCTTCCCCCACACGCACTTTCAACGCTGCAGGCCCGGCAGCCCTTGGCGCCTGCAAACAAGACGGCTCACCTGGCGTCGTCTTACACACGTCCCCGGAGGAGGAAGGGCTGTCTGGCCGTCTTGGGATCCGGGAGCCATAAATCTCGAGCGAGATGCAACGGCTTGTGCGGAGATTTCATGAGCGGTGGGCGTTCTCGGGGTCTGTTTGCGCCATCAGACATCTGTGCAATAGCTCACGAAGGCGTCCGGGCCGTGTTACAAGTCACACGATACCACGTTCCCCCAGGACCAGCCAGGGAAGAGACCGTGCCTCCTGTCCCCGCCGCTTCCTGTGACACTTTCGGCAAACGCGTCCACGTGAATTCAGGTACGCGTGGCGTTTTCTTTTTCATCTGAGCCAAATATCTGTTTTCTATCAGTTGTAACTTTAGCAAAAAAAAAAAAAAAAAAGGAAAGAAAAAGAAAAAAGACAATTGCCTTTGTGGGAAAAAAGAAGGTCAATGTTTACACTATCAGTATAAATTATATCAGTTTACCGAGCTTGGGACTATAAGAACGTCTGGAAAACCCTTCAGTTTTTTACAAACTGAAACGTTCCTTCAGCAGGAATTCAAAAAGATGGGGGAAAAAAAAGATTCATTAGATTTGGGTGATTCTCTGTAGAGACGCAGATAAGAAAATTGCAATGAAAGATGATGGAAATCAACACCCAAACCAACAAACGAAAACTGTGATTTGTTGTAGTCGCACTTCCAAAGCGTCTCAAGAGACTCATTCAGGATTTTTGGAAAAACTTCATGACAATTTTGTCTCAGACAAATCCCTTCTCTTTTTGACTCACATAGACTTACAGAAATCCAAGTATTTCCAATAAGGGCACCTTTCCGCCTCAACCCTGACAGCGAGCGGCATGTGGACAAGAAAATTATGTGTCTTGGCTGCGTGATTATTTTCTGGATAATCACGGTCCAAAAGTACCGTGCTCACATTGGTACTCTTATTTCTAACCATACGAAGGCACCTTTTCAACAAATGTTGGAAGTAGTATCTAGTGTATTTTCTTCTTCTCGGTCGTGTTTTGTCTTCTGCAGATCCTCACCCCCGCAATGAGCCGTAGGGCGGAAGCTTACTGAGCACACAGGAGGACAGGAAGTTCGGAGTCACATTTGCGGCTTTGAGCGGCAAACCTGAGCTTTCCGTGCACAGCAGCAATACGGGTCCTGAGAGCAAAGCACTTCTTCCAAGAAAGTGGTGCTTGAAATACTCATTTCTTCTTAAACTCCAAATATGTCATTTAAATATTGACAGATCCTTGGAGAAGTGCAAACCATACGGGGATGGCTTGCACCACCTGGAGTGAGAGAAACATCGCCCTGTGAGAGCAGCATCTCCCCAAGCACTGGAAGGCAGAGTCCCGAGAGAAAGGGGCCCGTGATGAGAAGCCACAGTGGCAGGCTGCTGGTCGGGGCGCATGGCTGCCTCGTATCGCGAAGCAGGTGAAACGTCAAAACAGGTTTACGTGCCCTTCCCACGCCTGAACCTCTTGCAGGAGGCAATCCGTTCCTCCAAAGGGCGGACAATAACAAAGAGAGACAGAGGCATTCACCTGAGTCACAGCCACATATCCGGGGGACCTTTGGAACCCAAGACGTGTGAGGGGCTGAGGGGCCCCGAAATATTCAGCTGAAAAGAGCAGGTGACCTCCTGGAAATGAAGACCCTTCTGAGACAAAGGAGTTCAAAAGACCGAGAAATGCACTGGCCCATTCAGTGCGACGCAGGGTGGGGAGCTAAGCTATAGCCACGTACAGAGACAAAAAGAACCTATACGTCCCTCCATCTCTGTGTCCGCTTTTAACTCACTACTAGTGACATAAAGATGAAAAAAACTGACGTCTCAGAAATTAGCTTCCTCGCAGCAAAAGCAGGGATCAAGTAACACCCCACTTTTAAGGTCGCAGGTAGGATCTGAGGTCCTTATGCAGCAAACACGCACAGCACGCGTTCAGTAAGTCGTAGGTAATATCACGACTGCTATTGTTATAATTCTCAGGAAAAATAAGTCTGTCATGGAGGTCATTCACTATGATCACTGTGTCTGAATTTAATTGGATGCAAATAATTTGTGCCTGTCTTCTTCCCCGATGAGCATTTAGCAATTATTACACAAAACAAATAACAAAACATCCCAGTGAACATCACTGGGAGACAGAGGGAAATGCAAGTTCCCAGGTCTGCACCCAGTCCTGCTGAATCAGCACGTGCATCGTGACAGATGCCAGGTACTTTTCGGGTCCATCAAAGTTGAGAAGCGCTGGCCTGCACCGATCTCCACGTTAACATTGTAGAATTAGTGTTAGTCTAAGTAGGAGAAATTCTGAATAGCGTCTCGGAAGGAAACTTATTTTTGTGGACTACAACACGCACAGATCAAAGATAGACTAATGTAGAGCAGGACAGACGAACAATCATAGAAACAGAGAAATGAGTACATACTTCTGAACAGTTATTATCAGGACGACGTGAAATTTATGTTCCGCCAAGTTTGGTTTTTGTTCGAAATGATGATGTTGCTTTCAGACATGGTGAGATTAAGGACACGGTTCTGAGAATAAAATGTCTGCGCTCCTTTCTCTTGTCAATCTTTACGTAATTACATGCCATAGATGTCCCTTCGTCACCAAGTGTAGACGCTGTGAGTTATAACCTCTCCTGAAAAATCACAGGCACACCTTCCAGTTTAGGATAACGAAGACAGTTTGCACGTAAGTAATTGCAGCATCCGCACATACATTCTCTTAAAGTGACGGAATGAGAGTCACTGCGTGATCGCGAACCCGACCCTCATCCAGGAGATGAGGACTCGAATGCGTCCCCTGCGAAGGCATTAAGAAAAGGCTGCAGAGAACCGCACGCCAGTGACCGCACACCCTCGTGTCTGCCTCCTGCTCCCGCAGGGGAGCGTGTGTTCCGCACTCTGCGAACCCACAGCACCCCCTCCTTGTCTGCCACACCGTGGATGCTCTGTCAACGTTACTGAATCAAGAGGGCACGGTTCCGGCAAACTCCACGTGTTTTGCCTTTCCGGTACCTTTGGTACTGGCCTGTCACCACTCACGTCACATCAGCTGCTCACAAAGGTGAACGTTTCCAGAATTCAGCGCATCGTCCTTTGTTTCACTTTCATTAAGGTCATGCAATGCTGGTTGAATTCCGTTGCCGCGCAGCTGGGTGTCGCACGGTCTTGCGGGAATTCTGAAGCCGCAGACAGGCTGGCGGTGGCTACGCGCTCTGAGAGAGGACACAGCAGCCAGGCTCGGTCCCAGCCTGGATCAGCAGGGAGGCCGCCTCGGGCTCAGGCACTGGGGAACCCCTGGTCCCAGCCTGTGGCCCTGCTTCCTGCAGCCCAGGCCGCTTACAACTGGTCACTAACCACACCCTCCTTAGCACCTGCCTGCCCTTAAGCACACTGCAAAGTCAATCTGGAACGAAACCGCGTTCCCTTCTGCATTCCAAGGAAAGCATTTCCAGGCAGGCAGGCACGGTGACCGGTCCTGGACGTGGTACGGGTGTCTTTCATCTCGCTTTCTTCCCTGGGAGAAATACATGATGTCTGTGTGCCCAGGATTTGTCACGGCTTCACAATCCACCAGCCTCCCCTGTTGGCAGTTTGATTTTTCATCCCGTGTCTTCGAAGATTTAATGTTTCATAATTTACAAATTAGCACTTGTAAATTTATCTTTTACCTTTGATAATAGGGGAGACTTTACCATGACAACGCAAGACAAATAAAACCAAGACAAAGACTTTCTGTTTAGTATGGAATTCATTTGTGACTTTAAATAAATTTCACACATTACTCCTGCAATGTCAGTGCTCCCCATGAGATAAAAGCGACATAAAAAAGTAGAAGCAACCAGATTACACGCACCCTTTCCTCTCAGACACAAACAGGTCAACGGTCCCCCAGCCGATTCTGGGTTACTGAATGGAGACAAAATGAAGAGTCTGATGTTTGCCTCGGATTGACCCTGTTGAACGTGACTTCCAGAAGTGAAAATTGCCATGAAAATGTGAAAGTCTTCACTGCCAATACTGGCAATACAAACCTATGACACACATTCCATTAATGCTATTTTTAAGAGTGTGTGCATAGAATGCTAGAAAAAAAAAATCAGCGGCTTCAAGCAAATTAGTTGTTTGTCCATTTAAATAAAACAAAAATAGGGGCAGCGGGGGAGGGGGGCTCAGTGGGTTAAGCATCTGCCTTTGGCTCAGGTCATGATCCCAGGGTCCTGGGATCAAGTCCTGCACCGGGCTCCTTGCTAATCAGAAAGGCTGCTTCTCCCTCTGCCTGCTGCTCCCCCTGCTTGTGTGCTCTCTCTCTGTCAAGTAAAAATAAAATCTTAAAAAAAACAGGACCAGACACAGTGCATAAGTGCACCTTTGTGTGCTTCTTACATTATTTGAAGGTTGTACACTAGTATCTGAAGGTGTTAAAGATGCATTATAATTACTTGCATCGCCATTATAAGATTTTTTTTTATTATAGAGAGGCATATCTAATAATTTAATGGTTGAGTTCAACGGGACTCCACAAAATGAAATTTTAGTTTGTACATATAAACAAGAACTTTTACTTTATCTTATATAATACTTAAAATTCGAATCCAAATAATAAGCCCAAACCAGATTGACTATTGTAATCTGAAGCTTTCTAGGGAGATGAAAGGTGTGTGCTGACTTCATTCAAGAGTTTCAAATGCATGAACTGTAATTTTCTTAAATTCAGTTACCAGCCTCTCAAAAATGCCAAATTAAACATTCTGCATTATGCACTAAGTGACTTTAGCACCGTGGTCATCACGACGCTTGCCTCCTCTTTCCCCCACAGTGCACACCCCATCCCCCGCCCACTAGGTAGCCCACCCAGCTTGGGGGTGGGCCCTGATTTCCACCGCACCCACCAATCAGGCAAATCCCGCTCTCTTTGCCTCAGCGGCTGACTGAGTGCTCCAGATAGAGGAAGACAAGAGCTCTTTCCCCCTGGCCTTGAGCTGACCCACAGAGGATACCATCCACACCAGTGCCTGTCTACATGCTGGAAATTTCTAGACACAGAGTTCATGTGGTGTGCAGGCAAGAGGTCAGGGCAGATGCCAGAATAAGGAGGATGAAGGTGGGGAAAACCAACAGCATGGCACACGACCAGATCCAGGGCCCTCACTTTCCCACCAGAGAACCTGCAAACAGATCTATGGGACATCAAAGATTTAATACTTAGGACAGTGGTGGATGGATCTTTTGTTACTTCTGGTATCCAGTCTGCCATGAATGCCTCAAAATACTTTAACGAAAATTCTGGAGAGGATATATGACGAAAACCAGGAAACAAATGATCCTAAAATTAAAGTTAACAAATGAAGAATCAATAGCAAAATATTGACCCTAAACTGTGCGCAAGGCTCAGCTCACAGTTCGACAGGGATTCTAAGGAAAGAAGAAAGGTCAGTCACTGGTCTTAATTCATAACCAACCAGTGGGAGATGCAGAAGTTATTATCCATGAGAAGCACCAAAACAACAAGGGACATATGGGAGCCTCGTTTGCTACTGTCTACTTCAACTGAGAAAAGGACAAAACCGAGATCTCTCTTGCATGCAACATAAGCTCAGAAGTTTTCTTCCAGGAAGTGACCTTAACAGGGTTTAAAAGGATCGAACTCCATGGAAAATGAGAGAAGACCCAAGTGTGGAATTGTGGGGGCAAGGGGGCAGAGGAAACCATGCATAAAACGTAAGTCAAAGGGAGGGAAGCCAGCCTTTTGCATGGATAAACATATTGGAACGATTCCATGACTCCAATCACAGACTATTGATCAAATGGACCCCTTAGTCATTCTTTCCACACATTTTCCCTGAGATTTCATACCCCTCACTTTGTGTCTCCCTTGGATTTCAAGTGAATACAGTCAGAACTGAAATATTACAGTAAGTGACGAAATCTCCACCAAAAAACCCCACTCGCTGTTAACGGCGTATTTCCGCACATACGCTTTATAGATCATGTATTGTAGATAGACGCAGCGGTAGATGCTAAGATGAGATACAGTCCCTGCCCTCAAACAGCTTATTATCTAAAGACTAACACCCACGCACATGTGTGATTATATCTGGAAGCAGGTTACGCCAACAGCAGTAACACAGTAAATTCAGAAAAGAGGTTACCACTCCCTGCTATGGACACGATCTAAACTATGGTGCAGTATTAGTTAGTATGAGTTAGCTACAGCAAAGCAGTTAGTATGAGTCTGCTACAGCTACCATAACAAAATGCCATAGGCAACATTTATTTTTTCACAGTTGTGAGGTTGGGAAATCCAAGATGAAGGTGCCAGCGAGGTGGGTTTTATTCTGAGGTCTCTTCTTTTGGGTTGCAGGTGGCCGCCATCTTGCTGTGTGTTCACATGGCCTCTTTGTGTGTGCTTGCTTTCTGGTGTCTGTCCTATAAAGGCACTGAGGCTATCACAGGCCCCAACCTCATGACTCCATCTAACTCTTGTTCCCTCCCAGAGGCCTCATCTCCAAAATCCAACACCCTGTGGGGCAGGGCTTCAACATATGAAATCTGGGAGGACACACATTCCATCCGTAAGAGTGATGGGTTTTGAAAGCTGAGAGAGTTGTTGAGATGAAGACGGTAGAGTGGGGGACCTCAGAAAGGAGTGAGAAAAGTCAGAAGGGGAGGGGACACACGTGCTTCCTGCACTCAGACCCTCGGATTAGAAACCCACAACTGTGTTGTTGAAGCCAGAGGCTACAACGATCATGATGATGCTAGTTCAAGAGACTCAAAGTAAAAGGCTTGATTTAGCTGATGGCAACAGCTGGAGACAAGCAAACTCCCCAAGCAAAGCAGGGTAGGAGGCTATAATGCCAGGAGACAGAGGGACATGTCCTTGTCGTCTCGCCCAAGTAAGCATTTCCTTTGACACAAACCCTGCAGCCGGGACGGCCAGAGATGGCTCTGGTTTCCGTGCTCCTCGCTGGGGACCCGTGATGGAACCCCATGCTGGCCACGACGGGGAGGTGTCCTGAGACAGTGCTGATGGGAGTCCTGCAGTTTGCTGACGTTCAGAGGAGGCAAGGGAGCAAAATGGGAGAAAGAAAAAGACAAAGAGAAAAAGAACAGTAGGGACAATTTCCAAGGGTCCCAAGAAAGGAAACCAGGTTGCGTCTGAATGTCTTCCTGTCGCCTGCACACGTTGGCACGGACCTGCTTCACGGTTTCAGTTTCGCCCTCCCGGGAACCTGGGAAGACAAGACAACGCAAACACAGGGGAATATTGTTTCCTGACCCTGTCTTGTTAAAGTGGAGCAATAGCGTAGTTTTGGAAAGACTGGACGTGTATCAGGCTTTCGCATTTTGCGGTTGCCGCTGAACCCCACATACTTTTTTGGCGGGGGGAATGTCGTTTGCTCTCTTTGATGATTACTGCAAAGGTTGTCAGTGTTACAAACAAGTGCATGCCCTCTTCCCACAGGTTTGCTCTGTTATGTGGCCTCGGTGGATAACTGAACAGCCCAGATTTGTTCTAGTCGGGCAGAGGAAGCACTGCTGTCTGCACACATGGAAGCTTCTTTCTTCTCTTGCCGTTCGTGTGGTCACTGACGTGAGTGCTGGATGCAGAAATGTGACTGTTCACAGTGGTGCATGTACTGCCGTGGAACCGTTTGCTGGTGACAGACGACAGTCAGACTGAAGTTATCGTCACGATGGAAAGTGTACCTCTCACATAGCGTCATTGAAACTGCACGAGGCACTGAATAAATGTCTTCACTCAGTAGTCGTACTGGAGCTGTGAGCAGGAGGCAGATGCCCGGAGGCGCTGGTACTTTAAGTCCTGAGTTCGGGGGCACTGCTGGTAGAGAAGGCTGTGGCCAGAGGAAGAGATGCTTCTCCCGCGAACCACCAGGCCATTCCACTGCATTCCATCCCTCGCCATAGGCAAGTAACATGATGACTCCCGCTCGGCCCCGTCTCCCCACTTTCTGTCCCACGTGTCATGCTCTCAAGGACACAGGAGACATACATGCCTCCCTCTTCCTCAAGCAGGGTCCTGGACTGTGCTGGCATGAGCTGGAACACAGTCCTAGCCGGGCCTAGGCACACCATGCCCCTTGATGTAAATCACAGCGTTCTGTTTGAAAGGAAAACGTTGCCTCCGAAAATTTCAAGGTTTCCCACTGAAGCCTTCCATCAGCAGATAGCCGGCGTCACAAAGCTGTCCGCCGCAGAGGAAGACAAGATGACACGCAGGGTTGTGCCAAGGACGGACACAGTGTCGGGCTAGCCGAGGATGTGAACATGAAGAGACCCCAGGAAAATCGGACGGACATCTCCTGATGAGTTTCACACTTAGATGTCGCCTCCGCATGGCTGGTGAACTGACTCTTGGGGGCGTGCTCTGGGCCAGGGCCTCGGTGACTGCTACTTCCTGCTCGGGGCAAAGTCGCATCTCAGCAGAGACAACGGCCCGTCGCCCGCACCATAATGCAATGAGCTGACCCGTAGCTGTAAACAATTAAGCCTAACGTTGCTGTTCTGGACAGGAGAACCCCTTCTCACTCCCCTCTGGCACACGGCTTCAGTGAGAACTGGAACAGATCCCCAGTGGACGCACCAAGCCCGGGATCTCTGTGACACTTGCTCTTTCTGCTCCGTTCTCACCGGAAGATCAGCCATGCTCGTGTGGGACTTCCTGAGCGTCCGTGGCCAGGCAAAGGCCGGGCTGAAGAACACCACGCAGAAGCAGCCGGAGCTCGGGGGGCGGCCCTCGGCTCTCACTAAAGACCCAGACAAGCGCCTGGAGGGTTCTGGTCGGACCCAAGGAGCACAGACAAGCGGCACTAGAACCCTCCCAGCTGGGGGTCCCATGGCTCAGCCAGTCCTCGGACAAGGTGGCAGGACAGGAACGTCCGTCTGTGCTTCCTGCTGCTGTAGAGGAGCCCACTCTGGGCGTCCCCCAGGGAGGGCGAGCCGAGCACAGTGAGAGGAGGAGGACCGGAAGCGTTCCACCCGCTCCTGCAGGGAGGGGCGCCGCGGATCTGCTGCCGGGCACCCCCCAGCTCGCAAGACCACAGTCTCTAGGGCCTAAGTCCTTTCCAAAGACACATGAAAGCCTTTGCCCGGAAGCAAACCAAAACAAAACCAAAAAGAGAACAAAAGACAATGTTGATTTCCAATTAAGACAGCTCAGGATGAGGAACCCCTCTGTCTCAAACAGGCAGCAGTGTAGACAGACATCAACAGACCTCATGATCACTGGGTCAAGCTGGGGGGTCTGCCGACGGGGCTCGAGGTCTGCTGGGGGTCTGTCTGCACGGACCGAGTAAGGACTGCATGTCCCCAGCCGGGGATGGGGGACTGGAGGCAGGTTCACGTCCACAAAACCGAGGACCGGGACCAGGAACCTTTCTGTGTCCAGCCTGGTGGCTCTACCTTTCTGTGAAGCCGAGGCTTAGGGCTCCAGATAGGGTAGACACAGTACCAAGTAACTCAAAGAAGGCCTACGAACCATGTCACGGGCTTAGTAACTATTCTGGATCCCCCAAAAGAGTAAATAAAAGTCAAATATTAACCAAGAGAAATTTTAAAAGCCAGATATAGATCAAAAATGGATTTGAAGAGATAATGGAAAACCTTGAAGATTGGAGGAAAAAAAAGAAAACACTGAAGACTGAAAAAATATTCTCCAAAATGAAAAAAAAAAAAAAATCTTGACGGGATAGGATAAACAGCAGACTTCAAAATCTAAAAAGAGAGTTTGTCTCTGGGAAGACCGTGTGTACAAATTTATTCAAAGTCAGCACAGACAGAGAAAGAGGAAAGAAACATGAGAGAAGTTAAACAGTTTGGAGAATGGATTGAGAAGCTACTACATACGTTTAATTAAAGTTCCAGAAGGAAGAAACATTTTAAGAAAAAAATAGCATTACGGAACGTTAGAGAAATGAAGAAAGGAAGAGTCGTCCAGTGAAACGCGCCGTCCAGTACGAAGCAGGATCAGTAAAACCAGCAAACCCTAGACAATCCCAGGGAGACGGCGCACTTCCCAGGACAGAGACGAAACGACAGTGCGTCCCAAACAAGAGGCACAATTCGGCAGGAGTGAGTAGCAACTACAGTGCCAGGAGATAGGACACATGCGAGAACAGGTCAGAACGGAAGAAAGGGAAAAATATGCAACCGACACACCCGTCCTCTGCAGAATTGTTAGGGAATTTAGACAAAACAGAAGTCGCGAAGGACATGGAGGATCTAACACTCTCAGGGACGTGACGGAACTGACTGCTGTTTGTAGGACCGTCCACCAACTGCGGCACAGTGTATGTCCTTTTAGACGGACACGTGGAATGATTACTCACACGGGATATCTGCAGGGTCATACAACACCTCGCTTTAAAGGACTGAATATATACAGACATAGTCAGCAATTAGAAGACCATTAGAAATAAGGAACAAAGCTATCTAGGAAATCCCAATAGATACATTAATATAAATAAATACAAATAAAAATCCAATAAATGTATTTGAAAATTAAGCAGCACGTTTATAGGACAAGAAAGACATGACAACAGCTGTCAGAAAATGGGTAAAACTCAACAATAAGGAAAACACCACGTACTGGAAAGTTTATGGCTCTCAAGGCTTTTCTTAGAAACGACAGTTTCAAATCTGACACATTGAGCTTCCTCTTAAGCTAGAAATAAAAGTGCAAATTAATCCCAAATTAAGTAAAAAAAAAAAAAAAAGCAACAAGAAATATCAAGAAATATCCAAGAGTATATTGAATGTACTGAACTAGAAAGGGAAGCAGTCATAACGAATGTCAGCCCAACCCCGATACGGTACACGGGAAGAATTCAAGAGCAACGGACAACCTGACCCAGTGTGGGGGGGCAGCAGAGGAAGAAGCGGGGTACACCGTGACTGCTGGTGTTCCTAAAGAGATTAAGGGGCATCACACCACATGAAGTTAGGAGGTGCTATGAGAAACTTCATGCCCAGAAAATTAAACACTTGGACAAAGCTGACATTAAAAAACCCCATACATTCCTAGAGCACACAGACAAACGCAGAAAAAAAAAAAATCAGAATAGGTCTGACTTTGAATTTATAACGAAAACCATCCTCTCCAAAGAAAATCTGAGGTCCAATCACTCAGTTGATGAATTCTAGGCAACATGAAAGGAAGAATTCATAGGAAAACTAGACAAACTCCTTCAGAAAAAACCAGAAGGCACAATATGTAGGACTGAATAAAGCCTAAGCCTGATGCCAAAAACAAGTAAGACTCGTAAGAGAAGTAAAACATAATCACAACAATCCTGAACAAAATAACGTTCAGCAATCATTAGGGATGAAAAGTTAATCCGTTACGGCTAAAAGAGCTTCATTCCGTAAATGCAAGGCTGCATTTTAACATGTAGAAACCAAAGAATGTAATTCTATGAATGTAAGAAAGAAACAGGGTAAATGGAGAAGTAGAAAGGGCTTGTGACAGAATTTCAGCCCCAGTTACGACTGCGGGAGTCTGACACTGAAAGATGAAACACTTCCCACTAAACTGCAGTTAAAAAAAAAAAAAAAAAGCATATTTATTCTCATTTTATTCTCTGTTGTACTGAAGGTCCCAGAGCAATAATACAGTGATTACTTTATCCTGGCACCCGTGGGGTTTGATCTGGGCGGGTCCACAGTACAGTAAAGTGCTGTCGGGCATTTTCTCTTCCTTGTGAATTTTCTTAATCGCACCTTCTTTTCCCTAGCTTCCTTTATTCTAAGAACAGACCACGGAAGACACACGACATACAAAATATGTGATGATGGACTGTTGTTATCGGTAAGGCTTTTGGTCAACAGTAGGCCATTACTAGTTAACTTTTTGGGGAATTAGACATTATAGGCATATTTTTGACTGTGCAGGGGGTTGGCCCCCAAACCGCAGTTTTGTTCACGGGTCAACTGTAAACTGCATTATATAAAGTGATGGTATTGAAAAGGTAGCAGGAAGGGTCTATCACTGCAGATCATAATTTTGGGTTAGAAAACACTACTATAAATAAACAACTACTAATCCTAATTCACCTTACTGGTGAATGTCACATGGGGATGGAATTAAGAAGTTAGTATAAATGCATTAGTTCTATGTTTACATAGTAGCAACAAAGAAATGGAATTTTATGTATCAAAATGCCATCTACGATAACATCATACGACACAGAAGATCAGGGATAAATGTAACAAACCTGAGCAAAACCTCTACCTGGAAACAGTACAACATCGTGGAGAGAAACTCAAGTAGACTCAGATAAAGGAAGACGTGAATCACGGTCACGGATTGGAAGACTCCATTTCTTAAGATCACAATTCCAGGCGTATTATCTATCGATGGAATGCAATTCTAATTCGGTTTCCAGCAAGCTTCTGTTGACAAGAAATGCTTGAAATGTAAAGGGGTTGCAAAGGACCCAGACCAGCCAAAACCACCTTGACAAAAACACCAGCAACTTTGAAGGCCCCCATTACCTGCTTTTGACCGTCGTCCCGGAGCTCGAGTAAGTCCGGGTAAAAATCAGGAGCGCAGGGTCCGAGGAAGACACATGCATAGCTCAAAGGGTTCCAGCAGGGATGGGAAAGAGACAGACGCATACATTTATCTATGGTGAGAAGGAACGGTGCTAAAGTAGTCTTGTGGGGGGAAGAGGAGACACTTTGAATTATAGTAACGGGGGCAAGACAGAACAGGACAATGAAAACCTCCTTCTTTCTCTGAGCACAGTTAAAACAAAAACAATCACGTGGGAGCCCTAAAAAGCGAACAACAGACGCACGGGGAACTGAAATCCAGAACGAACCAGACCTGTAACTGAACTGAATTTCCTAGTTTTTCCTTCTTGGTCCCCCGGCTTCGACCAGAGGGCTGCGTGGGTTCCAGAACAGGGCAGGAAGTGCAGACAACGTGTCTGCAGAAGAAACTGCCCGGTTTTTGCCTGTACCCTGGGGAAAGGGCCTTGTGTGCTGGGGAGTGTAGAGGGAACCTGTTTCTCTCTGTCTGGTGGCTCTGGAGTGGCAGCTGAAACCCCAGAAGAGACCCAGCCTGGTGCGTCTGCCCCCAGGGAGGAGAACGAGCCGTGCTGCCTGGGGACCAGTCTCGACCTTTCCTGTCTGCCTGCTTCATCCCCAGTGTGTGCACAACAGGGCTGTGTGTGTGTGTGTCTGTGTGTGTGTCTGTGTGTGTGTCTGTGTGTGCAGTGGCATATGTGTGTGTCTCTGTGTGTGTGTGTGTGTCTGTGTGTGTGTCTGTGTGTGCAGTGGCATATGTGTGTGTTTTGCATGCACGCGTGCACAGTGGAAACCTGAGAGAAACCTTTCTAGCCACAGCACTCAGGTAAACAGGCATGTAGGAGGTACAGCGTATGGGGTATGGCAGATTTCACAAAAACGCAAGATTGCCAAAATTGGAAAAATCCAGGATTCTTAGTAAAATCACTATTTCAGAGAAACAGTGACCATGTGTTTAATATAAGCGTGTTCCGTGTGCTATGTAGGACATGCCTAATGTATATACGCTCTTTAGGACACGCCCTAAAAATGTATATATATGTTCCTCATCTGTGGAACTGGGCATGCTGTGTTTTCCCTGGCCAGCCCGCGGCGGTGACCTGCGGACGGCTGACCCACAGATCGCAGCCCGCCTTGCGCACCCACGGGCAGGGCACCAAGGCCGGATCGGAATCTGGCTTCCTGCGAGTCAAAAGCACAAATTCATGGAAGTGGACATGGAACGCGTGGACTTGGAAACGGGTCACGGCAAACGGCATCCAGGACCCTCCGCCAACATCTGCGAGAGGCCACGAGGTCTGGAACCTCCACGGCCGGAACCTGCGGGCTGCGGAGACGCCACAGGACGCCGCACGCCAGAGGCGAGACGCTCGGCGGGCCACAGGCCGGCTGAGCTCGGGTGCGGCCCGAGACCAGGGAGCCGGGAGCGACGGACGGCCCTTTCCCGAGGGCGCACGGAGGAGCGCGGGCCCAGCTTCCCCAGCCCGCAGCCGGGACCAAAGGCTGCGAGCGCGAACCCCAGCAAACGACGGAGCCCGCCGGGCAGGGGCGGGGCCATCGGGCCTCGGGCAAGGACACTGCAGAATCAGGGCCACGGGCGTCTCCCCCAGATCTGCAACAACATCCTGACGACGGAGCTCACGGATCTAGGAGATCAGCGCAACTCCAGACGACCAGAAAGCAACGCATCATAGAATTCGTGGCTTCCCCCCACGATCCTTTAGTCCTGCAGAATCAACCTTTATAAACCTTATTTAGTTCTTCTATTTTCTTCACTCTTCCCTCGATTAATGTGTTTTTAACTATTTTCCCCTAACAATACCTTTTTTAAAATAAATCGTTTAAAATTTTCATTCTTATAGTCACATTTTATCCCTTCATTATATTGAACCTCATTTTCTGCATACATACGGGCTCCTCATTTGCTTTAAAATTCTGGGACACAATTTCTTCTCATAGATCAAAATACACCCTAAACCTATCACAGGCCTTTCTCCTTCTAGTCTCCAGCCTGACCACATTCTCTCCTCTTTTTTTTTTTTCCCCTATTCCCAAACAACGTATCAATTCCTTTTTCTTACAATCTTTTAAAAATTTTCACCTTTCCAATCATATCCCATCCCTTCACTGTGATTACTCTCACTTTCGTATATATGTACGTCTTTTACTTTTCGGAGGCCGTTTCTTCTAAGAGACCACAACGCAGCCAAAATCAAGGGGGTGGCTCTGTTCTATTAACCAGTCCAGTGTGTGTGTGTGTGTGTCTGTGTGTGTGTCTGTTTCGCACACATAATTTTGTGTGCAAAAACGAGCAAAAAAGAATATAGAAAATATGCCATTTACATAACGTGAGCACACATGGTTTACAGATGCACATGGGGGCATAACAGAAGTACACAAGTTTGTACGAGGATAATAAAAACCAAGTAAGGATTAGTAACTACGTCTGGGATGCGCAGGACAGAAAGGTGATGCAGAGCAGTACCAGTGGTTGATGATTCTCATAGTTAAAAAAAACATCTGAACTAAATAATGCAGAGTAAGTTATGCAAAGTGCGAAACCGTTCATTATCACATTCTCTCTGTGTGTTTAAGAAAATATCTTATGGGGCCCTGGGTGATCCAGGGCAGCTGAGCCTCTGACCTGCGATTTCGGCTCAGATGATGATCTCAGGGTCATGAGATCGAGCCCCACCTGGGGCTCTGGGCTCAGAGTGGAGTCTGCTTGGCTTTCTGCCTCCCTGTTCCTAGACCCCTCCTCACCTGATGCTGTACTCTGTCTCTGTCTCAAATAAATAAATTTTTAAAAAATATCCTACAATCGGAAAGCATTTTGAATAAACACAAATTAAAACCAGAAAGTGACAGAACTAAGATACATACCCAGGTTTTCCACCCAAGCAGTATTACTATAATTAAAATTTTTCTTTGTTTCTTAAGACCTAATGTTACATTTTCAACGTGTCTTCCTCCTCCCTGCCTTCCTACAATTCCTTCCTTCTCCAACGTTCCGCTTTGTGATGACCACAGTCAGCTGTATGAAGCCAGGAAGGACGTCGCAGACACGATTTAACCGGACGTGTTTTCCGTATGGCTCACTCCTCTCTTGGGAGAAATGCACAGGCTCGGACCCCGCCTTACTGCCCACACAGAACACGCGAGCGCCGTGTTGGGACCTGCTAGACTCGGCATGGCTTCCAGACCCTAACTCCCCAGCATGATGAGGTGTGAGCTGAGCACAGAGAGCTTCGTGGCTATGTAACTGCCAGGGTCACTGGCTGTTTCCGACGAGAGCTTTCCCAAAGCAGGCTCTCGACTTCCCAGTAGGTTTAGAAAGGATCAGGCTTCACCATGGAATGGAATTCTCCTTCCGGAACTCAACACGCCATTAAAGTAACTGATAAAAGCCTCGCCTTGTTCTTTCTTGTTTGGAAAGGGCGCCCTGAGCTGTCAGGCTCCTTGCACAGCATACGGAGACAGCCACGGAGATGCGGGAAGAGGGCTGGCATCAAAACCTGTCCCGAAACAGCAGCTACCCCTCAGCTCAGAGGTGGCGCGGTTACTTCACACCGGGACATCGTGTGAGGACGGCGGTTGATGCCGTGCTCCGAGGACACAGGTGCCTCCCACGGTCCCTCTGGAGCTCATGTACGTCCAAAACAAGCCCTGTGCAGGACTCAGGTGACGGGCGTGCGCGGGGCAGGAGGCACTGTTGGATACCTTCCCAGTGATGTGAGCACACTCGTCGCCCGCACAATTCCTCCGGGGAATGACTCACGGATGCGCGGGCTCCTGGTGCATCGGGGATTCCTTGCAGGGGAAATGAATCCTACGTACCCCTCACGAGACCACATTCAAAGGGACGTACCATTTGAAGGAATCCCAGGTGTGAGATTGGCACTCTTAGCCCTGTCCGTGACCTGAGAGGAATGTGAAGCTAGAAATGTTAATTTTCATCCATTTCCACAGCGCGCGTGGGGTGAACCCTACGTCCAAGTAACCTGTTTCTCCAGCTCACGCCTCTCCTTCTCCTCGGTGCCACTGCTTGTCCAGTGCTCTCCCCAGCTCCTCTTCGTGGACCACAGCACAAGCTTCTCCACTCTCCCCAGCTGCTCCTCAGACCCCAGAAAATATGCTTCTCCACTCTCCCAGCTGCTCCTTGGACCCCAGACCACAGGCTTCTCCATTCTCCCAGCTGCTCCTCGGACCCCACAGCACAGGCTTCTCCAATCTCCCCAGCTGCTCCTCAGACCCGAGAAAATATGCTTCTCCACTCTCCCAGCTGCTCCTTGGACCCCAGACCACAGGCTTCTCCATTCTCCCAGCTGCTCCTCAGACCCCACAGCACAGGCTTCTCCAATCTCCCCAGCTGCTCCTCGGACCCCATAAAATATGCTTCTCCACTCTCCCAGCTGCTTCTTGGACCCCACAGCACAGGCTTCTCCACTCTCCCAGCTGCTCCTCAGACCCCAGAAAATATGCTTCTCCACTCTCCCAGCTGCTCCTTGGACCCCAGACCACAGGCTTCTCCACTCTCCCAGCTGCTCCTTGGACCCCAGACCACAGGCTTCTCCATTCTCCCAGCTGCTCCTCAGACCCCACAGCACAGCCTTCTCCAATCTCCCCAGCTGCTCCTCGGACCCCATAAAATATGCTTCTCCACTCTCCCAGCTGCTCCTCAGACCTCACAGCACAGGCTTCTCCACTCTCCCCAGCTGCTCCTCAGACCCCACAGCACAGGCTTCTCCACTCTCCCAGCTGCTCCTTGGACCCCAGACCACAGGCTTCTCCACTCTCCCAGCTGCTCCTCGGACCCCATAAAATATGCTTCTCCACTCTCCCAGCTGCTCCTCAGACCCCACAGCACAGGCTTCTCCACTCTCCCAGCTGCTCCTCGGACCCCATAAAATATGCTTCTCCACTCTCCCAGCTGCTCCTCAGACCCCAGAAAATATGCTTCTCCACTCTCCCAGCTGCTCCTTGGACCCCAGACCACAGGCTTCTCCACTCTCCCAGCTGCTCCTTGGACCCCAGACCACAGGCTTCTCCACTCTCCCAGCTGCTCCTTGGACCCCAGACCACAGGCTTCTCCACTCTCCCAGCTGCTCCTTGGACCCCAGACCACAGGCTTCTCCATTCTCCCAGCTGCTCCTCAGACCCCACAGCACAGGCTTCTCCAATCTCCCCAGCTGCTCCTCAGACCCCATAAAATATGCTTCTCCACTCTCCCAGCTGCTTCTCAGACCCCACAGCACAGGCTTCTCCACTCTCCCCAGCTGCTCCTCAGACCCCACAGCACAGGCTTCTCCACTCTCCCAGCTGCTCCTTGGACCCCAGACCACAGGCTTCTCCACTCTCCCCAGCTGCTCCTCGGACCCCATAAAATATGCTTCTCCAATCTCCCCAGCTGCTCCTCAGACCCCACAGCACAGGCTTCTCCGTGGTGCCCAACTGCTATATCTTCTCTCCATTTGATGCTCGTCCACAAAGCTGTTTCTATTCTGGGAATATGTAGACATTCTCTTGATCCTCCCAATCTCTTCTCCTGTGTTCTGCATTTTTGCACCAAACCTGCACTGAGTGGAAACGGGGCTTTTACGTGGACAGACAGGGAATCAAAGTCATGTCTGCTGCAGGCAGTGGTGTGACACAGGGTGAGCGGCTGAGCTCCTGTACCCTTAGGTTTCTTCACGTGCGACAGCACAGACTTCTGACACGGGGCGCCGCACACGGAGCACGGAGTGACAGCCGCACCGTGGTGGGCTTCCATCGCTCTCCTGCTCCGCCGTTGGCCTTCCCTCCTAACGCTTCCCGCCAGGAGGGCATCTTCTGGGCCTCCCACTTGCAAGTCAGACTCAGGAGTAGCTATGGCACGGCCGCCCCGTTCATGCGTTTGGAATTTAACACTTCCACATGTCCAAGTCTTTTGAGGACGTCCCTGTCTTTAAATACACCTCGTGTTTGCGAATCACCCTGCATGTTCGGAAAGGTGGAAGCAGCGGAGAGAGCTCCTGTGTGCCTCTGAGATGGCCTCATCTTCAACGACCACAGGACGTTTGCAGTGACAAAGAGATGGACGGAGCGTCAGTAGTACGAGCCGCACTCCATGCCGGGGCTGGGTTGCTTCAGTTCTCCGGGGACAACTCCCTCCTCCCGTCTCGGATGCTGGGAGGGGCCCCGCGCGGTCATCCCCACATCTCCTTAGTGCCACACTATATGGCATTTTGTGCTTCCTTGTTTCTCGCGACCCTGACCATACCGAGCTGTGCTGGTCGGGTACCTTCCAGAACGCCTGTCCCTGTGGTTTGGCTGATTTTACGAGCATCAGCCTGGGCGTACGGGTTTGGGGGAAGAGCCCCATGGCAGTAAACTGTCCTCAACACACCACACCTGGCGGGCACGATCAGGGCCGAAGTCAAGCATCCTGGAGCAACGGTATTTACTCAGAAGGTGTGCCCGATGCTCTGGAAGTCCCTGGAAAGCTCCCAGACTCCACGAGCATGTGTTTACAATGCCTCTGCCCTGGACGCCTTGCTGGGCACAGCAGCCTCGGCTGCGTCCGGATCGTGGGCCGTCGCGTGCTTCCAGCAAGCAGGAGCGAGGCCGGGGCCCCGTACGGACTGAGCGCGTGGGCACACCAGCAAGCAAGGAACGACGCGTGAGGGCAGTGGTTGGTCTGGAACACGCTCCCTGGCTCTGCTGCCTGTAGGAACCGAGCGGCCAGCCTGACTCTGTTCCCTCCCGTCTGCGGTAAACAGCGGCCCGGTTCCACAGAGACGGCCACCTCGCGGGAGGCCCACGCAAGCAGTGTTCTGGGCATCTGTGCTCCGTGTGTGACCCGGCTCAGCCTGGGACCAGGGCCTGCAAACCGGGATAATTCTTTCCACGTTGCGAGGGAATTCGTCGATGTGAACTTCACCTCGGCTGACGGGACACACGCAATGCCCGCGCTTCCGGCCTGCGAAATCTGTCCAGCGGGTACCACGGCGCGGGGTGGGGAGTGTCTAGGGGCAGGGGCGCTGGCGGGCGGAGCTGAGGCTTGCACGGAGCAGAAACACTCACAGACGCCCCCTCTTCCTTGCCTGTGTTCCCTTTCCTGCCTCGGCCCACAAAGTGCAGGTGAGTTCCCGGTCAGCGCTGAGCCCGGGCAGCGAGGGCCAGAGCCGGTGTGGGTTGCGGCGGCTGGGGGCTGGGAGATGCCCGACCGCATGGGGCGGCGGGGACGGGAGGCTGCCCCCCAGCCCGCAGCGCGCAGGACGCCCCTCGTCGGAGGCCCCTGAGGCCCGCGGCCGGCAGCGCGGAGGTCAGGAAACCCTGCCGCGCGCCCGTGTCCTGTCTGGCCGAGCCTCCCGCCCACACCGCTTGGAGCACGACACAGCCGGGCCCGTTTCTCCTTCCCTGAAGCCTCCTTTACTCTCCCGGAGGGTGGAGACGCTGCTGTCGCCCCTGCAGTCGGCGTCTACACTGCCCTCCTTCCCGGTGACGTCTGTCCGGGTAGCGGCGTGCCGGCTCCGTCAGCCTGCGGGGCCCCTGCCCCTCCTGGGCACGCTGCTCTGGGGTACCCGAAACCCCCGCCCGCCCCAACCGCCGGTGCTGGTCCGTGCGAGCTCCCTCTTCTCGGGGCCTCAGCCCGGCTGGAGGAGCTGCCTGAGGGTCCCAGCTCGGACCCCTCCCCGCGTCTGCCCGGGCTTAGACACCAGCCAGCCACGTCCGGACACAAACCGCTTCCCCGCTCCCGTATTCTCGCCACTTTGGCCCTGAAAACCACGTTTCTCCTCCGTCACCTCCGAACCGCGGTTGTCCTTAATCACGTCAGCCCCATCGGTGGGTGGCCGTCCTGCCGCCACCGTAAGACCCACCTTCCCCTGTTATCTCGATCCCCTCTGGCACCCACGATCCCGTCCAGGTGCAAGCAAACCAACCAACCCAGGAACGTCTCATTGTGGAACAGCCTGGGACTTCGAGAAAAGTGGCCAAGATAGTGCCTATTGGGAAAGAGTCCAGGCCGCCTGCCGCCGCCGTCCTCCGAGGGCTCACGCTTCCCATCAGCACAGTCCTCGTGCTCTCTCGAGGGACCAGGCGGGTCCAGCCCCAGCACCTCGCAGCTCAAAGCCTCCCCCTCACTCCGCACCGGACACCACCAGCCCCTCCGCTCCAGCACGCACGTGGCAATCACCTGAGCCGACTCCTCAGGACGCCTCTGCAGACAGTGCCCCCTGCCTCTGGCTCTCCGGAGACCCCCCCGACTCGGGCACCCGGGAGACGGAACCATAGCTGCACCCAGAATGCCGTGGAGGGCTTGCGTCCCTCTGACCCAGACACATCTCCTGCATGCCACTCAGGACTTTTGTCGATCTCTGGCCACTCCCCCTCTGTGTTCCAGGACTTCTTGCGTTGTGACAACAGGAGTCCTGTCTGGTGCAAAACCGAGTCCATCACAGACACTCTTGCTGAGGAAAACGAGCGGCCCATTCACGGACAGCTCGTGTTCGTAGTCTCTCGCCCAGTATCGTATTTCTTGCACCAAATCAGGACGAGTGTGGGTTTAATGAAGACAAGGCTGACGTGCTCGGGGCTGCAAAGCTGGAAGGGGCTCCCCAGTGCACAGTCTCGAACAGGCGCCCGACGCACAATATACAGGTGTGTCTTCCTTCTCCGAAAATCCATCCCAGGAGCACGAAGGCCTTGGTTCCCAGAGCAGGGGAGCGGTTCAGACACACTGAGAGTGGTTTACTAAACACCAGAGGTGGTGTGGCAGGAACTCCAAAGGCACCCAGCGGACCAGGCTCGACCTCCATTCCTCCAGAAGGTCCTCTTTCCTGTCTGAGCCGGGGAGCAAGCTCCCCCTGCACGGAAACCTCGCAGACATCTGTCCGCATGATCCCTTGGACTTCTCCTGCGGGTCCAGCCCAGACGGCTGTTTGGCACGGAATACACTCGAGAGGCTTCTCTTTGCCTCATGTCTCTAAAGGACACTCTCCCTGGCGAGGCCCCCCTCCACGTGCGCGTTTTCCCTGCTGTGACTGACTCACGGACGGGACTCTACGGCAAGACACCCCGGGAGTTGCAGCGGACACACGTTCGTTTCTCTTCCACGCACACGAGATCCCGGTCTGGAAGGTTTAGGGAGAAACACCCACAGCTGCTTCTCTTCCTGGGAAAGAGACGGGAACACCTCGCACACAGCTCTTTTACTAAAAGCAAGGAACAGTCCTCAGTATCCAAACGTTTGTTCTCAAAAGACATGTCCTGCTGGCTACAAAAATAGGCGTTCTGAACTGAATTCACGATAGAGCCTTAACCCGAAGGGTGTGTGTCAGTGCCTCTGGGCCGCCTGGTGAGTTCCCCTGTGGGGTGCGCGTCCCCCCCCGTGTCCCTCCACGGCTCACGCCCATTCCACACCGTCCTGCCGCCTTGGGACTTCCCAGGAGCAACAGTGACACTCAACAGAAATCTTGGTCCCGTGAAAGCTCCGCGTCTCCCAGACCGTCACTGGTGTATTTCTTGGCAATAGCTCCACGAATCATGAAAACTACCAGAAACATTTCCAGGTTTGTTACTCAAAATCAAACAGAGAACATGTGCCGTGTTTTGAGCATGTGCCAAAGTCTGCTTTCTTTACACCGTGACCTCGATACTGGCCTCCCTGAAGGCAGAATCGAAGCGTATTTTAGTGCAACCATGGCCATTCACGCTTCACGATTCGATGACCTGCTGCATGATCTCAAAGACCAGCTGTGTTCCCTGTTCCGTCTCCTTCGACCGGCTCTTCCGGTTTCTGCCTCGTGCTTTTCCAGGCTTCCTTCAGTAGAAATCCTCTAGGCGTGTGTCATCGAATTGCACGATACGGACGTGTCCACAACAAGAAGGCAGCCCTTGCCTAAATTCACCTTGTTGGCTTGCAGGGGGCGGGGTCCGTCCCACTCGGAACGGAAAGTCATGGTGAGTCAGCGGAGCTGTCACACGACCTCTCGTCCGAGGGACGAGGCCCGCGATCGCCAGTGTCCCGATTGCACGTGGGCTCGCGGTGCCCGCGCTCGTGCGAACGCCTCGTCGGAACCCATCCGTCGCCAAGAAGCTTTGGATGCAGAGGGCCCTGATTTCCCTTGTCGTTGCGATTTGTGTGTCTTTCACATCCAACGGTCTATGGACCACGAGGTGGGCGACTGGGGCAAAAACTCAGATCATTAAAAAAAAAAAGACTTAATTTTTCTCAGTTGAGTGAGGAAATGAATGTCTGAAAACATACAGAGATTTCAGTCTTTGAAGTAGGCAGTGAGGGACCTGACAGACTATGAAAAGGTAATTTGCTCGTATTTAAAAGGTTAACATTTCCCTTTAATATTCTAAACCCAGGGAAGGGGAGACAGGATATAAATATCGCAGAAACCCTGTGTATAACTTGCGTTTGAGTCACAGGGCAGCCGAACCTATTTGACCAGCATTAACAGACATCAAAGGTCTTGAGGTAACTAACGCGACCAAGACCTACTTCTGGATTTTCAGAAATGGGGTCTGCCTCGGAGAGAACGTACTTTATTCCTTTGAGCACAAGGTTAACCCTCTGAGCCACGGACTGACGGGCTGTCCTTAAACTGGACGTACAGCCTAATACGGGGAAAGCACACTCGGCCGACATCCACCAGCAAACGGGCCGCCCGGCTTCCTTCTGCCACCGGCGAACACGTCCCCACCGCTGTAGGACGTGGGGCTCCCATCGAGTCCGCGAAGAATGGAGGCGGCCAGACAGGCCGCGAGGCCGAGCACACGCTCAGCAGAGGCCGCGGGACAGTCCGCGCCCACGCTCCGGCCCGGCGGTCCTCGACACCCGAATGGGAGCCGGCGTGACCCACGGTGAAATCAAATGCTCATAAAGCCGACAAGGACAGTAAGACGTCAGCCCGTGAGTGAAGCCGCCCGTATGGGACAAGTTTCGGGGGCTTCTCAGAGCGACATTTCTCTGCCACGTCGAGAGAAGACTGCTTGGTGGCAAGTTCCCATCCTGGGTCAGTCTGGTCCGTGGCCTCCCGGGGAAGCGGACGGAGCCGCAGGACTCCTTCCTCGGCCAGGCCTGTCTTTCTGGCCCTCAGCCTCGTCAATGCGGTTTTCCTTAGGAGCATGTTTCATTACTCGATCTCTACTGCCCAGATTCTGGATTCTGAAACGGACAGAACCGTCACTGCCTTTCGGGGTTCGGGTCACGTCCTAGTGGTACTCACGTCTTTGGGATTTTGCAAGCATCTCAGAAGACATCTTTTTGCAAAACTCAAGGTGTTCTGCTAATAACACAGGAACACGGCTCTTTTGGGTTTTTTTTCCTTTTAAGATTTTTATTTATTTATTTGAGATAGAGAGAGACACGAGATAGAGAGAGAAAACACCAGCAGGGAGGAGACGGAAAAGCAGGTTCCCCGCTGAGCAGGGAGCCCAACGCAGGGTTCGATATCAGGAACCTGGGACCAGGACCTGAGCTAAAGGCAGGCTTCACCAACAGAGCCAGAGGAGCCCCTAAAGTCATCTTTCTGAGCCACGGTGGGTAGTGTGCCTTGCTCTGCTATGTCTGTAGGACTTTACTCATCAACTAGGACACATAAAATTTTCCAGAAAACCATCCATTTGTGTGTGTGTGTGTGTGTGTGTGTGTGTGCATGGATACACAGAAACCTGCCATCTTAGAGACATTTAATTTTAAAGGAGGAAACCTGCATTTCTGAGATATAACAGAAATATAGCAAGGACATAATTACGCTGAACCTTGGGGAACCAGGGCAGCCCGTGAGTCCATTTAAAAGGACAGCAGTGACTGAAAATCAGGAGTGATGCTCAAGTGATGTCAGGTTAATTAAAACAGGGCTTGACCTAATTGCCCTACGGACCTCTAGTAGCTGCGGTGACCTAGGTCACACGGTCCCCTCGTGGCCGGGCTTGTCGATACGCCCGCCAGAGTGCTGCTGTCTTTATTTCCTAAACTAAAGCCTGTGCTTTAAAAATCAATGTCAAATTAACGGGTCCGTCACCACACGGAAAGGTTAGCCTTGCGTCACCCACACCAGATTGCAGGACAGAAGCCCAGTGTCATAAGCACTGACCGATCCGTGTCACCGCTGTCCTCGCTCAGACCACGTCTCTATGCTCCAGAAGCTAATTCTATAAATTAAGTTAAATACAAAGGATCCGTTAACCCGTGACATTAAATGATCTGCCCCTTGATGCAGGATATCATGTACTTATTCCTGGGTGACTCCTGATGTCGTGCCTATGTTGACGGTTCCCCGTGCATCCTCCTAGCCAAGATGTGTGCGTTAATCGTGACCAGACACACGGAACAGCACCATACAGAGCTCCCATGCAGAAAGCACGGTGGGACAGAACAGGATGTTCGCAGGTTTGAAATGCGAAGCCGTACACACCATGAGGTCCGAAAAGGGAACGGCACTTAAACAGAAACATAACTGAGTATTACTATTTTTTTATACTAAAGCCGTCTAGGTCCTTGGCCCCCTGCCACCCAGAACACGGTCTGATGATGTGCCCTCGGCTCGACAAGGTGCAGTGCACTTTGAGGGACATGCCAACGGGGCTCCTGCCGGTACGGGGAACGGGCCTGCAGCTGTGTTTGGCCGCCTGTGCACAGAACCCATGTCGTCCTCCGGCAGGTGCCCCGCAGATAGGAACGCGTGGATGAACGGACAGCTGTTTTGAGGACCACAAACTCCCTGGTCATCAGTCTCAGTAATCGGGGCGGCACCTTCCCTGAGGGTGGTCTCCGGCACGGCCCGCACCCCGGCATCTCTCCGTTCTCCTTCTGCCCCTGAGCGTCACTTCCGTTAGCCCTTCCATGCTGAGGCCCCTCCAAGGAGGGCAAGACCGAAAAAGGGCTCCTCTTACTTCTCCGACCATCTCGAGATCCTGGTGATGTCACGGGTGCCCCTCCCCTGGCCGCCTCCGAGACACCAAACCTCTAAGCACTTACACATTTCTGCACACAACGTAGTCTGCCTTCCCACAACCCTGAGACCTTTTCCCCAGTTCCAGCAAATGGATTTGTAAGTCACCACACTGTGGTTCTTGATTATCTGCAAAACATTTTTTTTCTTATAAGATAAAACACGGCACATCCTAAGTAAAAATAAAATTACACTTAGAAAAAAATGACAGTTACTTTACATTAAAAATGAAAACCTTCTCAGAGATTCCCAGCAGGTTTCACTGCAGCTGAACGAGTCTAGTTCTGTTTGGGTTGTTTATTCTCATAGGAAAGAGGCTAAGTTTGGGACATCTGTATTTCAACGCCCTCTCTCCCTCAAATGTTCATTCCACTCTTCTTGTTCATGGTGTTTTTGACATTTTTATTTTTATTTGGTGTACAGTGAACACCAGGGGATACAGCCTCTGCCGTAAAGGGCCAGGCAGTGAACATTTTAGGGTTCGTGGCCACGTGCACTTTCTGTTGCCCATTCTTTGATCTCTCTCATTTCTTCCCTATTTTTCTTCCTTTTGTCCTTCCTTATTTCATGTCTTTTCTTCTTTCCTTTCCCCCTCTCTTTCTTTTAACGACCATTTAAACAGGTAAACGCCATTCTTAGAACAGGCAAATAGATTCATTTCAGGATACAATTGGCACATGTGTTATGTAGTTTTCCAAACGCTGGTATCACCACTTTTTTTTGTTTTTACTTATTTTTTAAAAATATCTGTTTTAATCATTGGGCAATTTTAAAAAATGTAATGATAACCTCTATTCATTTGAACTATTCTTACTGCTGTTACTAGTCTTTCTTTTATTTTTATATTTAAATCATTTCCTCCACCTAGACAGGATGCTGTCGTGAAGATACACTATCTGGAGAGTATGTCCACTGTGAGCTAAGACAGTGTTTTCAAAACAGCCGGCTGTGTCCACGCCACTGGTGGGTCATTGTGACCCGTCTGGCTGAAGAAGATGCAGCCTTTGTCATATCTTCATTCCTCATTCATCTTTGGGAAATATTCCAGGATTTACATTTGGATGCTCGTATCAATTCCTAACCATCATCTCACCGCCTTATGATGATCACGTTACATTTCTTTTCAATATTTCTCAAGCCCCATTCATTGCTGCTTTTGCTTTCATCCATTTCAGCAATTTATTATATATTATATATAATCACATAAAATTATAATTTAAATGAGAAGAGATTCTCCTTAAGAACAACTGAAATTTATTATAACACACATGTGGATTAAATGTCTTCTCTCCATATACGACAAAGCAAGAGTAATCCAATGGTACTGGCACAAAAACGGACACAAAGATCAATGGAACAGAGTAGAGAGCCCAGGAATAGACCCATGATTGTACAGCCAATTAATCTACAACAAAGCAGGCAGAATATATCATGGGAAAAGATCCTTTCAACAACGAGTGCTGGGAAAACTGGCCGGCAACCTCCAAAAGAATGAAACTGGGGGCGCCTGTTGGCTCATTCGGTAAGTATCTGTCTTCAGCACAGGTCGCAATCCTGGCACCCAGGGATCGAATCCCACACCAGGCTCCCTGCTCAGTGGGGAGTCTGCTTCTCTCTCTGCCATTCCCACTCCTCGAGAGTGCATGTTCTCTCTCTCTCAAATAAATAAAATATTTCTAAAATTGCGTTAACACAGGAGACACCATATAATCCAGCTTGAAGAAAATCAGCATACACAGGTACTGGACAATATTGGACATGGTGGGGACACGGGCATCTTACGCACCATTCGTGGGAGTGCAAAGTGACATGGCATTCACAGAGGGCATGTCTGGACAGTATTCATTGTAAATGTGCATCCCTGGGATTGAAGGACTCCATGGCTGCTTTCCAGAAATCTTAACCACAGTCACACATGGCAAACATACAGAAATTCTTTTAACACTATTTTGTAAAAGTATAATAATCAACTTCGTAAAATGACACGGCAGCTCTGGGTAAAGAAATCTATGTCCGTGTGAAGAGCTACTGAGAACGGGCAATACGGGGATACAGCATCATTGCTCAGAGAAGATGGTTTAATACCAAGTAACAGAGAAAACACGTACGTCTAATGCCAGCACGGGTTTCAGTCTGTGGGTAAACATGCCCCACATTACGTGAGCCAGGCTCTGCACAGTTTATTGTAGGGCACACGGATGAACGGGGGTGACAGGGGTACAGAGGCCAATTGGGCTCCACGCTCTGTAGTTCGGAGTAATTGAACGTACAAATTCCTAAGAAAATACAAACCATATGGCATCTTCTGTGTTTCTGTGAAGACCATGAAATCGTACAAACCTCCCACGTGCCCTCTTTGCCCTGTAAAACTGTGAAAAAGAGAGACCAACGTCACCGTGTCCCTGGAAAACCCAAACAACATAATGTGGCAGTAACGTTCAGGTTTCAAGCTAGAACACAAATGTCATGCTGTACGACTGTCAGTCTTAGTCTTCATTTATTCACGCGCCGTAACTCAACGAAGTCCTGTTTAACTCCGTTAAACGTGAGACCGGTGCCCCTCGAAATATTCTGAAGAAACGTGATTCTGAAAGCTGGAACCAAAGTACTCGTAAATGTGCCTTAAAATAGATTGAGCCTAGGCAGGGGTCAGTCCCCAGGGACACAGTTTTCCTGTGTTTCCTCCCCTTCCTTCGGGGCAGTAAAGAGGAGACACCCCGTTTCCCGTCTCTTGTCTGATACTCGGGCTTTACGCCGTCCTCGTCCGAGGTTGAGACTCAGTCCTCCTGCGGAAGCAGCACACTCAGCAACACGGCTTCGTCACCAACACCCAACACCGAAGCGAGGAAAGGACAAAGCTTGCTTGAATTCATCCACTGCACAACCACACCCTTGGTAAGCTCAAGGACTGATCCATCTGCTGGGTGAAATGAAGACTCTGACCAGCTTAGGGCTGGTTTCCAAGCAACTGGAGAAAAGCTTGTTAGATGGTTTCTCCCTTCATCTTCTGGGTGGCTTCTGGGTTGTCTCGCCGGCCTGTGGAGCACGACTCATTGGTCTCCATTAAAAAGAGAGTGACAGAAACAAATGCAGTAGAAAGCTGGAGGTCGGCCTGGACCCCCGTGTGTGTTATGAATCGGGGCTGAGGGCCAACGTCCCGGCAAACTCCTGGCCACACAAAAAGTCTACAGCAGTGTTGGAAAGGCAGACGTGGTTTGAGACAGGGCCTGTTTCTACATGAAGTGGATTTAATGGTGCTACGTGATAAAATTAATGCATATTACGTATAAGCAATTTTGAAAAGCTGGTCCGCTAGCTGTTGACGGTTATTGCAAACGGCCTTCCATATCTACTAATTTTTCTTCTGTGTATTTGTTCTGTATTGATCAGAACCCTGCTTTATAGTTTTCAGTTTCTGTTACTGTGTCCATGACAAACATTTTAATAATTGCATTACAGACCGTCTTAGGTTTTTACTTACACACTTTTCTGTGGCTAGAGATTTTTCTCCTTTGGCTAATATTTACTATTTTGACTAAGGCCTTCACAGATTTTTTGGATGTTTGTTGATATGTGTTCATTGTGACACGATGATAGCTTTTTATGTTTCGTATCCTTAGAATACATTTCCAAATGAGGAACTGCCGTACAAGGAGTGGGTGATCCCTGAAGACTAGACTCCTATCGCTAAGAGGTTGCCAAGTTTCATTAATATCCCTGGATATCCACTCAGACAGCGGACAGTCTGAGTTTCTCAAAAGTTTGGCAACTTGCGCAATCTGAAAGCCTTGTGTTCCTCTGTCTCCTCCCTGCCTCTCTGCCTCCGTCTCTCTCTCCTGCCTCCCTTCCTTCCCCTCCTCTGTCAGTAGTGAGACTGTTTCCCCAAACATTTTAAAACCCACTCTCTTGAGATGTGATTGATCTAGAAAGTGGCAGAGGTTTACTGTGTGCACGTCAGTGAGTTTGGGAGTAAGCAAACGTCTGTGAAAGCATCCCCACTGTCAAGGACATAAGTGTGTCCATCGTGTCTCCAAGTGTCCTCCCACATGCTTCTTCATTGTCGTCATCATTACGTTACCTTGGTATGGTATGAATTCTTCAGATCTATGCTTGGAGCAGATTCTGTTTTGGTGTTTGGAGCTCACCTAGACTCATAGAATCCTAGAAGTTTAGAACTGGAAAGCACCAGATTCTGCTGCTTAAGTCCCTTATTTTATTTTTTAAATTTGAATTCAGTTAGCCAGTTTATAGTACTTCAGTGTCAGATGTAGTGTTCAATAATTTGTCAGTTGCATATAATACCGAACGCTCATCACATCACGTGTCCTCCTTAAAGGCCGTCACCCACTTACCCCATCCCCCACCCACCAGCACTCCAGCAAGATATATGAAGAACTTATACAACTCAACATTCAAAAAACAAATAATCTAATTAAAAATTGGCAGAAGACCTGAAATGGGAATAGACATTATGTAAAGAACACACAGTTGGCCAACAGACGCATGAAAAGATGCTTGATATCACTCATCATCAGAGAAATGCCGATCAAAACTACAATGAGATACCCCCTCCCACCTGTCAGAAACGCTAAAATCAGTAACACAAGAAACAACAGGTGTTGGGAAGGATATGGAGGAAGAGGAACCCTTGAGCACTGTCGGTGGGAATGTGAGCTGGTGCGGCCACTCTGCAGAACAGTGGGGACCTTCCTCAAAAAATTAAAAATAGAACCATGACAGGATCCAGTACTTCCACTACTGGGTATTTTACCCCAAAATATGAAAACATGAATTTGAAAAGCTCTATGGACCCCCGTGTTTATTGCAGCAGTATTTACGAAAGCCAAGATATGGAAGCAGCCCAAGAGTCTATCAGTAGTGGAATGGATAAAAAATGAATGTAGAATACATCTACAATGGAATATGACTCAGCCATAAAAAGAACAAAGTCTTGCCCCATTTGATGACGTGGATGGATCCAGAGGATATAATGCTAAGGGAAACAAGTCCGAGAATGACAAACATCATGACTTCACTCATGTGGAACTTAAGAAACAAAACCAACCAACAAACGGAAAAACAATGAGAGATCTAGAAAGAAACAGGCTCATAGCTACAGAGAAGAAACTGGTGGTTGCCACTGGAGAGTTGGTGGGGGATGGGGCAACAGGTGATGGGATGAGGAAGACAGTTGTCAGGATGAGCACTGAGTCAAACATGGATCGTTGGATCACTGCATTGTACACCTGAGATTAATATGAACTGTATACGTTAACTCTACTGCAATTAAAAACATATCTATATTAAAAAGTCTGTTCTGGGGCACCTGGGTGGCTCAGTGGATTAAGGCCTCTGCCTTCAGCTCAGGTCATGATCCCGTCCTGGGATTGAGCCCCGCATTGGGCTTTCTGTTCAGTGGTGGCCCTGCTTCCCCGCCTCACTCTGCCTGCCTCTTTGCTTACTTGTGATCTCTCTCTGTCAAATGAATTAAAAAAAAAAGTCTCTTCTAAACTAGATTGCACAACTATGTAATATACAATGCCTTTCAGAATCGCCCTCTATTCATGAGTAGCCCTGTAATTAACACTGATTGATGAAATCTTAGCCATTTTGTTATTAATACCTTTTCACTTATTAATAATAGTTTTTATGAACCTTATTAGGTCATTCCATTTTTTGTAAGCAAATTTTACATAGATTATCATTTAGGAAATGATAGTATTAGAATAATGTCAGTTTTTTAAAAAGGTGTTGATTTGGGGGACCATAGAAATGTCTTAGAATATCAAAGAAATCAGGGCAGGTTTGTAGCCGAATCTGGACTTGACATATTTGTATTTATCATTCACTATGCCTCATTCATTAGGCTTGTTTCCCACAATTACGTAATTTTTTGATTTAACCGAGCCGCATCTTTGACATTGCGGAATTGAGCCACAAGTGCTTAGTTTCCTTATAATATTTGAGATCTCCAGCAGTTTCAATCCTTCTGCAGAAAACCAGGGATAGGGCAGTAAAATGTGAGCAGGAGGCATTAAAGAAAGAAGAGAAAGACAAAAAGGCAAGGAAACACAGGGAGAGCCGGCTCAAGATTCGGGACATTACCAAAGGCTTGAATCTCACCCTTGGAGTAAAGAGAATCATAGAAACGGTTGCACCAAATGTTGAGTATAGAGAACAGAGGAAGTCCACCAGCTAATTTTCCTACACTGGAACATAAGTACCTGGGTTTATAAATAAGGTGCAAGGCCTGGTGTACTCTTGAACCACAGCTGCACAGCGGCGTATAATCATCTTGGTGTTTTCAACTGCAACCACAATCCCCTTTTGTTAGCGCAACACAAAACCAACGATCTGTTCGGGATATAGCTAAGACATCCTTCTCCAAATGGGACGTATTTAACAGATGAAAACTGAGTTGGGGGTCATCTTCTGGGACCAGATGCTTTGGTTTCCTAATTTCCGAAATGAGCGCATCGCATCAGCAGAAGACTTCAATGGATTTCTGCGTACAGATGTTTTTTGGCACACCACCCATGCCGATTACTTGGGGTTGAGCCAGCTTTGTCTCCGTCAGTGCCTGGTGGGGTGATCTCAGCTTCACCCAGGTGATTTCTGTTCGCATAAATGAAGTGCAAGGGAAATTGAATCTGTTTGGACTCTAGATGGTTTAAGCAGGTGTACTGTTTTGGGGATAGGCTTGGGTCTTCTTGCTGTGGACTGCACAAAGCTCAGAGGTTATGTGTCAAGAGCAAGACTGTGGATGCCTGGGAAACTTCAGCAGCTTTTGGTGGGGACGGGAGGAAAAAGACCACATTCTCTGTGAATTTATGGACTGCAAAGATAACTGCATATGCATCTGTTTTCTCTTATTGAAAACGTGTGAACGCTGTTGCTAGAAAGGAAAATTCAGCTCTCTAGTTCCTGAAAGTGAGCCAATGCAGGAAGGTCAAGGGGACCTGGGACACATCAGGCACGTACAAAGTCATCAGGAGACTGCAGTGATGCTGCCCTTGGGACCACCACCAGAGGGACACCCTCAGAGAGGGTCCTGAGCTCCTGAGCGTGAACTGCCACGAAAACCAACAAGTCCAAATTTGAGTGGGAGCTGTACGGAAAATACATGACGTGAGCCAGAAGGAACAGTGTTTCAGGCGTGCCCATCCAGAAAGTTCTCTCTTAACTAAACATCACAGGATAAATCAAATTTTACCAATTGGAAGTTACACGCTAAGTAGCAGTGATTAGTATGGCACAGTTCAGGTTGACAGGAGGACTTAGTTGGGATTTGAACCCGTCCTGGCGTTTCCAGTATCCCAGCTGTACGCACACTTCGAAACCTGCACTGCCCAAGACGGCTGGCACCTACTACTGATGAGGAACAAGAATGGTTCAACTCGTCCCCTCATTGATAGGCGCTGCGGAACCGTGATACAGTTTTTTCAGAACAGTTTTGAGAACTTTCTATGAGTTGGACACTTTGCCTGCCACTTGAAATTCACAGTTGCATAGAATATGATCCTTTCTCTCAAAAGTTGTGATTCGCTAGATTAGACTGTTTCTAAGTTTCTTCTTATGCCATCACTTTATTTGTTGTTTTTAGAATGTTTCTAAGTTTTAGTTCATCATTGTTCACTCTTACTTCTCAACTCTGATTTTCTCCTTAGCTGGTCATCCCACCTAAGAAATACTGGTACTTCTCCAATGAAGACATACAAATGGCTATCAGACACATGAAAAAATGTTCATCATCACTAGCCGCCAGGGAGATTCAAATTAAAACCACACTGAGATACCACCTTACACCAGTTAGAATGGCCAAAATTAGCAAGACAGGAAACAACATGTGTTGGAGAGGATGTGGAGAAAGGGGAACCCTCTTCCACTGTTGGTGGGAATGCAAGTTGGTGCAGCCACTTTGGAGAACAGTGTAGAGATTCCTCAAGAAATTAAAAATAGAACTTCCCTGTGACCCTGCAATTGCACTCCTGGGTATTTACTCCAAAGATACAGATGGAGTGAAAAGAAGGGCCATCTGTACCCCAATGTTTATGGCAGCAATGGCCACGGTCGCCAAACTGTGGAAAGAACCAAGATGTCCTTCAACGGACGAGCGGATAAGGAAGATGTGGTCCATATACACTATGGAGTATTATGTCTCCATCAGAAAGGATGAACACCCAACTTTTGTAGCAACATGGACGGGACTGGAAGAGATTCTGCTTAGTGAAATAAGTCAAGCAGAGAGAGACAATGATCATATGTTTTCCCTTATTTGTGGAGCATAACAAATAGCATGGAGGACAAGGGGAGATGGAGAGGAGAAGGGAGTTGAGGGAAATTGGAAAGGGAGGTGAATTATGAGAGACTATGGACTCTGAAAAACAATCTGAGGGTTTTGAAGGGGCGAGGGGTGGGAGGTCGGGGTACCAGGTGGTGGGTATTATGGAGGGCACGGATTGCATGGAGCACTGGGTGTGGTGCATAAACAATGAATACTGTTACACTGAAAAGAAATAAAATTTAAAAAAAAAGGAATGAATAAAAACAGTACCATAAGTACCATAAGTATGTCCATAAGTGATGGACACACTTATGTCCTTGATAGTGGGGATGTTTTCACAGACGTTTGCTTACTCCCAAACTCACTGACGTGCACACAGTAAACCTCTGCCACTTTCTAGATCAATCACATCTCAAGAGAGTGGGTTTTAAAATGTTTGGGGAAACAGTCTCACTACTGACAGAGGAGGGGAAGGAAGGGAGGCAGGAGAGAGAGACGGAGGCAGAGAGGCAGGGAGGAGACAGAGGAACACAAGGCTTTCAGTTTGCGCAAGTCGCCAAACTTCTGAGAGACTCAGACTGTCTGCTGTCTGAGTGCGTCCAAGGATATTAATGAAACTTGGCAAGCTCTCAGCGATAGGAGTCTAGTCTTCAGGGATCACCCACTCCTTGTACGGCAGTTCCTCATTTGGAAATGTATTCTAAGGATACGAAACATAAAAAGCTATCCTCGTGTCACAATGAACACATATCAACAAACATCCAAAAAATCTGTGAAGGCCTTAGTCAAAATAGTAAATATTAGCCAAAGGAGAAAAATCTCTAGCAGCAGAAAAGTGTGTAAGTAAAAACCTAAGACAGTCTGTAATGCAATTATTAAAATGTTTGTCATGGACACAGTAACAGAAACTGAAAACTATAAAGCAGGGTTCTGATCAATACAGAACAAATACACAGAAGAAAAATTAGTAGATATGGAAGGCCGTTTGCAATAACCGTCAACAGCTAGCGGACCAGCTTTTCAAAATTGCTTATACGTAATATGCATTAATTTTATCACGTAGCACCATTAAATCCACTTCATGTAGAAACAGGCCCTGTCTCAAACCACGTCTGCCTTTCCAACACTGCTGTAGACTTTTTGTGTGGCCAGGAGTTTGCTGGGACGTTGGCCGTCAGCCCCGATTCATAACACACACGGGGGTCCAGGCCGACCTCCAGCTTTCTACTGCATTTGTTTCTGTCACTCTCTTTTTAATGGAGACCAATGAGTCGTGCTCCACAGGCCGGCGAGACAACCCAGAAGCCACCCAGAAGATGAAGGGAGAAACCATCTAACAAGCTTTTCTCCAGTTGCTTGGAAACCAACCCTAACCTGGTTGGAGTCCATTCACTTCACCCAGCAGACGGATCAGTCCTTGAACTCGTGAAGGGTGTGGTTGCGCTGTGGGGCAAATTCAACAGGCTTTGTCCTTTCCTCCCTTGAGTATTGGTAATGGAGCCCTGTGGCTGAGTGTGCTGCTACCGCAGGAGGACCGGGTCTCAAACTGTAATCCGTCCCCACGGCTGGTGTCAGACAAGGACGTTGTAAAGCCCAAGTATCAGACTAGAGACGGGAAACAGAGTGTCTCCTCTTTACTGTCCCAAAGGAAGGGGAGGAAACACAGGGAAACTGTGTCCCTGAGGACTGACCCCTGCCTAGGCTCAATCTATTTTAAGGCACATTTGCAAGGACTTTGGTTCCAGCTTTCAAAATCACGTTTCTTCAGAATATTTCGAGGGGCACCGGTCTCACGTTTTACAGAGTTAAATGCGACTTTGTTCAGTTACGGCGCGTGAATAAATGAAGACTAAGACTGACAGTCGTACAGCATGACATTTGTGTCCTAGCTTAAAATCTGAACGTTACTGCCACTTTATGTTGTTTGGGTTTTCCAGGGACACGGTGACGTTGGTCTCTCACTTCCATAGTTTTACAGGGCAGAGAGGGCACGCGGGAGGTTTGTACGATTTCGTGTGCTTTGTGGAAACACAGAAGACACCATATGGCTTGTATTTTCTTAGGAATTCGTATGTTCAATTACTCCGAACTACAGAGCGTCGAGCCCAATTGGCCTCTGTACCCCTGTCACCCCCATTCATCCGTGTGCCCTACAATAAACTGTGCAGAGCCTGGCTCACGTAATATGGGGCATGTTTATCCACAGACTGAAACCCGTGCTGGCATTAGACGTATGTGTTTTCTCTGCTACTTGGTATTAAACCATCTTCTCTGAGCAATGATGCCGTATCCCCGTGTTGCCCGTTCTCAGTAGCTCTTCACACAGACATAGATTTCTTTACCCAGAGCTGCCGTGTCGCCGTTTTACGAAGTTGATTATTATACTTTTACACAATAGTGTTAAAAGAATTTCTGTATGTTTGCCTTGTGTGATTGTGGTTGAGATTTCTGGAAAGCAGCCATGGAGTCCTTCAATCCCAGGGATGCGCATTTACAATGAATACTGTCCGGACGTGCCCTCCATGAATGCCATGTCACTTGGCACTCCTGCGAATGGTGCGTAAGATGCCCGTGTCCCCACCATGTCCAGTATTGTCCAGTACCCGTGTATGCTGATTTTCTTCAAGCTGGATTTTATGGTGTCTCCTGTGTTAATGCAGTTTTAGAAATATTTTATTTATTTGAAAGAGTGAGAACACGCACTCTCGAGGAGTGGAAATGACAGAGAGAGAAGCAGACTCCCCACTGAGCAGGGACTCAATACCAGGGCCCCAGGATCGTGACCTGAGCTAAAGGCAGACACTTACCAAATAAACCACCAGGTGCCCTATGTTAACGTATTTTTAATTCTACTCATTTTGTTGTTGCATAACCATATCTTCCATAAGTATTCTTTAAAAAATACTTTATTTTTATGTAATTTCTACACTCAGTGTGAGGCTTCAACCCACAACCTCGAGATCACGAGTCACACAGTCCCCTGACTGAGCCAACCAGGTTCCCCTTCAGGAACTATGCCATATGCAATTTGTAATTTTGCAAATTATCTCTTGTATCCCCCCTTTCCTTTTTTAGAGGGTTTACCTTTTTCCTACAGATGTATAAAATCTTCTATACAAAGGTATGTGCCAGAATGAAATTCCAGATTTGATACTCGTAATTACCATCTGCCTTGCATATCCCTTATGGTCATGTTATCATAAGAGAAGGAGAAAGGATGAATTTCTATATACTTAAAATCTACCCAATGTATGGTAATTTTAATTTATAGAATGATCAGAGAAAATCCCAAAGACACGTATCAAAATATGGTTTGCAAAGTCTCAGACAGAGACATAGTTTTAGGGACAAGTTAGCTTTCCCTACTGTCTTGTGTGGCCAACAGACAATCAACTCATCATGCTAAACAAACTCAGTCACAACAATTTGTTACCTAATGAAAAAGAAGTAGTCCAACTATTTCTAGAAAGAGAAAACTACTAGTAAGTCACATTTTCCCACTTTCTAAACCAATATTGCTCATATTCAAGAAAAATAGGTACAGTGGAGGATATATTTTTGAAAATAAATCTGGGGTTGGGGCGCCTGGGGGGCCCAGTCAGTTGAGCGTCTGACTCTTGACTTCGAGTCGGGTCACGATCTCATGGATTGTGAGATGGAGCGCCACAGTAGCCTCTGTGCCAAGAGTCTGCTCGAGATTCTCTCCCTTTCCCTCTTCCTCTGCCCCTCTCCCAGCTGGTGTGCACGCACACACTCTATTTCTCTAAAATAAATACATCTTAAAAGAAAATATTATCTGATAGAGGCATAATACTCCATAGTGTATATGGACCACATCTTCCTTATCCATTCGTCCGTTGAAGGGCATCTTGGTTCTTTCCACAGTTTGGCGACCGTGGCCACTGCTGCTATAAACATTGGGGTACAGATGGCCCTTCTTTTCACGACATCTGTATCTTTGGGGAAAATACCCAGGGGTGCAATGGCAGGGTCATAGGGAAGCTCTATTTTTAATTTCTTGAGGAATCTCCACACTGTTCTCCAAAGTGGCTGCATCAACTTGCATTCCCACCAACAGTGGAAGAGGGTTCCCCTTTCTCCACATCCTCTCCAACACATATTGTTGCCTGTCTTGCTAATTGTGGCCATTCTAACTGGTGTAAGGTGGTATCTCAATGTGGTTTTAATTTGAATCTCCATGATGGCTAGTGATGATGAACATTTTTTCATGTGTCTGAGAGCCATTTGTATGTCTTCATTGGAGAAGTGTCTGTTCATGTCTTCTGCCCATTTTTTGATATGATTGTCTGGGTTTTGTGTGTGTTGAGTTTGAGGAGGTCTTTATAGATCCTGACCACTGAAATTAATATTTGAGTCTCAAATGCAGGCTTTCATCAGTAACACCTAACCTGGGCACGACAGTTTGCAAATGCTCTCACACTGCCGGGCCCGCACGACACCTCAAACAACAGGCCCCCAGCCTCTCATATCAACCAACAAGCAAGATCTCTCTGTGAAGGCATTTCTTTAATGTCATCAGAAATGGCGGTCCCTGCCTTAGTTTTATCGGCTTTAAGGGGGCAACTTGCAATGTATTTTTCATGGAAAAGACAGAAAATGTATTCCTGCTGTGATTACAAAAGCCACTGCTTATAACTCTGCCCGTTATTTTCCCTGCACAGCGTTTGGTTCATGCTCCCAGACATCTATCTGAACACAACAGAGAGGCACGGGGACCATCAGACAGGTCTGAGATTTACAAGGGCATCCAACATGTCTGGCGTGATTGATCCAAATTGAATGGAGTTAAATGGGGAAAAAATCTGAAGCCTTCCCATTTTTCCAATTTATTTAAACGGAACAACAGGAAACTCCAAGCAAACAAGTTCAAAGCTGTGACGTCACGTACCACGTTAGCTCTATGCTTTGCTACAGCCACCAGCATGCAGGAAAATGATGAAACAACTCACTCTGCAGTTACAGGAACTGACTTTGAATCATCTAGATTGTTCTCCACGTACTACGGAATTTCCCTGAATAAACACATTCGAGTGGAATCAGTCATTCCTTGAAACACGGTCTCGACTACTGCAAATCACAAAGCCTACATCCTTGTGCTACGGTGTGTCAGCCATTGTCAAAAGTAGTGTAACTTGTGTGTAAGGATTTGCTTCTTTTCGGGGTATGTGGGACACTTGCTGTGATAGAAATGACCAGGGCCAAGTAAATCGTTTGATTCTTGTTACCCAGGTCAATTCATTTGCCGATGTGATGCCGTTTTCCGTCTGACCTAGAAAGGAGCTATTTCTGCCTTGCTGTAAACGTGTGAAAACGGACAGTGAGAATTCTTGATTGAGAGGAATGGACACTCCATCCGTCTAGCTCACACAAGGCGGAAGGTGGTATTAAGAAATTTCATGGGAATCCAGAAAAAACTGAACAGTCTGTACTCGGAAAACTTAGGTACTGAAGGAAACATGTACTCACTCATCTGTCCCTGCCAACCACACCTCAGCTCTTGGAAAGATCTGCTGTATTTTTTTCCAGATTGGGACCCTTCTCAAAGTCAACCTGCTCCTGGTCCTAGGAAGACCATACTCAGTCTCACCACAGTCCAACCTTAAGTCAGAAGCCAAATTGCCGAGATGTGTTTTTCAACATGACAGAAAGATTATGACCAATTCTTGAAGACTTCCCCCAGACCATGGTATACACATACACACACACATACACACACACACCCAACATGGGGCTCAAACTCACAATCCCAAGTTCAAGAGTCACATGACCCACACACTAAGCCAGCCAGGCATCCTTCTGTTGTCATGTTTTTATGGCAAGAATGTTAATACAAAATAGCATGTATTTGGGGAAAACACATGTCAATCTCCTTATCCCATAAGATAATTTATGAAGGCAGAGGGTGTAAATCATTCCTCTTCTGGACCAGAAAAGAGGACTGGTTTTCAGGGGATACTATATTTTATTCTCCAGCACAGTGATCCCAACATATGGGGAGAAACACAACACAACTGCAAGATGTTAGTAAATGGAGGCTGATTTTCTCACCATGAGGGAGACATCTCTTATATTTCAACTAAAGAGCATGTGTTTTTGAGAGACTGTGGACTCTGAGAAACAAACTGAGGGTTTTGGAGGGGAGGAGGTGGGGGGTTGGGTGAGCCTGGTGGTGGGTATTATGGAGGGCAGGAGGGCATGTATTGAGTGGAGCACTGGGTGTGGTGCATAAACAATGACTTTTAGAACACTAAAAAGAAATAAAATAGGAAAAAATAAAGAGTATGTGTTTTTTACTCTTCTCGACTCAACTTAAAAATTCTTTAAGTATTCGTTGCTTCTTTTGCTCACGCAAACCTTGCCTCCCCAATGACCACAGAATAGATGATTTTCTTATTCAGATACTTTCACTTGAACCATGACTATTATTACTTCTTTTTCTTGTCCTCAAAGAAATAGACATATATGTAAAGACAAGTTTTTAAAAATTCTAAGTATGCACTCATATTCCCCCATAATTTTTCCTCCCAGATAGAGACACAGAATATGTCAATGTCGATCTGTGACACTGAATCTCATTATACATTCTCCTAACGATACACTATCCATATCTTTCCAGAGCATCTTTCATTTTCACGGCATTACCTCAAAGTTCGGGCACTGTTCTATTGGATGAATATAAAATAAGTTCTTGAATAATACTCTACTGTGAACAATTACGGCTTTGCTTTTTTGCTGTATAAACCCCTGGATTTGTGTGTCTTACATATTTTACCTATTCTTACCTTCTAGATAGCTGTATCTTTGGGCGTTTTTGCAAATATTTTTAAAACTAGCTCATTTGAAACAAATCACAATATCAAGAACTATATATACACTTTCATATGCTTTGTGTATATGTGTGTGTATATATATACATATTTATATGACAGAAATTTGACTATATTCATAAACTTAACCCAAGATTGTATAAAGTTTTCCACTTTCCCCAGGTTTGTTTTTTTTTTTAAGAAAAATCATGTTACTACTACTACTACTTTGTTGATTTTTTGCCAAAATAATAGGAGAAAAGTAAAATCTTGCAAAATTATTTTCTGGCAGGAGGGATAGTAGTGAGTTTGTTTTTTAAAAATGTTTATTAGTTACTTTCCTTCTCTTTTTCTGGAAATTGCCTGTTCACAAATTTCCTCATTTTTGTTTGGCTGACTGTGAAGGAGTCGTTTTTGTTTGGCTGACTGTGGGGTAAATAAGAGATATCAACTTTTTGGTTTTTGACATAGGACCATTTGTTTCCAGGTAATTGTCTGATTTGATTTTTACCTCATTTATTTTGCATATAGAATAAATAAAATATCCAGGTTTTTCTGACACTTTCATTTCTAATTGCCATGCCTAGAAATGCCTTCCTCAGCAGAATATTACCAAAGAGTCAGCCATAATTTCTTTTTGTACTGGTGCAGTTTTGTTTACCACATGTAATTTAAAAAAATCTCTAATTTGCTTTGTTGGGTGAAGTGAGATAGGAAACCAATTTTCTTGAGAATAATCCATCTTTTTGTAACAGATTTGGATTCCCAGCTTTATGAGATGCCCCTTCTATTTATCTGTTACTATATTCTTGTTTTTGTGATCTATTCTAGCATATGTTTATTATTACTTCCATTTTATGGTCCTGTATGCTTCAATGCCCCATAATTTCTATTTTCAGGGTGTTTCTGGCTATTCTGCTCTAGATGAATTTTAAAAGTCAACAAAAGGAAACTGGCTGGGGTTCTTTAAATTTTTATCAATTAATTTAGAGAAACCAACATTTCTACAATACTGAGGCATCTCAGTGACAGTTTATGCCTCATTTCTGAGGCACTACAATTTTCTTTAGCTTTTTGGCTTTCATAACACTTGGTGAGTTTACTCCTGGGAGTATAATTATTTTGTTTGCTACTGTGAATACAATATTTCATACATGCTATTTTTTGACTGTCATTTGGGAATAGAAACGTTTCCATACAAGCACCTTTCATAAATGAATTCTTGAGGTGTGTGGTTTGTTTTTTTTTTTTTTCCCCTAATTCCTTGTCAAACTCTTTGAAAAAGTTTTTAGTTACTAGCCCTTTTCAGGGGATTGTGTAAACATTTTGGTGATAATAGAACACTTCTCTTTATTTTCATCATGCTTAGAAAGATGACTACGTCTCACTGCCTGGCATGAGGGTATAATTTGCCCCCTGTCATCTCTCCGATTAAGCAAGGAGCAAGCTCTTCTGACTTAACTGAGGAATTTTGTTGAATGTTAACTTTTTTTTCAGAAGTCTATTTCTGGAAAGCAGCAAGAGAATCTTATTGCTTTGACTTTGTCATTATGACCAATGTCATCGTGTTTACTAGCGTTAGCCTGGACGGGTTCTCAGACACCTGGAATGGAGCACTGTCGTGACACGCTCTTTTTAAAAAGTATAGACTGTGCATGATTTCCGCGAATACGTGATGAGAAGGATCTTGCTTGGAGCCAACACAAGCACTCTGAGTTGCGAATGGGTTTGGCCTCTTCCATGAGCAAGAGGAGCGTGAGTTCGGTGGTGGGTTATTGAGCAGTGCTGAATTTACTATCTCACAAATGAATCTTCGCAAGGCACCTTTTAAAACATCGCACCTAAATTCAGGTTTGGTTATTTTATATTCTTACTACAAATAGTTCTTTGAGCTTCAGATGCCAAGAAGCCTATATATGCGTCTGCGGATAGCTAAGAGCTGTGAAGATGAGTTCCGATTAGCGGATGGCCAGATGACACGGATGACTCAAGACTTTCCTCGATGGATAACGGACATCTGATAAACAAGGCAGTGGGTTGAGTAATTATATGTATACTTATTTACTAAATTATACACTTAGTAAATATACGTAAATATATATTCTTAACTATATCCATACACACATAGATTTCATGACTATTTTTAGAGCAGTTTTAGGTTTGCAGACAAATTGAGGGAGGCAGGTTAAGAGATTCCCCATTCTTCACTATCTACATCCCCACCAGAGCGGGACACTTGTTACAACTGACGGGCAGGCACGGATACATCATAACCGCCCCGAGTCCAGAGTCTGTGTGATGGTTCCCCCGAGTGTCTCCCCTCGTGGGTTTAGATGAATGTATAATGCTGGGTATTCATCAGTCTTGTGTCACTGAGTCATTTTCCTGCCCAAACGGTGCTCTGTGCTCTGCCTAGCCATCCCTCCCTCCTCGTGACTTATATTTTAGAAAGATCATTCTGGCTGTCGGTCAGATAATTTATTATACGAAGGGGACATTGGAAGAAGGAAACATGCTTCTATGAGGTGGTATTTTGGTTTGTTGCCTTACTATTAAAAAGAATATTAAATACTATTAAAAAGATAAAATTAATATGATTTTTAGGGGGGTCAGATTTGACACTTCGAATACTTCCAAAGGAGGGAATTTTAAACCCTTCCTCCAAAAGAAGGCTACGTCTGTGTGAAATCTTGGGCATCACGGTATTCAAGACAGTGTTTCCAATCTCCTCTCTATTGTTCAGCTTCAGCGGACCTGCAGTAATTAGATGGTGGTGACTGTCCGTGTCTCCTCTCAGCAGGCAGACGTGCAAGCCAGAGGGAGGCCGCGCTCCCCAGATGAAGCAGACGGCGGTTCTGCCGCTGGGTGTGGATGTGACGGAGAGCTATGCAGGGCCTGACCATGCCCTTCCTTTCCCAGGTGGGGCTGTTCCGTGTGCTCCTGTGCTATGTACGCACACTTCCAGCGGGATAGTCCCGTACATGCAGACACATACGCACACAGAAATGCTCATATACGTATATCCTTAGACACACACACACACACACACACACAGTCAGTTCTTATTATCTGTGGCACTCATGCTCTATACATCAGCAAGCACACTGAATTTGCTAATCCTGAGCCATTGCTCCTAAGGGAAGTGTGGGGGGAGAGGGAGCTCCCAGCCTCCGGTCATGTTCATCAGCATCAATACATTGTTTTACGTGTCTTCCTACTTCAACGTTCCTTACTGAGGGACACGGGCGGGCTGAGTAGGTGCAGCCTGTGGCTCCTGATCTCAGGATCATGAGTTTGAACCTCATGCTGGGTATAGAGATTACTTAAAAAAAAGGTAAAAAGGGGTAAAAAGAAACAAGACAGTAAAAAACAACAGATTCCTTATTGAATGTCTCATGTTGCCTCATCCACTCGGAACGCACATCGCTGAGCCCCGCATAACGCATGCCTGAACCAAACTTATGTCACACCTGTTCTCCCGTGAAGGCCCATCGCGGCCGCCCTACACGCGGGAAGGCCGGGCAGCCCGGCAGCACGGCGCTCGGGTGCCTGTAAACCCCGCAGTCACCAACCAAAGACACGAAGCCGAGAACGACCTCAGACCGCACAAAGGACACCCGCTGACAGTACAAGAGCGGAAAGACAAAGACAAAGCTCACACTGGCTCCCACTGGGCTGGGAGTGTGGGTGTTTGTCGATGACAAACGTTCGTGGCTCGCCGTGTCCACGCGTGACTCCAAGGGCACTGCAGGTGTCGGTCTGGGGGTCGCAACGAAACACCAGCGAGTAAGCAGATGTGCACGCACGGACTCCACAACAGCGAGGACACACGGAGTGCCTCTTCTGCAGCGTCCCGCGGGCTTTCCGACAGCAGGGAGCACACAACACCGTCCTACCCTGTTCCCCGCCAACAGCCTCATGCCTTACCCCGGCTCACCCGCAGACGGACCCGTTTTCACTCAGGCGCCAATTACAGACCCTGAATGCTGAAACTGAATAGAACAAAGTGATAAAAGTTGGTTTTCTCTGCTCGATTTCTGTCCTTCTCCGTGACCTCTGGGAGGGCATCACGAATGGTACGAGACGTGACTGCAAAGCAAGCACCGGCACTCTAGAAATCACGCCGTTCCGATCGGAATCTTGGTGCCGTGCGTGCCCACGGGGGCTCTTGCAGTAGAAGAGAAAGATATTTCCTCTCCTGGAAAACGGGGGATCAGACACCACATCCAGCTCCCAGCGACGTGCCAGTCCGGAGCTGTCTGTACTGCAGGACTGTCTCACCGCAACTGCCGGAACCGCAGGACGGTCTCACCGCAACTGTACCTTGTACACTCGGTGTTTCAAATGCTCCTTTTCCCGACAAGAACCACTGGGTAGAATGGCCTCCTGGATGTGCGTCGTCTCTGCTCGCAGTGGAGCCCAGTTAGGGAGACGTGACCCCACACCACCAGTTAAGACGCGTGATCGAGCGGGAGCCGCGGGGAAACCTGCCGCAAATGCAGCCATCTGCGTGGGGGGTCCGCTGGAGCGTTTTCAACACGTTCTTGTGTTATAACTCACCCCGTGAGAAGTTATACAAGGACCGTGCTGACACAACTTGAGGTTTGATAACATAAAATGAAGCAAAATTGGACCTTCATCTCTGTCAACACCGAGTCCATGAAGTTTTCAACATACTCCGTCCGCGCGTCTGGCAGGCCAGCAGGGCGCCGCCACCAACAGCCCACACGGCTCTGCCAGCGCTGCGTCTCCCTGCCTGGGAGGGCTGTGCTAGAAACGGCTCCACAGACCCCGGGGCTCCAGGACCTGCGGCCACACGGCCCTTCCCAGAGCCAACGTTCTGGAAGCTGTGCCGACAAAGACACTGTGACTCCAAGAGCCGCGGTCACCCAACGTGCTCATTCTTCCGTCCCCTCCAAACCCACATGCGGAAGCGTCTGGGGCTTCCTGCCCTGCAAACTCGAGGGCTCACAGGTTCTTAAAGAGATGATCCTAAGGGAACTGTTCACAACGAAGGAGCCGACCGGGAAGGCCAGGAGAGGTGGACGGCCCAGTGGCCGGGAGAGGCAGGGCGTGCTCCATCCCGTTACTGACGGGCTCAGAGCAGAAGACCCGTTCACAGCAGGGGGCTGGTGGCCATCCGCGCCCTGGGACAGGCGTCCGCTGGAGGGATCACGGCAGACCCTTATGATCCCTGCAGCGAGACACATTCCACATCTCAAGTGTGGGCAGGGCTGGGCTTCCCCATGCCGGGAGCCATAAGCAGGACTGGCTCCGGCCTCAGGCGGGGCTGAGTTCCTCCCCCCCCCCCCCCCCCCGAGGCCGGAGCTGGACAGCCTGGGAAGCAGCTCAGGACCGACGACACAGAAGTCAACTGTGCCCCTGCTTTGGTCCCTCACAGGACTTGCCTTTGTTTCTGTTTGAGGGGAAATCAACTGGCTTCCTAGAAAAGTACTCTAGATACACAGTCGCCCTAGGACTCAAAACGAATGCTCTTTGAACTAGGAGAATTCTGGCACTCACACAGTCACCTACGGCTACTCTGTTTTTGACATGATTACAGCGCATCGGGACCCTGACACAGTGTTGCTAAGAAGAAATACCAATGAGATGCTCGCCTTCCATTGCCCAGGCCATCCACGATCACCTTAACGTTAGCTGACAGTAAACTTCCACCGGGGCGAAAATAATTACATACACTGAAAATGTCAGTCCAGAACCAAGAAAATTAGGACCTTGCTTCCTCTTCATTCTCTAGTCTTAAACAGTTCCTTGTGGTGGAAAAGCATGGGGGCAGACTAACGTATCAGTCTTTTGTTTTTTACTTTCCAAATTCCACTAACTTTACCATTTATAAGGCTATATGGATCAAACACAGCACTTAAAATTTTGTTTTTAGGAATTTTAGTTTTTATCATTCAAATTTATTTTTATTTCTGAGGTAGACCCATAACTCCTTTCCCTAAAGTCCCCTAAACATCTGATACATGAACTAGTGCCGAAATCTCGAGTGGTGTACTTTGTTTTCTCAAATGCTCTATCTCTTGAATGATAGGGTTAACGAAGAAGATTTCTTTCCTGTTTTGTTTTGCTTTCTGTAAATCTCAAGGCTTAGACTCCTAATAATTTTGCCACAGAGGCATGTTTTGCTAATAAATCTCTAGATATATCTGTCTTTGTTCTTGTTAGGGGGCAAAAAAACCCCAGCTATGACACATTTCTCAGCATTTTTTCTAAAATGTGTTTGGAGAGGTCAGAGTCATATGGAATTGTGATGTTCTTGCATCATACACGTTTACTGGTGCTATTTTAACAGGATAGATTTGAATAATATAAAATGAGAGCTATTTTGGGGTTAATTGAGTTTGATTAAATAATAATTTACTTCTGCCAAATGACAAACGCACATATATAAATGACATCCATACAGAAGAAAGCTGAATGAAATCCCCCAAATGTAAGTCAAAGATGCTGCAAATTATTAAACCACCTTAGAGTTTTTTCTTAAGTCAATGAGCAGAGAACATGTGGTATGATGGGTACTGAGATCTTAGTCCCCGAGGTGACTAAGCACAGCATCACCGGGCTACATTTCCTAGGATCAAGAGTATTTGAGGCACTGCCTTAGGTGACCTTGTCTTGACACAGAAATCTTCACTTGACTCCGTCTGATCTCCGATCAACGTTACTCCCACAGAACCTGATTCATTGATTCCCAAACGCATGCCCCCCAAATTACCCCATCTTGTCATGGAATGGATACATAATTCACATTTTAAAAATCATTCGCTTAACCTTGGATTGACCAAGAGGCTATACATTCCATGATGCAGAAAATGGGACGTTTGTTTGGATTTTTGGTTTTGCTCCCTCTTTTCTCCCCAAAGCTTCCTCCTTGGTACATAGTAAGTGCTTGACCAATACTCACGGTAAAACGGCCCCGTGAATGGTGCGTGAAAGAACACTCACGGTGGACAACAGCTCTTCCATGTTCGTGCTGAGGAAGAAACGTTAAGCGGCATTTTCCCGGGCAATCAATCACACAGTTTTTAAATCCCTTTCTCTAGGATTACCTTTGTATCTGTTATTTTAAGGAGCCAATAACCCTCAACAGTTTGCTTCTCACGAATGGGGGTGCATAACAGGTTTTCCGGATGAATGCCTTCCTGGGTTCCTTATCATCTGAAACACCAAAAGGGATGGAGCCAATCTCCTTTGTCTGAGATCACCGATTTCACCCTGGCCTTGGAACTCTCCTGGTCCTTACCATGGGGGTGATTCATGTAACACGGACCGAGGCTCGTTGCCCCGTCGTGTTTACATCGACTCTCCATGCTGTCTGTCTCACAGTGTGTCTACGCCTACCGGCACGGTAACAGAATAACTCAAAGGATTGGTTTTTCAAAACCCCATCTCTAAGCGTTACTGCCACCTGCCCTGTCGCCATTCATGTGTTGAAACTGTGAGCCCTACCGTTAGAGACGAGGTCCTCTGGGAGATGACTATGTCGGGGGTTGCACCCTAGTCAATGGCACTAGCACCCTTTTCAAGGAGACCCCAGAGAGCTCCCTCGTACCTTCCTCCGTGCGAGGACACCAGGAGAAGACGGCTGTCCTTGACCCGGGGAGCTGGCCTTCACCCGATTCTGAGTATGCCGGTGTCATGATGGAGGACATTTGGCCTCCAGCCTGTGGGAAAGAAATGCCTGTTGTTTATAAGCCCCCCCCAGTCTGCGGAGTTCTGTGGGAGCTGCCCTGACAGACTAAGGCAGTAGCACACTATCAACACTCAGAGCGGTCCCCGGCAGAGACAGAGGCAGACTCGGACCAATAACCTCCTGACATGCACCACATCGTGGGGCTGCGGGAGAAAAGGAAAACAGAGAGAAGATGACTCCTTCCTATCTCGGTCATTCATCAAACTGTTGTATCCAAAAGAGTATTTCTCACTGACAGCATTCTCTAATTTTAAGGCGAAATGACTATCCAAAAACAAAAACCCAACAGAACAATAACAAATCACCAGGCAATTCTTTGCAACCACCTTCCCGAACAATAATTTAAAATGTCAAGTGGCAATGCAGCCCCAGTGTTTAAAAGCACTGGAACCACTAGCTTTCCATGCTCAACGGCCATTTCAGCCATTCTAGGGACTGCACTGATTCAAGCCTTTGAAACTTGCATTTACTTTTTGAATATTCTTGTCTCAAGGTCAGCATTTTTATGATTGCTGTTAGAAAGCTCCTTTCTCTGAGTTTTAATGAACTCCCTGGGTTTGCAACCATGAAAACCTGGCTTCTATTAATGTTCCTTCTTTCTATTCCTCGTTAACTCACACCCCGAGAGAGGCGATCACAGGCTCACCCGCACTCTGTAAGACGCTTCCTTGCGTCCAGTGTGAGGGATGTGGCTGAGCCACGTCCGAGAACTAAGCCTGCAGGAAGACAGCCACAGTCACAGAGAATGACCTTTGCAGATGCACTCACGTCCGTCGGAAACGTCGGCCTCCTGGTCCTTCAGCGAGGTGGTGGAGACAGAGACAGAGCTGGCTTCTTTCAATAACCATCTTCCTTCTGAGAGTCATTGCTCTTCTGTTGTATCTGTTTTGCTGGTTCCCTGAAATAAAATAATAGATGACATCGTATATCACCATATATATAGATTATAAATACGTAATATTAGATATTATAAAATGTGTATGTAATAAAGTCATATAGATTTGCGTACAATCCACGTACACATTTGGTATCTAATGTTACTTATACAAGAATACAACTGCTGCTCAAATCTTGTTTTTTGTATACTTGGCTCTTGATTGTAATATTTTATTTTATTTTTCAGATTATGTATTTTTTTTTTAAGCAATGTTTATACCCAGTGTGGGGTTGGCATTCATGGCCCTGAGATCAACAGTGTGATGCTCTTCCAACGGAGCCAGCCAGGTGGCCCTTGATTGTACTATTTTACAGTAACAAATAAAACCCTATTCGAATGAAATCATGGTGTCCATGGTCCCTTGGAATGCTCTGACCCTTGCCTGAGTCTAACAAGGAAATGTTTCCGTGGGACGAAAACATACGTGTTTTGTGTTTAGGAGTGACTAAAACGATGTTGAGCATTTGATAAAAACCTACAAAATCATATATTGTTTATGATGAACATTTACCCAAACCTGCACTGTATGAGGTGGCAGGATACACAAGAGAAGATAACGTTTGTGAGCCTGGGTTTACTTCACACGAGAGCACCGCTTACATCTCAGTGCAGGAAAAAGAAGCTTTTTTTTTTTAATTAAATTTATTTATTTTCAGCGTAACCGTATTCCTTGTTTTTTCACCACACCCAGTGCTCCATGCAATCCGTGCCCTCTATAATACCCACCACCTGGTACCCCAACCTCCCACCCCCCATCCCTTCAAAACCCTCAGGTTGTTTTTCAGAGTCCATAGTCTCTCATGGTTCACCTCCCCTTCCAATTTCCCTCAACTCCCTTCTCCTCTCTAGCTCCCCTTGTCCTCCATGCTATTAGAATAATTTTTTAATGTATCCTTAGGTTTGAGGGACATAGCAGAGTCAAATATGACCCACACTGCATTTGCTAAGGTCACATGTTGGTGTCCAATCTTCTGTGAAAAGAGAAAAATGCAGCTTATTTCCTGAAATCACGGGGTTTCGAAGGGGACTTGTTACTCTGAGATAAGAGTGAATGCTTTCTATTCCGAAGCAGATAAGGCTCAGGGATTTTCACTGTTCACAGATGAATCAGGACTCTATAAACTGGGAGCACTCCTGGAGTCAATCTCAGGGGCGCCTGGGTGGCTCAGTGAGTTAAGCGTCTGCCTTCGGCTCAGGTCATGATCCTGGGGTCTTCGGATCGAGCCCCGAGTCGGGCTCCCTGCTCAGCGGGGAGTCTGCTTCTCCCACCCTGTGTACTGTCTCCTCATGCTCTCTCTCTCTCTCTCAAATATATAAATAAGATCTTAAGAAGAAAAGAAAACCTCACTCAATTCTTTTAATTACAGGACCTGAGACCTCCTGAAATTGGAGCCTCGTCATGGAACGCGATCCCCAGCCAACGGATGTCAAAGGGAACGCCGAGAAGCTTACAGACCACCTTAGCCAGGCGCTCGGCCTCGCTGTGCCTCTGAAATGTCCCCACGCCGCCCAGTAGCGCAGCCCTCGAGTTCACCCTCCTCCAACCAGCCTTTCCTATACTTGCGGTTGGCACAGGAATCCCAGGAACTTCAAGCCTGTTGCAAACACTAGTGACAGGCAAGCATGTGCAGCAGGTAAGGGGCATAACTTGAAGAAGGAAAACATGAGCTCCACTTGGCCTGATGTCCAATAAGGTAGGCGCTGCCCAAGCTCATTCCACGGCTGTGGAACCGGGGGCCGTCCGCAGACTCCTGCAGCCACGGGAAGCACACCCCTCCGGGCTTCCCTCACGACCCTGCCGAGGAGCTCCGACAACGTCTGTGGGTGTTCTGGACCCCGACACCCAGCGAGACCGTAGCACGCCGCTGAGAAGTGAGACGCCCCAGAACCGTACCGAGGACGGGTCGACTCGGAGTCAGGCTGCGCCCTAGTAACACATACAGCTCAGCTGGCCGCAAACGAGGAGCAGGGACCGCCCGTCCACGGCGGACGTGCTGAGACACAGAGAGAGCTGCAGGACGTCTCCCGTGGCTTCATGTGCTTGAGGGGACGCCCGGGGCGAACTACAGAAGCTGAACAAGGAAAACCAAACACACGTATAGGACTATGACCTAGGACAAGCCCTATCTACATTAGCCATTGTGAACCACAAAGAACAAACCACAGGGGTTCTGGGGTGCTCGGTCGGTTAAGTGTTACCTTCAGCTCAGGTCATGATCTCAGGGTCCTGGGATCGAGTCCTGTGTCGGGGTCCCTGCTCAACAGGGAGCCTGCTTCCTCCTCGCTGTCTGACCCTCCTCCCCTGCTCATTCTCTCTCCCGCTCCCTCTCTGGCTCTCCCTCTTAAATACACAAATTCTTTAAGAAAACAAAGAACAAGCCATCGCTGCTGTCCTTCGGGGCTTGCATCTAAGTAAGCACAACGAGCCTCCGAAGACCAAAGAGGTTTTCAGAAACAAGCTGGACAGGACCCAAGAACAGACAGATTTTAGTCGGTCTATGGGGGGCTCCGGGTCATGGGACAAGGAACACAGAGTGTCTAAGCCTCGGTGTTCTGCAGACCGAACTAGTTTGGATACGTGACAACAGCGGCCCCGCTGATTTTCGTTCATCTGAACAGTCACGGGAAGCCAACGGACTGTCAGGAATAGCTCGTGTCCCCTCCAAGAACACCTGTGAGAGTTCTGTCCCCAGATCTGCATCATCCATGAAGCCGAAAGGGGAAAGGCATCCCCTCTGAGGCTCAACCCCGTCCAATTCCTTCTCCCGGTTCTCATTTCTCATTGCCTTTAGACCTGCGTGTCTCAAGGTCCGTGGGGACAGGGAGCCCCTCTGTCCCCGGAAGGCATGCCGCCCGCTACACTGGGCTCCGGGGGACCTCTGCTTCTGGTCCCGATGGACGGATTTCCTCTCAACACCAGAACTGGCTCCCTGTTCATTCACGCTGGCCTGTTTGCTCATTGAGTACCCACAGATGCTTAAGAGAAAAAGCTCATTCCCCACACAGGATTCTACAGATACGATGCTGCACAACACAGGCGGGGCTCCTGCCCTTACAGATTTTGGTGCGGCCTCTGCCGGCTTTCCAAAGAGCAAAGGTGTGCGTGCCACGGTCTTTAACCAGTGCATACGGCGCAGCCCAGACCTTAACCCTCTGCACATCTCTCTCAAGTCCTCGCTCGTGGAAATGATGGTTTGCATCGGGACACACACAGTTGGACTAAGACCACGAAACACCAGTGACTGAACATCTCTCATCATCACGGCTTTTCTAAGCACTTGGAGAGAAAGCGTCATCCTTCTGAAAAAGACACGCACATTCCATCGCCTTGGTTCAACCACCGACTTGCGTCAGGGCGAATCTTATCTTCTGGACCTCGCCGCCTCCAGAGAAGGGGTTCCTAGGAAATAGTCCCAGAACTGCTTTCGGGAAAGGGCGACGCGCTGGGAAGTGTCGTTCTGCCCTGACGTGAGCCCGGCGCCATCGTGGTCGAGGGTCCCCTGGGTCCAAAGAGGAGGCTGATGTTCTGCGTGGGGAGGAGTCAGCGGGGGTCGATGCGGTGCGGGGGTGCGGCTGGTCGCGTGGGGCATGTGGCAGGAGAGGATGTGCTCCAGAGTCGGGACCAGGCTCACCAATAGTCCATGCACGGGGAGAAGCGCTAGGAGGTGACAGTACACCCCAAGGCTCGACCAAATGAAGTCCTGAAAGTTAGACCCCCTTTCTCTGCTTTTCACTTCTCCCCCAGCGCCCTGCAGTCTTGCGTCTCGAGTGCAAGGGTGTGGCTTTCTTCCAGAGAGACTGAGGATGCAGAAAGACAGCCCCGAAGCCACCCAAGCCTCAGCTCAGCAAGGACGTGCCTGTGTGCTGTCACCTGTGGGGTTTCCAGGACCACCCGAAAAGGCCGTGGCCTGGTGTTCCGTCCACTGGCCCGTGTCCCGGGTTGCTGGCCTTTCCGCACCCTGTTTCCTTTGGACACACACCAAATTGAGGGCATCGGTCTGCTGCAACTTCCTGTTTGGGGAAGAAATCCTGAGCAAGGTGTTTCAGGCCCAGAGCAAGGGCATTCTGACAGGTGCTTTACCGGAAGGGCCCGTTGCACGCTGCTGCAAGGTGCTGAACAGAACAGGTCGGGCCCACGCGGACATCCAGGGATGGAGAACATCGCGGGGACCGTCTGGGTCCACACAATGACACAGTCACTGAGGACTCTTCTTTATTTGACACTGTGTTACCTAGGACGGTGGTAGCTCCTTTCATGAACCTCTTTTTCATCTTTCTGCCCCCGGAGACACCAGTTAGCCATCAAGTGAAATGTGGAAATCCCACAGCCGCTGGAAATCCCTCCTCCGCTGACCGTGTTTTGCGGAGACACTGGACTCATCGGGCAGGAAGGGAAGGGCGGCCTACAGCTGCTGAGCACCAAGGTCAGGTACAAGTAATTGTCTCTAAGTGTGTGTGTGTGTGTGTGTGTGTGTGTGTGTGTGAGTCATTTCACAGGTCAACGAGACCCAGTGCTTGAAGTCTTAACAGGTGAGCTCTCGGGGTGCAGGTGTGCAGGAGAGACGTGTGCACACCACCTCCCCGTGCCAGGGCTCAGGCTGGGCAGGCCGAGGACCACCTTCCTAGCTGGACGGTGACTATGCCCTCCGGTCTGGTCCGGTGTTAATGAGCGACCCTGGGGCCCCCTGCTGAAAGGGGCACTACCTATTGCTTACAAAACAAAGACCTTTTGAATTGCAAATTTGGAGGTAGACTCCCGGCTAAGGAGAATGTTCTGCCACATTATTTGCAACCTGGGGTGTAAAAATATGCAGCAAAGTCTAGACCTGTTCTGTTTACTTTTTTTGCTGCTGCAGAGAAAAAAATTTTTATTTTTCTTTTCTCTCTTTCTTGTCTTCCCCTTTAGAAGAAAGTGACGGGGCTGGCACGTTCCTCAAAGCAACTTTGCGAGAAGGCGCTTTGACAGAGTGCATTAACAATGTTGACTTGTGAAAACAAAGGGGTTTTTTATAATGCCCACAAATTATATGCTTTAAAAAAAACGGAAGGTTTGGAATTCTTTAATGATACTCAAGCAGCCCAGAATGGAGGTTTGCCTATTTTTCATCTTAGCACTTCAAAAGATTTTTTTTTTTTTTTTTAAGGATACCACGGCTGACAAAACTCAAACAAAAAAGCATAGCACATTACGGTTTCCTACTTGCACTTATTAAAATTAAAGTCAACACATATTTATTAAGTATCACCTGTGAGCCCAAGACTGCTGCTGCGTATCTCGGCATACACGGATGGACCCCACGGTGTGAGGTCACACTGAGGGGAAAGGATGTCTTCCCACGAGTAGTCTACGTGACGCAATGACAAACGTAAACTAGATGACTCGGGAAAAAAAATTTTTTTTAAAGATTTTATTTACTTATTTGAGGAACGGTTGTACAGAGAGAGGAAGAGGGGGAAGCAGACTCCCCGCTGAGCAGGGAGCCCGATGCCGGGCTCGATCCCAGGACCCTCAGATCACGACCGGAGCCGCAGGCAGAGGTTTAACCTATTGAGCCCCGAGGCACCCCTGACTTGGGAAAGGATTGCATGATTTCAAAGAAGCACTTGACGGTATTTGGTTGAGGGGTCACAAGATAGTTGGCTCTGGACCAAGCTGCGATCTACCCATTTCCTCGGGCACGGGGACCAACGAAGCAGATACGGAGAGAGACTCCGGAAGCACCATCGGCGGGAACCAAGGGCACGTCCAAGCCGCGGTGGGGCGGACGTTCCGATTTCGTGTCTACAGCACATTTAGAGGAAGCGGCAGCGACAGAGCTGAGATCAAGGGCGGCGACGAACATGCCAGCATGCCGTGAAGAGCTGGTCAGGAGACGGTACGATCGGAGCTGGGCTTCCGAGCAACTACTAGAACCGTGCGTGGCCCGACTGCGGTGCGACAGGACGAGCTCCACCCGGGGCAAGGTCCGACAGTTCTCTCAGGATTTAAGAACATGAAGATGCAGGGGCGCCTGGGTGGCTCAGTGGGTTAAAGCCTCTGCCTTCGGCTCAGGTCATGATCCCAGGGTCCTGGGATCGGGCCCCACATCGGGCTCTCTGCTCAGCAGGGAGCCTGCTTCCTCCTCTCTCTCTGCCTGCTTCTCGGCCTACTTGTGATCTCTGTCTGTCAAATAAATAAATAAAATCTTAAAAAAAAAAACAAAAACGGGAAGATGCTACAGACCACAGTGAACTTGAAACGGACAAAACAGTGATTTCTGGTTTCTGGTTCTTGTGGGCCAGAATCCCACGCACATATACATTTTCATTTTCACAGACTGTGCATTACAACAAAACGATGGAAAGGAAATACATTTTCTTCACTTTATTGGGAAAAAGGGGGCTCGGAGGCTATTAGGGGTTGTGACGGTCGCTGAAGTGAGTGGATGCCTGAAATGAAACTATCCCTTTTTGTAAAAACGATTGCCCCGATCCTAGGATATATTGGTATCTCAAAAGAAATGTTACCCCAAAGAATTATATTGTACCTGGCCATTCACAGCCCTCATTATATCTCACATACATCTTAAAGTCATCCCTGGAAAGAAAATGGCCCTTGGGTAACGAATGTGACATCATGTGCTCAATTTGCAACGACGGGCAATTCTGACTGGAATAAATTCATAAGAGCAGTAATCGCTTTCAAACAGGCCAATATTCACGTTATATGCCTTCCCCTCACTCCTGGGCACATAAAGACATTTATGGAAAACTTCACGGCGGGTCGCAAGGCTCCCACGCGACAGTGGTTCAGATTCCACGGATTTTGTAAGCACATAAGGATGATGGAGATCGCAGTCGCATCCCCGGAAACGTCCTGTTGGCCAGGAGTTTCGGGGTCTGCGGGATTTTCAGTACATTCTATAAGGCTCTGGCCACCGAGAGACATCATCGGAGGCTATTTTTTTTATCAAGCTTTTTGTTTTATTTCCGGTACTGTGACCACACTGCGTCGAATCAGTCTCAGGGGTCCGACATAGTGATGCAAGAACTCGACACGTTACTCAGGGGCTCATCGTGGTCCGTGAGCTCTTAATCCCCATCCCGGGTTCCCGCGTCCCTCCCCGCCCACCTCCGCTCTGGCGTCCACCACCTCACTCTCTACAGGGAAGCTGTTTCTCGATTTCCTCTCCCCGCCAGCCGCCCGCTTCTCTTCCCACCGCTCATTGGTTTTGTTCCCGAAATTGCACATCGGAGTGAAATCGTACGGTATCTCTGTCTCATTGACTCCACGCAGCGTCCCGCGCTGAGGATCCAACCGCGTGGCTGAGAATGGCCATCTCAGGATAGGTGAATAAAAATGATTTCAGATGAACAGAAACAAACAGTACTGGAGGGCTCGCCACGTGCAGGCCCGTCAGCCCAGGGGACGACAGGTCCGTAGGTGCTAGGAAGCAGAGCCCGGACTCCAACGCACGTCTCCCTGGGGCCAACCTCTTCGACGTTCGATTCTGTCTTCCCTCAGATCATATCAAGAAGCAACAGGGCACCGCAGCCCGGACTGAAGGTGGCAGATTGCAGGTAAAGCTGGCTCCCTTCCTGGCTCGGCACGCATAGTTTCTGGGAACGTGGCAGATCTCAACCTGGCTCCTCGTATAAAACGGGCCATGGTCATTCTCAGGAGTTATCCTGAGAGTCTGGTGGCATAACACGCGGTAAGTCGGTGGCCCAGTGTCCTGCCTCACTCATTACCCCATTATGTTTGGGTGGGGGCAAGTCTTCTGTGCCCCCAGAGGGCCTGTCTCGGTGGGCACACATTTCTGGTGTCCTTGTGTGTGTCCCGATCGCTTCTTAGAAGGACGCTAGTCGTGCAGGATGCATTCTACTCTCATGGTCTTGTTTTAATTTACCCCTTTAAAGACCTTGTCCCCCCTAGGCCCAACAGCAAGCACACTCTGAAATACTAGCAGTTTTAGGGGGATGCAGAGAGAAATTAGGGACTGCATAGGGACAGGAAGCTTAGGAGAGAAGCAGCTTAGGTGCTCTGTGTCACAGAGTGTGGTCAGTCCCTTCTGATAAAGGGACACTTGGTCCCAGATCTGGGGACATTAGGGGCCAAGTCAGGTAGTTGTCTACAGAGAGGGCTCTGGGCAGAAGGACAGGAGAGGGAAGTTTCAGAGGCAGGAGGAAGCTCGGGTTGGTCACGAAACAGTGAGGACAGCACGTGGCTGAGCCGAGCGCGATGCTGGTTTCCTGGACGCCTGTCGTGCGTCTGGGCTTCAGCATCCATCTGTGGAAACATCACCACTACCAGGGACGGCAGCGCTCACTGGCCTCCACGTGCCCCAGGGAGGACAGAGCCCAGTGTCGCTAACTTCCTAGGACACGGAGGGAAACCAAGTCTTTCACTTGAGGCCACCATATGATTTCTTGCTATCATCTCTGTTGGTTTCGTTGTTTTAACCAAACCAATGACTGGGTCTTCCAATAAACTCGCACCGCCGTATTTTACGATATGCAGGAGGTATCTCGTTAGCGGATCCCTGCATTTCGGCTGGCCAACGCAGAAAGCACGGTGTTTCCATGGGCCAGTGTACGTCCGAGGGTAAAATGTATCTGTACTTGACAAGACGAGACCTGCCCTACCAGGCCAGAAAGTGTTACTGCTCGGTGATGTCTACAAGAGATCTGAATTACAGTGTTGCATTACTGAAAACCCGGCCGACGTCGGCTTCAGTGATTCTCTCCCCTCAAATACGGCAGATTGTCAGTACAGCAGGTTCTTTATAGAGGAGCTATATTTCGCTTGAAACAAACAGTGTGTCCCAGAAGCTTACTGAACGGCGTACTGGACGGCGTAACGGGTGAGACTCACCATTTCCTTTTCCTTCGAGTAGTATGGTAGGCAATTCACTGGCACATCACTGCCATCAGTAAGTCTCCTTTTATATTATGCTCCTGAAATTAGTGGGGCCTGCGTAAGGTGTTTCAAGCAATGAAAATAACTGAGATGTTGGAAAAGAGGCTACATCAAGGCTGGGTATCACCACTACGAAATTATGTACGGCATTACCGGATTCTCTTCTAAGCTTCTTCTCTAGCATTCTTTGGAGGAAGGAACCAGTGCTTCCATCACAGATCCAAGATTTTCCCCGCACTCGCTGACACAGCGTATCAGCGACCCTGATCACGTGCAAGAGACCTAGGGAGACTTTGGGTTTCATCGTGTTTGCAAGACGTCACTCGGAGAGCAAAATGCCCGCTAGCATAGCAGCCGGCTGGAAGCGTAAGGTCACTCTGCTTAAGCTGATTCAAAGCCGAGTGTTTCGACACACACTGGACAGGCTACGCTGTCAGAATGGTAGACAATAAGGAAACCGAGCTCACACTTGCTCCCCGTCACGGGATATCGGGCTCCCTCCTCACAAAGATGGCAGCGACATTTCAAGATTCCTTTCTCATCTGGATTTTGTAAGACAGCGTGCCTCCACGTTTCTGAAAGCATCGCTCGCGGTAAAATGGCCGAGAGGATGGTGCGCGCGGCCAACTTTCAATCAGATCTATTCCGTGACGTTAACGCACATACGTCTCAAATTGCAAAGGCCATCGTCCAAGAAACTGGTTCTCTGTCTAGCACTGTTTTCCTGCTTTTTCAAAAGCTGCCTCTGGGGGAGTGGCAGGGCTGGCCAGGGGGCTGTCCGCATTCCCCATGTCGTTTCTGGGCATTCGCACCAAATTCAGACAATCCTGTCCTCTGGGTTTTTAGTTAATTTTTATTACGATGGTAAGATGTACCAAAACACCACGATCTGCTGAGTTTAAGCACGGTAAGAAGTAAGAACATTTGGGTGCCCACGTACTCGTAAATACAACCCAAGAAGCCTAAATTTCTACCCGTTAGCTCTGGACTGCAGTCTGTTTTCCTCTCCTCCTTCTGAAGAGCCAGTAAGTCTCATCTTGGGTGGCACCTGCCCAGAGCTGTCCGGGATCTCTCTGTCAGGAAAAGCCGTTTCTCAGTACCAAGTAGCCATTTCTCCTTTACAGAAGAGCAGAGCACAAAAAATACCACTTCTGCTGCCTCGTGCCCTCAAGCAGATTCTCTCCAAAGTGGGCAAACATTTTCGGGAAACCATTTGGAAAAAAACAGGGACCCTCAAAAAGCAGCTCAGAGTTCTTGACAAGAGAGAGAGCCGTCTGCCTTTATCCCAGAAACTACCCGATCGGGGAAGGGAGAGCAGGTGCCACGGCTGCCACTTTCCACAACAAAACACGTGCAGAGACTATGCAGCTGGGTGACGTCCAGGCAGCCACTGGTGGGCGGACGTTCGGATCGACGTGGCCTTTGGACGCCTCGCTCGGAGAGTTGTTCTGATTCTATGTACTCAAGCCGTAGCTTTGCACTTTCAGAATCCGCAGCCGGCAAGCTTTCCGCTCAAGTTCCATCTGCACCCACCGGTCTACGCGGACAGAGATCGTGCCCTATCCCCAGATTCCTCTGTGGAAGCCCGAATCCCCAGGGAAACTGTATGTGGAACGCGGGCCCGTGGGGAGGCAATGCAGCGTCAGTGGGGTCCTGTGGTTCGACGGTTATCGGACGGGGCCGGCGCCACGCCAGGAAGAACAAGAGACCACAGTCCCTCCGCACCTGAGTCGGGACTTTCTGAGAAGCGGCCAGGGGCCAGCCAGAAGGAGAGCACTCACACAGCAGACCACGGCCGACCTCCACCTCGGACCTTCCAGCACCCAGACCTGCGTGGAAGTCAGTTTGTTCTTCAGGCCAGGAGGTCTGTGCTGTTTTGTTACGGCAGCCGGAGCTCGCTCATATGCACGCACTGGTACCATTTCAAACCTGTGCGCTGTGTCCTCACAAGGGAAAGTCATGCGTTGTTATCGCATCGATCAGACACACACACATGTATAATGTGTATAATCAACACACACACGTGCATGTGTGCACACACACCCACGGAGTCGACGCAGGCAGAAGAACAGCCTCCAAAAATGACCACGTCCTAATTCCCAGAGCCTGTCACTACGTCACCTTCTGTGGAAACCAGACTCTGCGGGTGTGACCCTGAAGGACCTTGAGACACGGAGAGCGTCCTGGCTCCCCCAGGCAGCCGATGCCATCACGGGACTCCTCACAACAGGGAGGCAGGAGGGCAGGAATCGGACAAGGACGCGTGACAGCAGGATCGCAGGCGAGTGTCGGAGGGGACCCGTAGCCCATGGCAGGCAGGAATGCAGGAGCCTCTGGCGGGTGAAGAAACAAGACCTCACAGCTGCCCCGGCCTCCGGAGGGAAGGCAGCCCCGCCGCATCTCCCTGTTGGCCCAGCTCGGCTGCACGAGCTCCAGGGGGCGCCTGCGGGGCTTGGTCGGTGAAGCGTCTTGTTAAGGCTCAGGGCGTGATCCCGGGTCCTGGGACGCAGCCCCGTGAGGAGCAGGGGCTTGTCTCTGCCTCTGCCCCTCTCTGTGGGTCCGTCCGCACCCGTTCCTGCTCCGTCACTTTCTCTCTCTAATAAAGTCATTAAAAAAACAAAGAAAAGGAACTTCTGGGTGTAGACGTATTGAAATAAAATGCTAAAAAGTAAACTGAATTCAGAACCACCATTAAGGCTGGAGGAGGAGCTGTGGGCAAGCGTCACCTACAAAGAATTGGGCGTCCGCCTGTTTTCAAGGGTAAGTGAAAAAAAAAAAGATGTAAACTGTAAATGTACAGTCAGGTCTCTTCAGAAAGCAACCTTCAAAGCTCGAACCTTCAAAGCCGCACTCTGTGTTTCGGTAGCATCGGGAGAAGCCGTGGCCGCACGCACGGACGTGTGCTAGGGCGGAAGGCACAGCAGGGGAGACAAACCCGGAGGGCCTGACCTCCGCAGGGCTGTGACCAAGGACCCAAGCGTGGCCTCCTCGGTCACACACAGAGCCTCTCTGTTGCTGCTTCGTGTGGCTGAAGATCCCTTGCGGATCATTCTGGAAAGCCGGCCCACCGGGAGCTCGTCATTCGTCTGAGTCTTGCCCTTGGCGGAGCGTTTAAAGTCAGCAGGAGGCAGTGCGAGAGGAAACACGGCACTTTTAACACTTCAGATGATCTTTCCAACCTTGAAACCCTCACGCCAGTGAGATCAAGGCCTTTGGAGGAGAAGAGAGAGCGACGGGCGCCGTCCCCTACGGCAGACGGGAAGAAGGGGCCCTCGGAAAGCAAAGTCAGACGTCACAGACTTTCAGCCCTGACCCTGAACTCTGCGCTTCTCCCTGGCCGGGACTCTGCCCAGACCCACCGTTACTCCACACTCCTGCGGTCGTGACCTCCTCCGTGATGGCTCAGGCCTTGGGGATCCTTCAGTCGTGACAGCCCACTGCCTTGCGGTGACCAGTTCCGAGTCCGTCCCCCTCATTGGCCGGTTCGTAAACCAATGGCCTTTAGGGAACAGGGTGGGCATCTGAATTCTGCAGGGTTTTCCCCATGTCTGTCCGTGGCACGTGTGTGTGCAGTATTTGGTGTACAGCAGGACTCGACAGGGCCACTCTTTATCTGCTGTTCCTGCTTCCTGCAGGCTGGCAGGGACCCCGCATTGCTCACTGCCTGGGAGCCCCTCCCCAACCTTCCTCCTGGGACCTTTGTGCCCACATAAGCGGAGGCACCAAACTTCTCCTGCATCAGAACCGGGGGTCCTGGGAGGGACCCAATCCTGGCCCTGCCGCCGCGCTGTTCTCAGACTCGGAATACACTACTCCATAGTACCCGCCTTCAGTCCGAGGCTTCGAATTTCCAGCTTCTCCCCTCACTCTGGCGCCTTCCAATGAGATCATTCCGTTAGATCCCCGAAACAAGACCCCAGCCCTCACAAAGACGGTGTTGGGGATAGCACGCTGTCCACGCAGACACTGAAAGACACCGAAGATGCACCCAACCTCCCTCCCTTCCTACGACGCGCACCTGTGAAGCGTGGTGGCCGGGGAATCCCCATCACGGGAAGCGCGACAGGCAGGCTTTGGGGAGACGGCGGGGTAACAGGGTCCCGACCTGGGAGAAGTCTTACGGTTCCTGGTTGCCGGGGGGCTGGGCCGCCTGGTCACACTGCGGAGCAGAGTTGCAGGGATGCGGGGGAGGCAGCCCCAAAGGACGGGGGGCCCTGCTTGGGGCACACCGGTCCACACAGCAGGAATCTTCTAGACTGAGAAGAAATATGCCAGTGACCTTGGGAGTTCAAATACAGGAATTCAGAAATAAGCGTTACAAACAGAAACTCCTCAGAAGAGCCCTGCTTGATCCTCAGCTGGCCACTGCCAAGGGCAGGGACAGAAGCCACCACTGGTGTGCTCATGACTTTTTTGAGGACCAAACGCTCTCCAGATTGTTGTCCGTGTTGGTGCCCAAACTTGTTGGTGCCCAAAAAGTGTGGGTGCACTTTCCCACGCCGGCAACTGTCCTTGCGTGGAAACGCCCCTCCGCTTCACCTGTCACCGTGCAAGTGATCCCATGCTTCCAGCTCTAAACGTCTGAAAGAAGGGACCATTTCTAACATTTAACAAACACATTTCCTTTTTCCAGAATAGTCTAACATCATCATTTCTTGGCCTTTTGGCTAAGATCAACTATAGAATAGTCTAATATCACCATGCTTATCAGTTGATGATTTAATACCCTGTTAGACCTTCATAAGGTAAAGTTTCATTTACTGAACTTTATAAATGCATTTAAAAATACTGAGAAATCACAAATTTGGAAATGCATCTGATCATTCATTCCCCCCCCCCAAATTTTAATGCAGGTTTGTTGTTGTTGTTGTTTTTTCTTGTTAACATAGTCTCTACACCCAACGTGGGGCTTGAACCCAAACTTGAGGTCAAGAGTCGCATGTTCTAACAACTGAGTCAGCCGGGCACCACCCAATCATTCATTTTAAAACTTGAAAGAAGTTCGATAAAGTAAGAGAGAAGATCTAATGGAAAGGAGTCTCTTCAACAAATGCTGTTGGGAAGACTGGACAGCCACATGCAGAAGAAAGAAACTGGACCATTCTCTTACACTTTTATACACAACAATAAGCTCAGAATGGAGGAAAGATCTCTTATGAGACAGGAATCCACCAAAATCCTACAACAGAACATAGGCAGCAACCTGTTTGATATCGGCTTTTTAGCAACTTTTTATTAGCCATGCCTCCTGAGGCAAGGGACACAAAAGCAAAAATAAACCATTGGGACTTCATCAAGATAAAAAGCTCCTGCACAGTGAAGGAAATAACCAAATCTACAAGGCAGCCTACAGAATGGGGAAGATATTTGCAAATGACCCATCTCACAAAGGGTTAGTCTCCAAAATATAAAGGACTTATACAAGTCAACACTCCAAAAAACAAATAATCTAGATAAAAAATGGGCAGAAGACATGAACAGGCATTTCTCCAAAGAAGACATCCAGTTACCAAACAGACACGTGAAAAGATGCTCCACATCACTCATCGTCAGGGAAATTAAAATCAAAACCACAATGAGACACCACCTCACATCTGCTAGTATGCCTAAAATTAATAGCACAGGAGATGACAAATGTTGGCGAGGCTATAGAGAAAGGGGAGCCCTCCTACACTGTTGGTGGGAACGCAAGCTGGTGTAGCCACTCTGGAAACAGTATGGGGATTCCTCAAAAAGTTAAAAATCATCCTTTGATGCAGGAAATGCACTAGTAGGTATTTACCCAAAGGATTCAAAAATACTAATTTGAAGGGACATATGGACCCTGATATTTTTAGCAGCACTATGGACAATAGCCAAACTATGGAAAGAGCCCAAATGTCCATCGACGGATGAAGATGTGTGTGTACACAGCGGAACACGTCTCAGCCATCAGAAACGATGAAATCTGCCATGGGCCCCAGCAGGGATGGACTAGATAGTACAATGCTCAGCAGAAGCAGTCAGAGAAAGGTAAACATCCTACGATGTCACTCCTACGTGGAATTTAAGACACAAAACAGAGGAACACAGGGAAAAACAAGAGAGGGAGGCTATCAAATGCATTCGTAAGTCTCGAGAACACAGTGACGGTGACCAGAGGGGAAGTGGGTGGAGAGGTGTTAAGGGGTATCCTTGTTGTGACGGATGTTGGGCATTAAGGCGAGTATCTGTGATGAGCACTGGGTGTGTATGGAAGTGATGAATCACTCAATTCTACTCCTGAAAAAAAAAAAAAAAAGAAGAAACGAAAAACCCACACTTGACAGAAGTCAACATCTTTAAATGGAAATTTCCACTGCACTCCTAATTATTTACAGTATTTGTGATTACTTATTTATACTTGTATTTTCACCGAGTTTAAAATCTTTTATTAATTGTAGTTTCTCGGCAGGTGGGCTCGTACATTTCTCTGAAGTGCTGGGAAAATGAATAAGAATTCTGTATAAAATGAACGTAAAGCCATTTTAACACTGATAACAATGTAATGATAAATAGTATAACAACCGCTGCAACAGCCCTGCTCACTGCTTGCGTCCTCACACTGGACACGTGAGCTGAGCCATCCTGAAGCCACAGGTGGGCATGACCTTTCTGCGGGGAAGGAATGATGTTTCTAGTGAGTCACCGAACATGCACTCGACACACTCAGGCGACACACTGAACTCGGTGGACCACTGCAGCGGGTCAGGTCTCGGCCGTCCCCTTTGAGCCTGGACTCGTGGAAAGAGCAGGTGCCTGCCTTCTTGGGGTCTCCTCGTACAAACACAGGGGAGCTGGCGTGGAAGCCCTCCAGCAGACCTCGCCCCGTCCGCACGGGAAAGCCTGCAGAGGAAAACAAGATCGAAGATCCCAGACGCCCCAGAGCAGAAGCAAAGCTTGGTGGCCAGGCTGTGAGGCGTCCCTCAACGTTACTAGGTCCGGGGGTCCATTGCAACCGCTTCTCCACCCGACCCCGCTCTGATTTTCACGGTTTGACGTCAAACTTGATTAGCATCTCGACCCAACAGTGGGTTTCTCCAGACACTACAAAGACAGCCGTCACCGATACTTTTGATCGGCTCACGAGCCCGATTCCGGCTTTCACTGTTGTGCAAGAAAGGCGACCGGGAGCCTCAGGATTCCACGTGCGAGCCGGCACGAACAGCAAGGGCAGCTGCTGGTGGTCTCTGTTCCGTCCAGACGCAACACGGAGGGTCTGTGTGTCTGTGTCGGCGGAGGACACCCCGGAGACATTCCTTTTCGTGGTCATAATCGCATCCTGGGTATTTGAGCTCGGTCTTTAGTAACACACCGCCCTGCTCAGCCTTCCTTCAGAAGCTCTGCTGCTCCTTCTTGGGACCCCAGAGGTCACAGCCACCTGCCCCACCTGCCTGCCGTCCGTGGACAATGTTCAGGCCCGGCGTCTTCCCGCTCTCCTCCTGCATCCCTGCACACAGCTTCTCTCACTGCAGTTTTTACGGCACAAGCAACTGCAGGGAAGGATGCAGAGATCTCAAGTCCCCGTCACCACTGCCCCCAAGGTAACACCTTGCAGGACTGCAGCCCGAGCCCCCCACCCCCCAGGGGACTGACGACCACCCCCTCACGCATGCTTCCTGGCACCCCACGTGGCCAGCTGTGTGCTGTGTGCCGTGCAACGCCATTTCTGCTTCCTCCCGAAACCTGCGGCCCTAGTTCACTGACCACTCACTTGCAGTGCCTCGACATTCCCCGTTGTCAGAATTTCCCCAAACTCTCAGGGACCTGATGCCTCTCTGTCCCCAACGTGTATCCCTCCGGAGGTGAACAGGAGTATTTTCGGACCCTGGAATCCTTTTCACTGGACCTGCAGTCAGTCCTTTGCTGAGCAGGATTCCCTGAGGAGGATGTAGACACTCACCTACCCCGATTTCTCAACTGTCACTCACCGTGACCCACTCTATCGTTTTTTTAAAACTCGGCCACGGTCTGGTTTTGGACCGCGAAACCCGCATATGCAGGTACAGAGAAGTGTTGAAAACCGAGGACAAACGTTCAGAAGTTGGGGAAGGACACTCCTCACTATTGGTTTCAAAGCCCCAGATTGTGACCGGGACAAGCTCTATGATGGGAAAAGTTCTAAGGAGACCATTTCAGATTCCCCCCGGAGCGCGAGACGCATTCTGCGGGTGCAAAGAAACACACACACGGGATTCGATCTGCCCTCCCGGCAAGATTTCCTGGATGTGCCAGAGCGAGCACAGACTCACACAGAAGACACACCCCCTGCGTTGGGATAGTTGTTAAGTCGTAATAAACTGCACGTAAGAGGTGGGGGTACATTTGTGGGAAGTGAGTGATGCCTTCCTCTAACGCTGACAGGTTGAAGATCTCCCCGGCGACAGACAGGGGCTCTGGAAAGCTCCGTCTCCCGAGAAGAGGGGAGATGCACAGGCCCAGCTGCACCCTGGGGGTCGACACAGACTAGCCCCTGCTCCCCGGGGTTGAACAGCAGAGGTGGCACGGAGTGACCCACAGTAACAACACTTCTCCGCTTGTTTTTTGTTGCAGACGGCCGTGCTCACCACCTCCCGGCCAGCCTGAGCTCGAACGGCGTCCTGACGCAGCCACGGGATTTTGGCGGAGTCGGTCCCTTCCCACAGGTGTCCGACCCTGGGTCAGTCCAGGGCACTGAGGGCCGGAGAAGTGAGCTGCGGGTTCGGCCTGGGCGTGAGGGCCGTCAGGACGGGGGCGCGGGGACGATTCACCTGCTGCTCTCTCAATACGAAGGACTATCACAAAATACTCTATTTTCAAGAATACATACCTCGGGCACAAGATAATTATTCAAGCAAGCACAGCCACGACAGAAGCCAGTGCTACGTTTTCACGGTTTCAGTGGAACCATGCGGATCAGGAGTCTAACCTTCTGAGAACGGCTCCTCTGACGGAGGGAAAAAAACAAAAAAAAACAGGGAAAGACAGAATCAAGGATAATCTTTAGGGACAGCACATACACTGGATGCAGATGATCTTAAATCTGCAGGTCCTTGACTCCCGAACCCTCTACATAATGACGTCCCCCTGTGACCTCAAGATACCCGCCTCCCTCGGTGAGGCTCTCTAGAGAAATAACAGCTCGGACATCTTGTAGCACAGCGTTACAGGAGGGCAAAGACCATTCTGGATTTCCCTCCCGCCCGGCCGCGACACGAGCACTCCAGTAACTTCTCTGCACACACAAGGAGCAGAAGACGTCTTGCCAAAGGACCTGGATTGGCCACGCCCGTTGCGGGCAGAGCCGAGGGGTAGGTGATCCTTACGCTGAGGCTCCGGACACAGGATAGACATGTCTTTTCTTCCGCGTCCGGTGATTGCCCTTGGGGACGGATACAATTCGTCCCTGCCTTACAGGGTCACTGGTGTTCCTATCAGACGGTGGGAACCCGGCTGCCACGGTGCCCACCTAGGGAGCCCCATCCAAACAGAAGGCAGGGATGCTTACTTTCCCCGGCAGGCCCTCTGGAACTTGGAGAAGGTGGTCAATGAGAACTCGCCAAGCTGTGACGCATAATTTGAGAACGTCCCTAACGGCCAGCATTTTGGTCACTGTGACCCCAGAGGCAGCCAGCAAGCAACGGACACATTTTTCTTCAGGGTGAGTGTCACGTTCTCACCTTACAGGCAGGGCGGTGCTGGCTCCCAACCCATGTTATCAAGAGGCTTGACACACTAGGACACATTCTTAGGTGTCTTCTTGGCACAGGGGCCCGGAATACTTTGGCCTCCTAATCTCCGTTCCCTTTCAGCTCAGCAAACAGAGGCAGCACCTTCAAGAGTGAGGCTCTGCCTGGCCATAGGGCTCTGCATATCACACTGCCGGGCAGATGAGAATCACAGGGTACAGATAAAGTTACATCAAGACACACATTTTTGTACACTGTAGGCCTGGCAGGCCGAGAAGGAGACTATTTGAAAACAAGAACCTGGAAACTTTTTTTTTTTCTTTTTGCCAAAATAATATTTGTTTCGGAGGCCACGTCTTCCAGTTATGTTTAGGGAAAGATTTTTATGGAGAAGGACACTCCTTTTAAATATTTCCCGGGAGACACAGAAGCATGGGTTTGTGATTTTGAGAACACCTTAGGGGATGCTGTTCCACATTTGGGGATTTTTCTGGCAAGGAGCCACCGGCTTAGTTTCTTAGAGAATGGGGCCTCTCTTAGAGCAACAGAAAGAGAACAAGTAGAAGGTGGTTTTGTTGCTAAGCCAGAAAAAGGGGTGTTTTAAGGATAACTTTGACTAAGAGGTTCTTTAAATGGTTTGAGGAAATGAAAGAGGCCTGTTTGCTGAGTTGAAAGAAAATCCCACCTCCACCTCCACAAATGTGGGTTTTTTGCCCATTTCGGGAAGGTGGCCCCGGAACATGGAAACATTCCCTGGTATGAATGAAAGATTGTGTCCAGGTAGGGTAAAGAAAAAAGATGAAAAGAAACACAGGGTCTGGGCAGGTTAATTTTCTGCAGATAAACTTAGCTGTTGGAAGAGGTGCCATCGTGGTCAGAGGACGCGTCTTTGCACCGGAACCCCAAGACACAGACTCCTCTTGGATACCAATCTCACGATGAGTGAGGATCCACGTGGGCTCTCCTAACCTCATCCACACTTTGGGGAACCCCAGACTGACGAACAAAGCCATTCCAAGCTGTGACTGATGCCAAGACGACTGCCTGGCCTGTAAAGGGTGTGGATGTCCCCAAGCCACGGGCATCTGGGCCCTACAGAGTGAAACATTCCAATTATTTTAGGTGCCCTACAATGGGCCTTGGTGTAGGCATTAGGTTCAGTCCTGGACAATTTTAATAGCTCCAGTTTGGGAAAATTTCAGAAGGTTGTTTTTCCTTTGCTTTCCTTACCTAACAGCCTGAAGGAGGTCTTTGCTTACATTTCCTTACCTCATATTTCAGGTTAAAATCTTTATTCATACGCTGGTCCAGGGGTTTTTGTGCAGAATTTTCCTGCAAAATGCTAGATAGTAAATAGTTTAGGCCTGGAAGAGCAGCTACTTGGCTCTGTCCTTCCAGCACGACAACAGCCGAAACAATGCACAGAGCAATGACCGTGGCCGTGTCTCAATAAAACTTTATTTAGTGAAACAAGGGGTGGGCCGGACTTGGCTCACAGACTACAGTCTATTGTTCCTTGCTGTAGAAGCAGATATTTTCTAGGTGTCCTGAGTCCGGGGTCCTGAGCACCGAGATCATAGCTTCTGGTGGGAGTGGGTCAACTATGACCCGCTGGACAAATGTTACCAGTTTACGCAGTGAAGTGTTACACGACGAGCAGAATAAATGAGCTACGGTCCATCACAGCAATGTACAACACCTGAGAAACTTGGTACTAAAGGGAACAATTAAGTCACTACACACTGCATCCACGGGGTACCGGTTTTTCGTTTTGTTTTGTGTTTATAAAGCACAAACGCACGGGATCTGTTGCGGTGTTGTCACACGTCAGTTCCCCTCGACACTGCAGGTTTGGGTCTAGCGTGACCACGGCGGCCATGACATTTGCGTGGGCATCGTTGTGCGGACCTGTATGTCACCATCTCTCAGGGAAATCAGGAGAGGACTCTGGAAGGCACGGCGGGGGAGCACGACACCTAGCACGACTTTTTACGAAAACGCCAAGTTGTTTTTCAAAGTGGTTGTGACAATTCTCATCCCCGCCCACCATGCGAGAGGACCCGCTGCTCTAAATGTTCACCGGGGCCGGCCGTGGTCAGTCTTTTCAATTCTAATCCTTTGGGTCGGGGGGTACGGATATCTCACTGGCATTTACATGTGCTTTTTCCAATGATTAATGAGAATGAGAATTTTCAGTCAATGGTCTCTGGGAGGTAAGAGCGGAATGTTGGCTATTACTCCTAAAGGAGGACGAAGTAACATTTTGGGGTGATTGATAGAAATATGCTCACGGCACATTACGGTGTCGTGACCAGTACATACTCATGAACTAAATAAAAAATAGATGCATCTCGTTATACATGAAATAACCTCCACGACACCAGTACCAATATACGAAAGTGATTGGGAAAGCCCACAAAACAAAATCTAATCAGGGATAAAGGTACACGTAATAAAACTCTATTAAAAAAAACCGCAAGATAATAAAAAGCACAAAAACTGCAGAGTCTGTCGCTAGGAAGAGGAAAGATGATATGAGAGAAAAGCAATATGGAGATAAATTTGGTTCCACAGGTGTTTGGAGGGTTCAGAGGCGTTCCTTTTATTCTTATGGCTCGTAACTTACACAGATGGAACCCATATGTTTTTTGGATACATGGAACATTGCATAATAAATTGTACTTATAAAAACAAGCCCTTCTTAGCATTTGGGTTAGAATCTTACAAATGGTGCGGTCCAACTCATTTTTGTAAATCCCACATCTATGTGATGCGGGACACACTGTGGTGGCCAATGGCGTTGGGGTCTTTCCAGCAGGATAAGCTTGACCAGAAAATATGTTGGAAGATGCTGAGGACATACGAGTAAGTTTTCAGTGGGAGTCAGTAAGTAATTTAAAATTGAAGGGGGTCACAGCACCTGATCCATGTTTTTAAAAGATCACTAGGGACACGGAGGAAATTTAAATACTATTGCTAAGTGAAAGAAACTAGTTTCAAAAGGCAACAGGCGTTCTGTGGGACTCCCAGTATAGGACGCACTGGAGAAGGCAAAACTATGGAGATGGAAAGAAAAAAAAACCAAGTCGCTGTAGGAGTTGAAGGGGAGACAGACATGAGCAGAACACAGAGGGTTTTAGGGCAGTGGAAATACTCTGCAGGATCGGATAGTACGATGATGCCCATAGGCCATCGCACGTTTATCCAAATCCACAGAACATACACCACCTTGTGTGAACTCTAGGGTCAACTATGGCCTCTGGGTGAGGACGACGTGTCAACGTGGCTTCACCCTCCACAAAAAAAATGCCCGGTGACTGGTGACTGGTGTGGACCACGGGGCAAGGAGGGACATGTGGGTGGACGGCAGCGTGTGGGGAACCTCCGTGTCTTCTTCCAGTTTTACTAAAAGCCTGAACCTGTTCTAAAAAAAAAAAAAAAAAATGGGCTCCTGGGTGGCTCCGTGGGTTAAGCCTCTACCTTCGGCTCAGGTCATGATCCCAGGGTCCTCAGATCGAGCCCCACATCAGGCTCTCTGCTCTGCAGGGAGCCTGCTTCCTCTTCTCTCTCTCTGCCTGCCTCTCTGCCTGCTTGTGATCTCTCTCTGTCAAATAAATAAATAAAATCTTTTAAAAAAATGGTTTACAGAATCACGAGGACTGCCCAGTCGTGACTGGGCACAGCAGAATCCGAGAAGTTGTTCAGGTGTCTCCCGTGCTGTGCCTTTGAAATGGGTGGGGGACGTGAGGCCAGAGAAAGGGAGGTGGACCTCAGTCAGCACTGCAGAGTGGAAAGTGTCAGGCTGTGTGGATGCCAGAATATGATTTTAAAACCCCTCTCCGATGATCCACCTTGCCCTATCAAGCCTCTGTGCAATGTTTGACTTTGGTCCGAACCCGCTGGCGGGCGGGCTAGGTCGCTGCAAGGAATTCCTAAGAGTCGCCTCTGTTTTCTATCAGTATGGGATTGCGAGTGCAGACTCGACAGCTGACAGGCAGAAATAATAACCACGTGCCAGTTTGCGGTTTCTCCTGGACATTCACCTTCTGGGTCTCCTAAAACAGGGACAGGCGACAGATGGCCTCTTGGAAACCCATCAGGGCACCATTCCCCGAAGGCCGGCTAGTGAGGACGGACTCCCATCGCTCAAAAATAAGAACCTCGAGCTCCACCTCTAGAGACCCTGCTAGGCTCAACAGGAAGCGAATTGTCTTAAAATGTGAACTTTGCATGTTGTAGCACCGCGTGTCGTCATAAAAAATGTTTTGTTCCAACGCTCTGGGGCCAGCACAGCGGCTTTAAAATGAGGGCTTCAACACGCAGTAGTACAGGACAGCAAGACTGACGCTCTGACACTTTCCGTGTCCCCGGCCCCGGGCCCGCTGACTCCAGCTGCCGTGCCCTCCGGCCCCCGCACCACACTGGAGGAGGCCGCGCCGTCTGGTCCCCACGCGAGGCGGACGGTTACGGAGGTCCACACTCCGGTCGTGCCTTCTAGGTGTTTACGTGGGTCTCGGACTCGGATGCTCAGGCCCCCGACTTTCCTGCACTGCCTCTGGCCCTGGCACTGCCTCTGGCCCTGGCAGGGGGCTCCATGTTTGGGGAATGCAGGGAGGACACGGGACGTTTCCCCCGAAGCACCACTTTCCATTCAGTAAGTCACGACCTTCAGGAAGCGAGTGTTTTCTCGCAAGGACGCTTCAGTTCCGGACTGAGGCCCGCAGCCCCCGGGGGCGCCCCGAGCACGAGGGTCCCCGCGAGAGCGGAGTCGGCCCCCCGCACACGGTCGCGCTGCCGGGAAGCAGGGGCAGGGGGACGTCACCGAGCCCCGCGGCCGCGCTCCCAGGGGCGCGTGCTACACTCTGGCTTCTGGGTTCTGAAGCTTGAACCGAAGCCGAAGGCTGCTCTGTGGGTGAGGAACGTGCCCAGTGAAGAGGGACGGACGTTTGCTGACTTCGCTGTGTGGAAACGACGCGGGCGCGTTCGGATCTCTTGCCCACCAGCGGCTACGGCTGGGCGGCGGGCAGGGAACGCATCGTCCACCCGCGGCGCAGACCGGACGCCGACGAAGCCCCCAGGCCCGGCAGGGGACGGTGAACACCGTGTCTGCCTGCGCACACGGAGGGTTAAGGAAACAGTGGCCGGCAAAGCAGGACGTCCCTCAGCTGCAACAGTGACGATTTGGCTCCGTCCCGTCTCATCTCATCAGCAGCGCAGGTGCGCGAGCCCGACTGGCGTCTGCCCCGTCCGCACTGGCCTCAGCCACGTCTGCTTTCGGTGGGGTCGGGGCTCCCGATGCCACGAGACCAGACACTCTCCCGCAATGTGAAACGGTTTATCTGGCTCTGGAAATGCCGTGGCCTCGTCTCCCCCCCGGGAACGCGCACCCGTCTTCGGTGTGCGGCTCTGTGAGCGGTACACACGTGTGCACCCGGGACCATGTGATGTGGGTGACCGCGCAGGACGGCTCCTTCATGCGGCTGAACCGCGGCTCTTGTCCCGATAGGGCACCAGAGGCCAGTCTCTCTGGACTTCTGACGTCGTGGATGAGTCCAGACGGTTAGAGATTTCCAGGGACTCTTCTGGACCGTGCTAGGCCCCATGCAGATGTCCAGACACACACCGACGTGGAAACATGCGTGTCTGTGCTCAGCCGTCCGGAAGCGTACGTGGCCATCTCCAGCTACCCTGGCGTGGATTCTTCTGGCCTCTTGCTAGGTGTCCTGCACCGTCCACTCCAACAGACAGAAAGGGGCTCTCGCCGCACAGCGGCCACGTACTCTGCGGCTCAGTTCCAGGACACGCCTCTCGTGGTATCACAACCTTCCCCTGTACGCTTGCACAGAGAGCTGTCCATACCCAGGAGACTGCCGTTTCTCTTGCCTTCAGCCTCGGAACCTCTCCTCCTTTCCAAAGTGACCGACGTGAGCACCTCGGTCCCTTCCCCGAGGTCAGGTGGTTTCTCAAACGTGTAACGCACTCAGGGTGTATTGTTGTCAGTTTTCTATCCTGAACCTTCCCAATGTCCCGTGACTTTGGGAAACGTGGCAGGTAGCCAAGTGCACTCTGTGCTGTCATATTCTGTGGGTTGTGTCAAATACGCGGCGGCACATACCCCCGTGACTTACAGGATCCGCACCTTACCCGTCGGTCCCTCCCTGCACTGCACAGATGCTCTCCTGTGTCTGCGACGTTCCCTTTCCCAGAACACCCTGGGAACGGATAAACACGGGATGCTTCCTTTCAACCCCGGCTTTCCCCCACCGGCAACATACATCTCAGATTCACCCATGTTCTTTGGTGGCTCGACGGCTCGGTCTGTGTTTTTCAAGCTCCAAAGGACGTACCACGGTCCCGACAGACCGACGTTGGCTCGGCATTCACATACTCAAGGGCATCTCGGTCCCTTCCACTCACTTTGGACGATGAAGACTAAAGCTGCTATGAACATTTACGGGCAGATTTTCGTGTGCACCTGTTTTTCAAATGGGTTGTGTAAATATTTAGGGGCACGGTTCCCAGGCTGGACAGTCATCCGATGTGTCATTTGCGCGGGCCACGTCACGGGGTGGGCCTCACCACAGCCCCCCGCCCCCAGGTTTCCCGCTTCCATTTGTGGGCGAGTCTAGCATGAACGTGTTTGAGCTCCCTTCTTTTCCTGGCCTCCTGCCTTCTAACCAAAAAGGACGAAGTACAATGAAAATTAACTTCCCGTCGTCTGTGTGGTCCAGACTGACGCCCTCTGCACAAAACAGAGGGCTGGAAGCCGTCTCTTTCGCGCGATCAGGTTAAAGAAGCCACGTCTCTAGCCACCCAACTTTTCTTTCCGGAGACGGGTCTTGCCACAGAAGCTGCAGCCACGCAGTGTTGGGGGTGAAGTCTGGGAACCCGGGACACGCTACGGGGGTTCCGCTCAAAACAGCTTTCAACAGAACATCGGCGCCTGGAAAGCGTGTGTCACCCAACGCCTTACTGTGGCTGGTGCGAATATCATTAAATTTCCTGACAGAGTTTTGTGCCAAGAGTGCACGGAAGTCACAATCAACGACTTTTTGAAAGATGTCCCACCATGCTAATGCTTTACTACGCAGAACGGCACCAAGCTCACGTTGCTGCAACCAAGCTCACGTTGCTGCAACGCGTGGGCTAGCAGAGGACCGTCTCCACGCGACCGTCATTCCCCCTTTCCCCAATATGGGACCGAGGCCGTCATGTTGACATGGCTGAGGGCGTGCATATGTCCTCAGTGAGAGAAGCCAGAATCCTAGTGCCCGTCGGAGGGGCTGCAACACACCGTCCGACCCACACGGGGCGGCTGCACTGCAGAGTCCTTGCCTGACGGAGAGACGTCAGCATCTCCACAGTTTGGAGGCGAGTGTCCTAAATTACCCGTTGCCCCACTAGAGGGACGTGAGAACAGAAGGGTCGAAGCCACCTCCACCGGGTGGGTCTACTTTTCAACGGACCATTCCCCCAGCCGAAACAGGTTCGAGGACGCCTTGCTCTGGTCTCTCGTCCAGCTCAAGAAGACAAGTACAGTCGACAGAGACACACGCAGACCCCTCCAGGTGTTTGTGAATAAGCCACGTGTCCAGGACATGGCAGAAAAGCATTTTCCAGGGGGTGAAAAGACCAGTGTAGGACAGCAAACATATATTCAAACTGCACGCTGCCGGTCGGAAGAAAATGTGTTTAAAGATACGTCTTAAGTACGCCAACTGAAAAGAAATTTACCTTCACAGGCCTTTTCTGTGTTTTCAGGAATGACTCGCTCTCTTGGGACCAACAGATGTTCAGAACAGACATTACAAAGCTTGTCTCTGTGGTCCGACACGGACAAAGTAGGAGAGAGTTGCAAAGAGCGGCGTAATTTATTACCATATTAACGCACTGGTGGGTTTCATTTCCAGCCGGGGAATAAGGTTAAAAACCTTCATGGTGACCTTGGTATAAAAATGACGCCAACACGTATTACCTAGGATCCATATCATACTGATGGGAGGTAAGCTTTCGACTTGATGATGAAAATAATGTCCCCAATATGTAAAACCGAGTAGTTTTCACCTGCTGGGAAGAATATTATTAGTGCTGAAAATCCGGTATCGTGGGGAGCCTGCAAGTCTTCTCCTATCCTCAAGGATAATGAAATCCAGCAGGAGAGGGTCTCAGTCATTCACCTAGTAAGCAAATAAAGCAGGCACTTAAAATTTAGTGTCCTTGTAAAAAGGAGACTTACTTCTGGGTTTAATTCTTCCTGCCACCCCCTAAAATGTATATAACCTTTTACTGTCTCAAACAAATGAGATTTTCTTTATTACCAGTTTTATGATAAGCAAGTTGGCCGGACGTAATTTGCCACAGCAAAAGGGAAAGACATGAGTTTCATGAATGAATAGTGTCAAGAGAATGTTCGATCAAAGGGGAGAAAAGATAAGGCAGCCTCTACTCGCCAACGAGCTCCCAGAAACTTGGAGCTATGCGGAGGCCCCTGGGTGTGAAGTCACAGACGCCACCATTCGGGATGCGTCCTTGACATGCTCGGTGCACGCACACTTGCTGGAAACCAGGACTGGTGGACGCCACCGGATGTCACGTATCACAGCCGTGTCTACTGGACCACGGACACTTTTCCGGTGGCCACCGTGGAAACGGCGGCGAGAATTAGGCTGACTTCAAAGGCACCTAAGAACTGTCCCATGGATTTGAAGTCCAGAAGACCACGGATACATTCATTTCCACAAAGTAGACATTTAGGGGAAAAGGCTACTTTTCATTCCCCTGCCCAGCAGAAAGTATGATCTTGAGGATTCTGAGCTACAGCAGGAGTTTTAGGCCACGTTTACCAAAGTGCTAGCGAGTAAAATGCTTCTGCGGGAGGTTGCTGCGAACAGGGAATTAGGAGATACTGAGGGACTTATTTCTAGACAGAAGCCTACGACCTTCCACTTCATCGTTTCTCCTGATGAAATATTGTTGGTGCGCATGTGTCTTCACATGTCCCCAGCTTAATAAGCAGAGAGGATCAAAGGCACCCAATAGGTTGTAAGAGGCACTGCTCTCTGACATTTTTAAATCAGACGCAAAACATGTAAGCAGACGGCGTTTCGAACACCGAACCTTCCCACACTGTCTCTACGCAAGGACAAGGCGGACCAATCACTCTATTTTGCGGGGGAGGGTAGGAAAAAACCCTTTTTTAGAAGACGCGTTTTCTCTTTGCCTTTCTTGTCTGCACACAGTCACCGATGTTTAACCCGTAGAGTAGGCATCCGAGACTTTTACCCCTGATCTGGAACAGGACTGCTGTATGGGAACAAGCCGTTCTGTGACACAGAACACGGCGACGGGAGCTCATCACTTCCATGGGGGGCATAGACCCAACGCAGTCCGAGGAGGGAGAGGCGCGGACAGGAAGGTGAACCCCGGGAGGCAGGCGGCGTCAGCGCCACCGAGAAGATGCTACATTCTGTAAAGTACAGACCAGTCATCTTGACTTAAAACTTTGCACCTATTTCATACGAGCCCAAATTCACATTTTCCCTTGGGATGGAAGGAACTAGAATTTGTGGATGAAAAAAGCGATGGTTTTAAGGCTTGTGTGTGTGTGGGCGGTGGGGGCGGGGGTGGGGACCAGTATGTCTTAGGCTCAAGTCAGAGTGCAAATTCTCTTAGAAATATGTTTGGTCCTGCCAACTCGGAGATGTGTTGTGCCAAAGTCAAAATTCCTCTCACTTCCAACTCTAGAGAATTCTCAGGAAATTTGCATCATGTGGCTATTGTTCATTCCTTTGTCAACTCATCAAATATTTTCCTTGAAAAGCTCCTTAATGTCCAAAAATTATTCACATCGGATTTCTCACAGACAGAGGGCCATGTCTGCCAGGAATATATCAAGCTGTACACACAGAATTGGGGGTTTGGTTTCCATTTCCTACCTGCTCGGAAAATTGGATGTTGGCCCTACACTATTTGTTTACAATTCTGCTTCTCTTCAAACCCTTTCTAGATATCTAGATGTCTGTTCTTGTTATCCACAACTTACGTAAAAAACACCAGCAAAATAGAAACATAAGCACAATACCCAAATCAATCCAGAAGCATAAGTCCCTGAAAAAATAACATACGAGGAAGGAAAATCCAAAATATATGGGCTATCTTTTAGAAGCCACCCCCAAGGATGCCCATGGATGTCTCCTTTCCTTGTCTGAAGGACCTAAATGCTGAACCTTTCTATCTCATATTTGCATGTATATAAGGAGGAATCTTTTCTCAAAGCCAGGAAATTGCACCGCAGAACCCTTGTCAGCCCTCTCTAATAACTGCTTATACATTGTTTGATTCTTGCCCTACCTTGGAAGAACTCTGAAATTCCATTAAGAGGCCCCCATGATCCACAAAGAAGGAAATTAGATCCAAGAGGAACACGGCCTGGTTCTTGGGAGTCTGAGCTCCAGAAAGTTGGAACAAGACTTCAGAACATTAGACCCAAACCCCCGTCAGCAAAGCCCTCTTTAGGAGAGGACTGTGGAACCAGACCTGCATTTTAACCACGGATCTGCAATTGCGCAGTTGGGAATTCTCATTAACATCTTTAAAATACTGCTTTCTACATCTACGACAATAGGAGTAGCTAACACGTCCCCATCACTTACTACATGACATCAGCTGACCCATTAACCTCTCGTTTCAGGTGCTTCTCACAACAATGCCTCGCGTGGCCCTTGCCAACCTCCCCACGTTACAAATAAGAACATCGAGGCACAGAGAGGTTAAGAAACTTCCTGTGGTTGCTCGGTGGATAAGACGTAAATACAGTGTCATCTCACAGTTGGTGCTGCCAGCTGGTATACCCGTGTCCCTTCCTTTCGATCCAGGACAGAGTTGTTGGAGAGTTAAAACACGGAAGGAGTTATCTGTGGGCCTTTTCTTCCTTCCTTAAGAGTGAAGCCCTCGGGCTAATGGGACGTACAAAGATGTCCCTCAACCCATACCCATCAGGAACACTAAGTCACAGAGACACACGCAGCCCGCGTCTACGGCAGCGTTACGTTCAACAGCCCAATGACGAAAGCAGCTGTGCCCGTCGACAGACGGATGGATGAACGGGAGAGGGGTCTTTCTAGGCAATGGAGTACTACTCAGCCATGAACAAGAAAAAGGAAGGAAATCTTGGCATTTGGGATGACACGGATGGAGCTGGAGAGGAGCCTGCTGAGATCAGTAAGTCGGTCGGAGACACACCAACACCACGTGATCTCACGCATATGTGGGATGTAAGAAACAAAACCAATGAGCAAAGGGACAAAGAGAAAGCGAGAAAGCGAGAAACAGATTCCTAACTCCAGAGAACACAGGGACGAGGGCCGCGGGGGAGTTGGGTGCGGGACGGGGGACACGGGTGACGGGGACCAAGGAGGCCACTTTCTGGGATGGGCCGCGGGTGTCGCAGGAAGGTGCTGAGTCGCTCTCTCGTACACCTGAAACGGATACAATGCCATCTGTGAAGTCGCTGGAGTTACAAATGGAAACAAAGAAAATGGCACCCAGAACCAACAAGAGGTTAAGCAACGAGATGTGAGCGTTTCGATGTCACTGTGTCCGTCTCTCCACGCACACCTGGATCGACTCTTCCGTCTGACGGCGTCGCCCACGCGGGGACGCCACGCACACGGGTCCCCAAAATGGGAAAGGAAAGTCTGATCCCCTGCTACCGACAGACACCAGATATTCAGAGGGTATTTGTGAAAGTTGCCTTTTCTGGAAGGCATCAAAGCCGCAAAGCAAACAAATACACAAGCTCTTTCAATGAAAGAAAAGATAGGTCCAGGTAGGTCAAGGCATTTCAAGCTCTCAAGGTGAAAACGTCGTCTGCCTTAGCCCTATCAATACCCATGAGGAAGTTACCAGAACCCCAGTTCCCTTCCAGCACACGCTGGCTCGCTCTACACCAGAGTAAAGACAAACGAAACACACCGTTGGTAATCAACGGCATTTACTTCCCAGGACACAGAAGCGCTCATCACCAAATTTCCTGAGGCGTGCTGAAAATAAAAGAGCACTTTCCTTATTTGGGGACTGGCTGTACACATCGTGCTGCCCACTGAAGACTTCATATTTGCCACAAGTGTTTGGTTTGTTGGTTTGGTTTGGTTTGGCGAGGGCTGTGTCCGTGCAAAGGCACTGCACACCACAACACCAAGGGCCTTGACTGTCCGTCTCCAAAGCAGATTAAGGACAAAGTTCACAAGCTACGGCGCTGACAGCCCCCCAGCCCGACCTGGACTGGCTATGACAAGTCTGCGTTATTAAAAAGTCCACGGTGGTTTGCCCACATGGTACCTTCAGTGGCACGGACCGTGGAATTTGTCGTTCTGCAAGAGCATCTTTCCGGAGGGAGCTTAGGTGGGAAGTGCATACCCTGGCATGGCCCCTGCTTCTTGTAGGAACTTCTGCGTGACGGTTGAGCTCCGCTGGCCTTTCCACGGGGGAGCCTGTACGCGTTTCACAGAGCTGCAGGAGGCATACAAGTGTTGTGCAGAGGAGTCGGTATTTTACTGATTTTTAAATGACACCTTTATTTAGGACTCATTGTTCTGAGCTGACGCTTCACGCGAAGAAAGCTAGCGGCTCCGGTAGACCTGACGGAGGAGACACGCCGGCACGTTGTCTCCGCAGCTCTGCAGCGGCTGTACGTTTGCGGTGTGACTCACTGAGCCGTTAAAAAAGAAAAAAAAAAAAGTGAGCATTCCAGGAAATAACGCCAGGGATGTTTTATAAGGAATAATATTCTAGGTCCTGAGGCTTTAAAGTATAATCCTTTAATTTTTTCCTGCTGTATTTTTCATAACTTTGATAGCTTTATTCATTTCTCCCCCCTGACGAATGCGCTCTATTCTGACAAGATGACGTGAGGGCAATTCTGGCCTGTCCGCGAAGTCCTCTGCACCGCCTTCATCCTCCTGGCACCAGGAATAACAGAGATGACATTTAATCGAGTGCGACGACTTTAAGGCAAAGCTCCGTTTGAGGACTAAACAAAGAGATTAACTCTTGATGTGGCTATGAAGTTCCTGACTGTGTTTTTCACTGTCTGGAATTCAGCCTCTGGGCAAAAACTCTGGCTGAAGTAGAAGCATTAGAAGGAGGAGGAGGAGGAGGAGGAGGAGGAGGAGGAGGAGGAGGAGGAACAGCGGAAGGGAAGGGGAAGGGACAGCCTGGGCTGCCACCGCAGCGTGGCGGAGTGACCGCATGGAGCCCGGCTCGGGAGAGAAGCTGTCGTCAGTCAGCGCAGTCGGCCACGTCCCGACCCCCACAGCAGACCTGGCGGCCGCCACACCACATCAGGTTCTCCCAGGGCCTCTGCTGTCCCTGAGCCCTCGGTGGAGGGACACAGTGCTCTGGGGGACATCAGTTCTCTTTGGGACCCATGTCAGTGAGGCCGGGGACCAGGGAGCCCCTCAGGGGGGGCAGATGACTAGAGGAGCACATCTGGGGACCTTTCAAGAGCATCAGTGGGAGCGGGTGTTTCTGAGAACTCTTAGAAAGTGTCTTTGAAAAACTCCCTTCTGAGGCATGACTTAAAGCAAACTGAGTCTGCGCAGAAAAGGAGGGTCGGCGACACCCAGTACTACAGCAGCACAGGAACGTTTTCTGCTTTAGGAACTCTTCCAAATGACTCGAACCTGGAAGTCACGTCTCAGACATGAACTCATCAGTCCACGGATACACGCGGAGCGGAACTTGGGCCAAACTTTCCCGGCAGGGAGCATAGCTGTTCCGGTTACCCCTGGTTGTAGAACAACACACAGTGTCCCCCAGACACTGGCTTCGCACCAGAAGAGCGTTTTTGCTCAGATGGTTGGCTGGCCAGGAGGATCTGGTCAGGTAGGCTTTTGTCCCCAGGGCTGTAGCCGCTATCCCACCAGGGCTGGGGCCAGGCCACCCACGGGTCTGTCCCTGTCGGTGCGGGTGTGGTCAGGGATGACTCAAGCAGCAGGGCTAGCACAGCCGGGACGCCTCACCAGCTCCCTGTCCTGTCTCGTCTCTGCCCGTGGTTTCTCCGCACAGTGACCTCTGCAGACCAGACCCCTTACACGACGACACAGAGCTCCAGGAGCCCCTGTCCCAGAGAGCCCTGCAGCAACGCACTGACTCGTGTAACCGGGCCTCAGAAGCAAAGCGCTGAAGGTTCAGCTGCACCCTGTTTCTCGACGGTGTCCCCAAAGCCCGTCCAGGCTCAGCCCGGCCAGCTCACAGACACCATCCCTCACGCCCCACGTTCCGGACGGGAAGGGGTCAGGAGTCTGCGGACATTTGTTAAAGCAGCAGGCTCTGCTCCTCAGGGACCCATTATTTCTATTCTTCATGTCACGCTCCTTTTACGTACCGTTCTAGGTTGACTTTTCCCTTCTCAAAACCCCGCAGGGGTCCCGTCTCCTAGGACAGCCAGTGCACATTCAAGGTCCACACTGCCAGCACGGAAGCATCAGCTGCAGAGTCGCCTTTTGATCCGAGGATCTGCGACACAGATCAACTCGCTGTCACAACACGGCGAGAGCCTCTCATGTGCAGGAGTGCAGAGAGAGAGCCAGGCTGACGGAGCAGGCCTGTGGGGCTGTCCCTCCGTAGTACGGACATTCCTGGTGTGTGTATGCATGACATCTGTGGAGATACAGTGCAAAGACGTGTAGCTAGATACACACCTGCACACATAGCCGTGCTGTGATATGTGTGTGTATATATATGGAGACACACACATGCATGCACAGATGCATGTGTACATACGTGCATACAAGAGATGGCACCACGTGTGCACGAGGAGGCTGCACAGTGAGGGAAAGTGACTGTCTCCCCCCGTACACGGTACCAGGCTCTAGAATAATTCATGGAACAACCTGCTGTGCTCACTCGTTCCCTTCCCTTTCCCGGTTCTGTGCAGGTCGAGGCTTGTGCTTTCGGTGACTACAGCAACTTTCCAGGACTTGGTGCAGCTGTCCGCGTGCGGCTCCCGGAGACACGCGGCGACAGGCGTCCAGTGCTGCCTCGGCGGGCAACAGGGCTCACCCCACGGGGGCTGCCTCGGGGTGGCCGGTGGGACCGCTGGTCCCATGCGGTTCGGGGGGGCTGCAGGCCAGCCCACCTGCCACGGACGGCTGTGAACCACTGCATCTCCAGCTGGGCCGCGGGGCAGGGTACCCCGTTCGCTCGCAGGGAAGCCGGGATGGCGGGAAGGGTGCGTCCTTGGAGGAGAGCCCCTGACTCCTGCCGAGAGGCGCCGGTGGACGGGACATGATGGAGATCTTGAACGTAACAGAGAGCGGATGCCTTCACTACATGAGCGCACAGCTTGATCTCTGCACAGGCGAAGGCGTCCGTGAAATCTGGAGAACCTGGACGACTTCAACGGTCATAAACGTAATGGGAATAAGTAACGGCTGACAACGCTGTCTCTCCACCCACGAATATACACAGTTACTTTATAGACTGTGTCTGGGTCCCACTCCCAGACCATGACATCAGCGTCCATGTATCATCTCCATTTGCTGGCCAAACACCGTCATGTGTTGCTAAAGAGGAAATATGTTCCCGGTGGAAGGGGAGGTCACGGGGCAGATTTGTCATTGTTATTTTAATGGCAAGAAATATGCCAGCTGTCAGGAAAACAGTATTTATTGGCTGTGCCCGGGGTCACGGGATACAAGAATTCAATAGTTATCCATCCGTTGCTGCTGGAGACAAAACAACAGGCAATTTCAGGACGTTCCTTGGTTTCTTTCTGAATGTGACCTCACATCTCCAGTATCCTTTCCGTCGGGAACAGCTGTCTGTACTCTACGCCCGTTCGGAAGGGACAGATAGAAATGAACGGGTCTATTCAAGCCGCAAGGACCTGACTCGCCCAGCCAGGTGAAGAGACAAACTCCGCCATAACTCTAAGTAAGTTCTAAAAAGCGGTGTTCACTTCCTCAAATGTCTCTACGGATTCCCACCTCACACCCCTTGCTGGTCCAGCCTCCGGCCCCGCACCGTAAATCCAGCCCTTCCATGCTCCACGCTCGGCCTTCGCCCGAGTCTACACCCAGCGAGAGAGGCCGGCGGCTGCTGCGACGCGCCGAGGGCTGGAGATGAGCAAACGGGCGGGTCCGTGCGCATCAGAGGGTCTGAGCGGCAGGGACATGGACATGGGGCATGGGAGGAGCAGCTCTGGGGGTCGGAGATGAAAGCCAGTCTTGAGACCGCGGTGTCAGGGAGGTCCTGCTGCGGCCACCACCGTGGGCTCATCCAGGAGGGGCCTGGACGTGCCACGGTGGGGAGGATGGCCCCTTCATTCACAAGCGATACATGTGGCTAATAATGTGTTCTTCCCACCCAGACCCCGTGTTGCAATTTAAAACTCTGGAACAGAATTTTACTGCTACATTGTTACGAGCATCTCCGCTCCTCCTCCTAATGGACACAGACTTAAAGGGAACGGCAGACGGAGGCAAGGAACGAGCGCGTACGGAGAGCCGGTCCCACGCCCAGCTCCCCGCGCACCACCCCGCGCAACGCTCACGACAAGCCTTGGAGGCGGGGATCCGTTCGCAGTGTGGCCAGCCGAGGCTCAGGGACAATGACGGCTCCTTTGCAGCTTGTGCCAAATGGGGTAGGAGGCCCCCTGTCATGTTAATCATCTGAAAATATATGCGAGATATAAAGCTCGAATCCTTAGGCGCGTTGCTGGGTGGCCCGCGAGTTTGAGCATCCCCAGGACTCGGCGGTGACGCGCCCGCAGCAGCAGGGAGTAACACGCGGTGCTACGCGCTCCCCCGAGAACACAGACGGCGCCAGCCGCAGGCACCCAGAAGCTCCCTTCCGCGCTCGTTCCCAGCATCCTTGATGCCACGGAACTACTGCTCACCATCCGTGTTAGAACGAGAACTCTTCGGATCTGCTCTGCCAAGGAACCTCGTTTCGCCCGCAGTCCCATGTCTCTCTGCGAACACCGTGCAGGCACCCGAGATCCCAGTGCAAGTCTACGCGCCTACAGCGTCTCCCGTCTCCGGGAAGGACTTTACAAACGGCCAGTGCTTCCAAACAAGAGCAGAGTGAAAACACAGCCGCGCCCCCGTGTCCGGTCAGGCGGCCCCGGGGAGAAAGGGGCTGCACTCGGGTGGCTTCCCGGCATAGACTTCTGGGGCCGAATTGGCCGGATGTCAGACACACGCTCTGGGGCCGCGCAGGGCATCTCTTGCTACGGCCGAGCTGAAGAGCAGGAGGGTCTGGACCCACACAGGCCTCTTTCCAGGAAGGCTGGGGACCAAGTCCCCAGGTAAGTGGTCCCTCGCCAGTGAAAGCTGAAAGCCTCAAGAGATGAAAACCAGCCTACCTCTGGCCTTGGGTTTCTCATCCTTGAGCAGTTGCTTGAGCAGAACCCCCGCTCCCTTGGGGCACAATGTCTCCAAACGTTGTCCCCTGGGAGGGGCCTTAGGTCACCCCCAGCTGGGAACCTCTGCTTGAAGCAAACAGATTAATTCTATTCTCGGTGTAATGATTCTATTCTCATGTAATGATCGAGCACGTATGGGATCACACCAGCTAAGGAAGGCGAGAACTTGAGATGTTTGCTGGGATTCTGCAAGATCAGATTTTCCTACACTGGCCACACCTCACGGTCCTTTTAGACTGCTTCCGTGACTCTAAAGACAGAGCCAGGAAACAAGCTCCCCGATCGTGGCTACGGGTTTGCTCTCCTCACGGGTTTGCGGTTCAAAGTGCAGACTCGCTTTGCTGCAAAGTGTGCAAGCCTGACGATTCACAGAACTGTACCCCTGGGGCAAATAATACATTCTGGGTTAACAAAAAAATAAATTAATTAAAATAAATTTTTAAAAAAAGTGGAGACTCGCTTGTGGATGTTCTAGGGAGGAACCGACCATGAGTGAGAACCACAGACTACGCAACGTCCACATTTCTCCGCAGCATCCTTCAGAGGAATTCCGTTTTATTTTCCAGAATTAACTGCTTTAGCGGATAGGCTCCTGTCTTCCTTGTAACGAGGGTTATTCTCTTGGCCCATATCCTCGGCTCCAAACTGGGCAGCCTGAGTTCACGTGTCTCTGTGCTACGTTCCCACCAGAAGCCTGGACCTCGATAAAGACGGATTGTGAGGACATGAGTCTTGGTCCTTGGGACACCAGAATCATATTTCCTCGCATTCACTGTCCACATAACCAGGAAAACCTTTACACGTCCTTTGCTTGGGGAACGTCAACTCATTACGTCTTAACTATTCCCATGCACATCTTTTACGTTATTTTAGGAAAATGGGAAGCAGTTTGGTGTATCTTGTGTTCTATTCAAAACTTTCCAAAGCAGGACACAAAAGCAACATGGAAAGGAGGTTATTTTGAATAGCTTATTTTAGATGAGGTTACGATGATCTCAAACTGCCACGTTGTTACATTCTGATCCTTGTTGGACCTACTCCTAAAATCCGTACATTTCTTTCTAAACTTATTCCCACATCGATAAATGCAGATCGCAAGTATGTGACGGCGTGTTAAAATATTCAATTATGCTTGAGAGTCTATTTAAAATAGACTGAATCCCAGAGATGTGGGTTTTTATTAATAGGATTTGCCTCCTAGCTCGTAACAGCCCGATGCTATTTTCGGAGTGAGGATTGAAAGTACGTGTTCAAGAGAGAGAAGGGAAAGTATCTGTCTCCAGCACAGTCATGGAATGGGCAGACAGAAACTGGGGGTTGGAGGATTTCTCTAAAGTCATGAAGTTAGAGGTGGCAGAATCTGACCATATTTAGAAAAAAGAGAGAGAGAGAGAGGGGAATCCAGTCACTACCCACTTGATTCGCATCCAACAGCTTACTTACCGACGAAGCATGAATATTGACACGGATGACCTTCAGGATAAGTACGCACCGTGCACTGGATTCTGTACTTCAGACCCTTTCCCCCTGAGCAGCTGACCTTGAGCATTTGGCTGTGGAGCAGTTTCCAGCCTTTTGCACTCAGAGGGACAAGGAAGCGTGGTCTTCTGCCCCGAAACGTTCCCACATGGCGTGTCACAAGCACACAAGCTTCAGACCGGCGTCGGCCGAGCACGCAGAATCCCCCAGGCAGACCGTGCTAGCAGCTCGGGACTCAAAGCCACGCTTGGCCACCAAGACTCCCCTCCAGCCAGACACCAGGACTGTTGGGGTAGGAGCACACCAGGGAGCAGAGGACCCAGAAACAAAGGGCTGTTCCGACCCAAGCACGGAGCTGTGGGCTGCAGGCTGTGTGGGGACTGGCTGTTCCCCTGCGGCCGGCCCGGCACGCCTGCCCCGGCTGTCCTAACCGACACCATCGTGCTCTTGCTGTGTTTCTGCTATGGCCAATGCTCTTTAACAGACTAACCGCTATGGTTTTAAATACCGTTCAGTCGCAACACGTAGGTGTAAGGAACCAGGTCTGCCCCGTGGCCTCCTTATGGGGGCCTCCTGCGGCCACCGACCCCCAACCGGGGTCGTGAGCTTGGCTGATGAGAGTCCTTTGGACGTGAATTAACCATCCCTGAGATACAGAGTGACTGAGTTTTTTACAGAAAATTATAGACAATAGAACATTTCTCCTTCCTGTACAAAAGACACAGTCCTAAGACCCCAGTGGAGGTCCCTCTTTCTATAAATGGGTCACTTAAAACTGGCAGTCAGAATTCAGAGTGTGTAAGCACGCGGCACACGGCCTTTCCCCGCGTTCAATCCATGTCTCAGAGCGTCCCGTCCAAGCGCACCGCTGTGCCGGCTGGGGTAACGGAGCGCTGGAAGCCCCATCATAACCGCGCAGGGAAAGCTGAGGACGTGTCTGTAAAAGGCGGGATTTCCGGCCATCAAACAGGAGCCACGGCTGAGCCCAAAGACAAAAAGAAGATGGACAAAACGATTCAAGGGGAAAAGAATCTCAAAACGGCACATGTTTTGGGGGAGGCAGGAGAGCCAAAGAGATGCAGGCATCGGCAGAGTCGTCACTTTTTGAGTTCTGCCTCTTTACCTACTTTGAACTCACGCACAACGTGCTGCAACGTTCTCAGCTTTGTTTTTAGTCTGGGAATCGTTACGGACACGATTCTTCTATCCCATATTAATGACTGTAGACTAGTAAGAAAGTAGAACAGAGAGGACTTCCTCAGGACACGTACGATTGGTGATGTGCGGGTACTGAGCGCATTTAAGGTCCTGTGTGAAGACCGAAACCAGAACCAACGGTTGTGCGGGAGAAAAACGGAGCAGAAGATGAGAAAACAGATTCGCATGACTTCAGTGAAAAAAAATCATTCCTGGAGGAGTTGAGACCCCACACTGGTTACAGCTCTGGGAGAAAACTTTTGTTATCGCATGAAAACATCTAAGGAAAAAATGTTTTTTCCTCTAAATCTGAGAAAAAGGGGAAGATGGCACTTTCCACTATGATTACAACGGACAGAGCTCTATGAACAGGTGCACTGAGGGCCACGGAGTAGCTCCTTCGAAGACTGTCACACACCCCCAGTCCCCAGGCTCATGAGTCCGGGCGGACCGACATCTGTCCCGTGCAATTGAGTTAGAATGGCTTCAGTAAGCCGAAGCTGCTTGCAAATAGGAAAAAAAATTTGGTTGTGACGCAGTTTAAATGAATATGATTTCCTAACAATGCGTCCCCACGTGGCCCCTGCCTGTGAAAGGGTGAACAGGACGTCCATGGGACACAGATGTTCCCAGCCTCAGGTGATCTGGGTCCTCTGTGGTTTCTTCCCGTTTCTAAACCATTGGCGAGCTGGGTGACCTTTCTGCCTCTGTCATGGATCCCGAGTAAACAGAGTCACCAAGAAGCATCGTTAACACGGAGCCCACGTGTTTACGAGTCTCTCACGCCGGCTCATACCGTGAAGACCGTTCGAGCTCTGTTTCTAAGGAACATCACATACTTCAACAGGCACTGGAGCGTCCCCTCCCCTTTACGGAGGCGCACAGAGCACCTCGACAGGAACGGCGCTGGGTCGCGTCTTCACGACGTTGGCCGAGAGGGATAAAGCCCGGCTGTCCAAACACACGTGTCCACTTCCACACAAGACGGAGCCTTCAGAATTCAGAGAGCTCCCCACTTTATGGGGCGTCAGGGTGCGACGGATGTCCAAGAGCGTTCCCTGGAAGACTGGCTCCTGGGGCGGGGCCGGGCAGGCGCCATCCTGCCCCTGTCTCCCTCGCACACTTCAGACCGCCGGCAACGGAACTCACGAGGAAGTGCGGCTTAAACACCAACAGTGCTGTGCTCGCTTCGGCAGCACACACTCTAAAATTGGAAGGATAAACACGAAAGTAGCTTTCGTATTTCATACGAAATACATTGTTTACTTTCATAAACAATGTATTTCATACGAAATACATTGTTTACTTTCATAAACAATGAAAGTAGCTTCCAGCAAGGACAAACATCAACACTGCCCTGACGGGGGTGTGATCGTTTCTTAGATCCGTGATTCCCAAACTGTGGTCCCTGGCCGAGCATCATCGACCGACCTTTCACGGCCGCCAGAATCCTGGTGCCCAGCACGGCCTTCGGCCGCAGGGCGTGTGTGCAGGCAGCGGGGCGGGTCCGTTCGAGATGTACGGCTTGAGACAAGTGTGGGACAAAGTTTAAGAACTGCTGTTCTCCGTGCGCATCGGGAATGTAGGTCTTAAAGAAAGGACCCTCCGGGAGGCACCGGAGGGCTCACTCGGGTAGCGGCTGACACTGGACTGAAGCTTAGCTCGTGAGCGCGGGTCCGGCCCTGCCCCGTGGCGGGCTCTGCGCCGAGTGTGGAGCCTGCCTGGGGTTCTCTCTCCTTCTGTCCCCCAAGCCCGCTCACGCCTTCTCTCTCTCTAGGGCTGAGAAAGAAAGACCCTGCATGGCAATACAATGTTTTCCGAGACACGCAGTGAGATTTCTGCATGTTTAATTCACACCTGAGTCTCCTTTTCTGTAAAAGAGACAGCGCGTTTCTACATGTAACGCTGACGTGACTGTCCTGAGGTGGAAGTCGTGACAGGCACTTGGTCCTCCAACGACAGTGATTCTGGACAGCCCGCACGACCTTCTCTTCCCGGGAGGCTGCTCTAAACAACTCGCAAAACGGAAGAAGAACAGACAAGATCTGCGTCAGAAACCAGGGGGTGAGCCCAGGACCTATGCCGTGCGCGACGCTGGGTCCCCGCGCTGTGGCCCCGCAGAAAGCCTGGGAGACGGAGACTCACACGCCTTGCATCGGACACGGAAGAAGTGAGCTGCCGCGGGGTTAAGGATCCCGCCCAAGGACGCACGGCCAGCCCGCAGCCTTCACAGCCCAGGCCCGAAAGCCCAGGCTTTCCCCCTCTGTAGCTGCCCCACTCAGGAACGGAACGACCGTCGCCTTCTTTCCGCGTCAAGGTCACGATTCTTTTTTCCTCCCCTGACCCCTTCTGGAAAAGGTCGGCCCCGCTGTCCCCGTTCTGACTGAAAGCGCTGGGACCAGAAGCCCAGTGGGGCTTTCCCGCAGCACTCAAGGGTACGGTTTCGATGTGAAAAGAGGTCCCTATAAAAGCACGCGGGGAGGTGAGGACGGGGGGGTTCGTCCGCCCTCTGCTCTGCGTGGGGCAGCGCGTCTATGTCCCCTTCGGTCCCACGATGCTCTTCACGCGCTCTGGCTGGGAAGGCGGCTTCTCTCGGAGGCGGCGTCAGCTCTAAGGTGTCCCCTCGCCCAGCCGCCTGCCCGTACCTTAACCTCCAATGACCCCTAATGCAGAAGAGAAATTAAGTTTATTCTACAAGTAGAAAAAGCCACTCAGATAAGGCAGAAGACTCTGTTTACCGCGAGAGCGAGCGCGCATGGGTAGAGGTCAGAGGGAGAAGGAGAAGGTTAAAGCAGCCTCCACGGCCCTTAGATCACGACCCGAACTGAAATCGAGAGCCGGACGCTTCCCTGACTAAGCCACCCAGGGGCCCTGGTATACGAGTTTACATGAAGAATTCCATTAATTCAAACGATGGAACGTGGGACATTTGCGGACACATGATGTGCACCGTTAGTGGTTGAACAACCAGATAGTTTGTACTTAAACTGTTCATAAAGCGATCTAGTTTGAGCTTAAATTGCACAGGTCTGTGAGAGAATTTTGTATGAGAGAAGATACGGCCAAAATACCCATCACCAGGAACCGTTCCTTCTTCCGTCTTAATGACTGCAATATGCTTAGGGACGCCTGATCTGCGGAGAGAGAGAGAGAGAGCACACGCAGGGCAAGGGGCAAACGCAGAGGGAGGGGAGAAGCCGATTCCCTGCCGAGCAGGGAGCCCGATGCAGGACCCCGGGATGGTGACCTGAGCCGAAGGCAGACGCTTTACCGACTGAGGCACCGAGGCGCCCCTTCATCCCTTTTCTTTTCTCTCGCTTACTCTACTGCAAGGATACAGTACATCGTCCACGTAGCCAACAAAACACGGGTTCATACTTGGCCTACGTTACCCGCCAGGCTCTGGTCAGCAGTGAGCGCTGAATGACTACGTTTGCGGGGAATCAACAGGCACGTGAAGACTTTGCGCCGTGAGGGGTGCTCAGAGCTCGTAACCCCGCACGATTCAAGGGTCCACTGGAATCTGGCCGCGTGCAAGCGCTGAACGAATGCCAAATTTTACTGAGTGTAACCTGGGTTGTTGGGTTCAGGGCCCCATTGCTGGTCAATGCACCGGGAGGCGTGGGCTTCTCAAGCGTGGAGAGGAGCAGAGACTGTGGCGGGTGACAAGGGAGACTTGAGGGAAGTGATGCACTTTCTGGGACGGAGGAAGGTTCCTCCCCAGCTGGGAAGCATTTCCCTCCCCGAGTTTACGTTGCGTTAGATTTGAAAACTGTTGTTGATCCTCGAAAAAGTGTGCATATATGTGCACACCCTGCTCGTGCCCGATCCTTCACTGTCTAATAATTATCCTCTTGAAGATCCAGAAGGTCCAGGAGCTGCGTCTTCCCCTCCAGGGACACAGAGACCTTCCCAGGGACTTAGCCATGGAGCATGTCAGCATTTCCTGGAGCTGTCCTGTGCAGTCTCACCTCCCGCAAGCGACAACTTGTACTCAAACTAATTCCGCTGGAACAGAACGAGAAGTCCAGTTCTGTCAGGCCGGCCACACTCCGGCGGCTCAGTAGCTGTGGGACGGCCGTGGCTCCCACGCTGCACTGCACGGGGTTCTACAGCGTGGCCGTCACCGTAAACACCTCCGCCGGGCCGTGTGCTCCTCGTCTCGGGGGCGGGATGCCCTGCCCCTTCTGCTGTCTTCGGCACAACCCGGTAACTCAAGGCTTTGCAAAAGGGAATAGATTCCACACACTGCACTTAAAGCAACAGGGACAGGTTCAAGGTGAGAGCAAGGCTGGGAACGAGGCAGGGCCGCAGGGCTGCTGTGTCCACGCTGAGCTGAGGGGGGACCCGCAAAGGAGGGCTGACGTGTCTCTGTCATCTCTCTATCTCGGCCATCTCTCTCCGCCACCGTCTTGCTCTCTTATCGTTCCTCAGTCTCCTTAGTTCCTACCTTGAGGTTTCACCTGCGGTCTCTGACGTGGTCTCTTGCGCAATGTAAAGAAAACACAGGTAATCTCTGGGCTCACTACACGGGGTTACAACGGGAATATAGCAAACACTCATGTCCCATAGTTTTGTTTTCTTTTGTTTCTTTTCCTCGGGGCAGAAGCACAGAGCATGCAATCACAGGGAAGGCTTATGGACCTTTCCTGTCATTAAAAGGAGCCCTCGATATTCCCAAGTCTCTTTTACACAACTACGCAGGGACACGGAGGGAGGCAGTGTGACGTAGCACCCCGTGCTCCGGAGGTGAACAGTGATGGCTCCAACAGAACCAAGAGAGAACAGTGGTCTGTGATGTTCAGCCGCACGAGGTATGTTTAGACTATGATTTCTGGAGGAGGAGTTGGGATGCAATTTTCTATTTTATACAGTTGTCAATGTTATTTCAAAACAAATATACCGGGCTCAGGCTTTTCTTGTTCAGGGTCATTACCGAAAAAATGGTAGGAGGAGTAGTGACCTGCACAGACTTCAAATTTTCTTCAATGTATCCCACTTGTTTGGAAAACCTTTAATGAGACTCACTCTTGGAATAAGACCCTCGCTCTATCTTATTTCTTTTATTCTTATTCTAAAGAATTTAGAAGGATACATTTCCAAAACTTTTGTTGGAGGATACAAGTTAGAGAAGATTTTACTCACCAAATGTTTTGATGATACATTAGTTATGGATAGATCCAGAACTCCTCAAAGATGATGAATGGTCAGAATTACGTTATGGATCTCTATTTTAGGATTACATAAATCAGAATCAGATTTGTTTGATGCATAAACTGCCACGCAGGAGACGTCCGAGGCTGGTTCCTCTCTTCCTCTTGGACCCTCCCCCCTCTCTTTGGCCGACGGAGAGCCAATCTCCCCAGTCGGCCTTGCTCTTTTCCTAGCTGGGAACGTGAAGCCACTGCAATCTCACTCACTTGTGCACCCATACGGTTGTGGCCCGTCTCACCTTCAAGAATTCAGGTCCCACTGTGTTCCCACACATTTTAACATCCGATATTTGGAATCAGCAATCCTTTGGGTATCTCTTCAGTATTCTTTTCTATACCTAAATTTAAGAAAAATGCATTCACTCATTTTCTATCTGTATCTCTGTCTTGCTGCTGACCATCGTGTGCCCGTGTTGAGCCAAGTCTGGAAGGATTTTCCCTACACACTGCCATGGACTGGGTCTGAGATGAATTTTGGGTGCATCGCTGTAACATTTTACTCCCCCACAGAACTGCATAAGTTTTATACAAACAATAGAGCTGTATGATGTGATTTATTTTACTTGACTTACCTTTTTTTAAAATTACAAATCTTATGCAGAGAACATCATTGCATTTAAATCTTGGTCTACATTGTTGTTTAATTGCCTGATAAGCCAGATTCCTAGGTACGGAATCCCAAGGGCACATACAGAATTCACTTAAGGTACAGGCAACGCTCTTTTCCAGAAAAGTGCCTTCCTCACTGTACTCCTGTGTCCTTTGACTCGGGAGCTATTGATCTAAATCTTTCTCCTAAAGTAATAATGCTGCTTGAATCAGACGACAAAACATGCAAAATATAACTTTCTTTCATGTTTTGGTTTTCGAAAGATGCGCTGGTGATGTGACTTTCCCCCCCTTACCTGGAAAGCCAGGTAAGGGGGCAAAGCATGCTTTTCGGTACTCCTGCCAGAGTGGGGACATGTCTCTGAACTACGGACCCCGGGTTCCCCAAGGCCATTACTTTAGCACCTTCCCAAAGACTGCTTCTGCCTCAACAACATACAGAAACATGTGGAGCTCACACTGTTTTAAAACATCACCACTTAAAATATAACCATACTGGACTACCCAGTAGGTACCCAAAGTGTCCTTTCTCAGTGTTACAACAGCAAAGTCCTATATTCACACCGTGGGGATCTTGGGTCTAAATGCCTGCCATGTTCAATGTAAAGATTTGCCGTGCAACAGTGAAGACTGTAATTTTACTGAAGCGACCCCTAAGGAGTAGGGAAATATCTAAATAAATAACGGATCCCTGAAAAACAAAGACCTCCAAAGCCTTTACAGTAACTGATGTAAAAGTTCATAATTACTCAGAAGAGATGGCTCTATTTTCAAATCAGCACCGGATTGCCACCAACACCCACATTTTATTGAGGCGATTGTTGTCACTGGTGGTGTTAATTTCAGGGAGGCTCCATCCGAGTTTGGAGCCCAACCCAGGGCGTGAACCCATGACCTGAGATCAATCCGTGAGCTGAGATCAAGAATCAGATACTCGCCTGCCTGAGCCCCCCAGGCGCTCCGAAACCCTCATGTTACATTAAACTATTTTCATATTTCTAAGACTGTATCAAATACACAAGGCATTGAAAAGGATCATATTCAAATGACATACTGTGAGGTGACAAGTTAGTGACATAAAATGATACTATTTCTTGTGATTTGACAGATCTGTCTGTAAATGCAGAGTTACGGAAAGCAGAAGGAGACTTGTAAATCGCAAGAACATGCTGAGGGCTGCCAGGATGGGTAAGGGGCAAAACGGGTGCCGGTGGGTGGGAAGACCAGGCTCGCGGTTACGGAACAAACACAGCACGGGAGCCAATGGCCCGGCATCGGGAGCACAGCCAACGGTGTCGCAAGACTGCCGTCCGCGGACAGCCGGGGGTAGACGTTCGGGGAGCACGGCGTGCATGTACACACTTGTCAAATCACTACCGTGTACACCCGGGACTGATGTAACTTCGCGTGTCAACTATGCCCAAAATTAAAGAAATGAATGTAGCATCACAATAACCCACTCTGCACTTACTAAGGATTACCATGTTGCCAACGATCTGCAGTTGCATTGGCTTTTGGACATAGGGAAGCCCAAAGGGCCACAGCACGGGCACGTTTCTTTGCGTTCTCTGCTCTCCTTGAGAACGGGCACAGGCCACCACCAGAAGCAATCTCACGGGGGCCGCATCCACCACCACGAAGCTTTCTGTCTCCCCGTGCGGACTTGGCGTCGGACCCTGGGACAGGCTACAAATCAGGGCAGGATTGCAAGGAAGAGTCAGGGCGCCTGGGCGGCTCCGTCAGTGATGGGTCTGACTCCTGACTTTGGCTGGGGCCATGAATTTGGGGCTGTGAGGTCTGGCCCCACGACATGTCTGGGTCTGCGGTCAGCATGGAGTCGGCTTCACATTCTCTCTCCTGCGCAGTCTGCTCCTCCCCTACCCTGATGCATGCTCTCGTCAAAAATTTTTTTTAACAATTCAAAAAAAAAAAAAAAAAAGCAAACAGTTTCCAATGTATGTGCCTTTTTTAAAAAACCTACAACCCCGATGAGCCCATCATGGTCACCTCCCCAGTACTACTGCGGGGCGGCAAGGCGGGGGCTTGTGATCTGACACTCTCGGCAACATCCAACGTGATCAAAAAATTTTTCTTAGTTTTCCCCCTCCTCTGAGACTTGTCGAAGCCATTTAAGTCTCTCCAGACCGACGAGGCTGGTTGGCCGTGCGCGCCAAGAGACTGGGTGGGGGTTCAAAGCGTTAGGCTGCGCGTGGAGAGCCAGAGGTCTTCCAGCAGAATTTGAACCTCACCGAACTGCCCGAGTTTCAACCACCCTAGAGGGAAAACAGGAAACCTGTGCCACAGCCAGGGAGAGATTCCCGGAATTCCAAACGGACTCAGAGGATTCCTCCATTCCTTGAAGTGGTGCGGGGCCCACATGCGCCGCCTAGAAATTAGCGATTCAATGTTGTTTCTGGACCGACAGACGAGTTAGGTCTAACGCTCCTACCACACAAAAAGAAAGAATGGACTCTGGTATGAAAAGACACAAAGTCAAACTGTCATTTGGCTCAAACTTTTCTTCACGTTCGGTTATTGGAGTTTATGTGAAGTCTTTCTGGAAACAAAGCCTGCTGCCGCCTGGGGTCCCCGGGAAAGCGAGAGTTTGTGCTCCTGAACCCCGCCGCCAAGCCACCCCCGGGAGCACGGTCATCAGCGTAGCCCAGAGGAAACTGCCCCCTTCAACTCCGGGTAAGCACGTGAACAAAATAACAGACGAGGCTTAGCCCTCGCTTCTGAACAGTGGACACAGCTCTGAGGCTTTCCCTCCGTCTTCATTTTTGCCTTCGGTACTTGGAACATTCAGTAAGATACACTAGAACGGGACCATCGGAAAAGACCGGAACACGCGCAGGTGGGGGTACGGAGAAGCCAGAGCCCGCATCTGCTGCTGGGAGGTAAATACCGGCGGCCGCTGCGCACAGGACTTTGCCAGCTTCTTAAAGATTCCACATCCCATGTACCCAGCAATTCAGCTCCTAAGGGTCCCCCCACGAGAAACGAAGGCACGTGTCCACACAGAGACTTGCACACCAACGTTCACAGCTGCATTTTCCCAAAAGCCCAGCCGAAGGAAACAATGCAGGAGCCCAGCCATGAAGACTGGATAAACAGTGCTGGCTGCGCACGTTCAACACAATCGTCCCGCAGTCTGGGCCCATCCGGACACGGGAAGCATGCAGTAGGTCGGGCAGGGCAAGTTCAATGCAACAAATTCTCAGCTAGGATGGATGAGGGGCGAGCAGACATACAGACACGCTACACGGTGCTCCCGGCCTCGGGGAGAGCGCCCAAGCAAAGGCGGACGGGGAAAAGGTTTAGAACTTCTTGGGAGGGAGCATGGCTCGCTGACCAGCGCGTGAACACGCGTGCTGCTTTGATCAGGCCGCAGCTGGTGTGCAGCCCACTTCTCCTGGCCACGTCCCTCCGGCGCCCCTACTGAGATAACTTACCACGGCATCACGTGCCACGGAGAGCTGCTCAAAGGGATTCCGCGGCTCACGGCGGAGTCTGGACGGAGGGAGGGGCACACCATGGGCGGAGGGGCCGTCGAGAATGGACTGACAAAAGCTGTATCCAGCAGTAAAGACCAACGCAGCTGGTACTTCCTCAAATATGGATGAAATGCAAAAACACGCCGCATGAAAGAAGCTGCTCACCAAAAACCATGTATCCTGTAACCCGATTTGCATAAAGTGTCCAGGACAGGCAAACGCATAGAGACAGAGAGTGCACGAGGGGTGGCCAGGGGCCAGGAGGAGGCATGACAGGGTGACTGCTAAAAGCTACCAGTTGGTTTACGGGTGATGAACATATTCCGAATTAGACTATGATATAAAATACCAAATGGTACACTTCAAAGTGAATGTTACGGTGCGTAAACACATCTCAGGGGCGCCATTCCAGAAATAGCACCATGCGCCTGGGAAAAAGGTTCTGAGGAGACCTGCGTTAGCTATGTCGTGTTGTGCTTAACCCAATCAAGGGAGTGTTGGTGGCAACATGGAAACATTCTTTAATTAGTGTTTGGAATCCTGTGTGAGCTGGTCCTGGCTAATTAGAATGGTTTCGAAAATCCGGATGACTTGATCCTTCCCCGCATGTTTATGATGTAGACGCAGCCGGCTATAATCCTGCTTCCCCTTCTCTCTCCCTTTGTGCTATTAACCACCTTTCAACCGGGACACAGTTACAGGACACCGATCTCTAGACGCCACATGTTAGCTAACAAGAAGTCATCTTCATTCCTGGGGACTTTCTCCGTGTCAGCCACTGGCGCACACTGCACAGAGCCCACAGAAGATCTCGTTCGCTGAAGTTATCAGAAGAAAACACGGTGAAGACGTGTGGCGCTTACAGCTCTCCGTTCATCAGCGGCGGCAGGACAGGAAGGTTCTTCTTCCCTCAGGCCACCCGAGTATCGGTCGTGGGATGTGAGCCCGGGGTCCGCATCTGGAGGGCCAAGACTTATACACAGAGGAAGAAAAGCACAGATTTGACAAAGACTTATTTAAAAAAAAGAAAAAAAGGAAAAAAAAGAAAAGGCTACTTTTATCCAAAGAAGATGATGTGAGAATATGCCCGGAAACTCAGAAAGTCCAGACACAGGCCTTCTGACTTGAGCAGAAGGCAAAGACGCTATGGCCTGACCAGGCCTCGTCACGACAGAGGCCTGCTCCCAACAGATGAGGGGAACTACGCGTGTAGACGGAGAGGAGAGAAGACACGTCAGTGAGCTGTCGTTCCGGAACCAGCAAACGGGGACTTAGTGGCGTGGAGAGGACCTGCACTTCCTTTCTTTCCAGGTGCGGGCACACACGCGGCAGACCACTCTCGCGTCCTCTGGGCCCCCCAGAAACCTGCCAGTACATGCAGTCCAGGGCTCATTGGGTTACGGTCTCACCTGCTCTACAGCCATACGTACTACGGAACAAGGACCTTCAAACCCCCCATTCCTTTGTCCACGGAATGACTCGGGTTCGTGGTGGGGAGAACTTCATGCCCGAGCAGGGCAGAGGGAGAGACACTTGGGAGCAGACGGACCTCTTCAAAAGACTAATTATAAAGAGAACCAGAAGAATGCCAATCTGTCATCTCCGTGGACCACAGTAATAGCATCCGAGTCACCAAACTCTGTCCGGGCCATCTGGACTTGATTCTCGTCGTTTGAAATCCTGTGGGAGCTATTTTGGTTCTGCTTGGGAAAGTTTCGGTTGAGCCGCACGCAGGGTGAGAACGCACTCCCGTCGCTGAAACAGAAAGGTCTCCCTTTTCGTCTCCGCCCCTCCGTCTTACTGTGAGAAAAGCGGTTTTGGGGATAATGTAGAAGATGCTACACATGGATGTAGGACGCTACACAGGGCACCGGCTCTCCGTGTGGAGCTCACACAAGCGACCACCACGTCCGCGCACGGCACACTATCCCCTCCGCATCAGAAGACGCCCAGTTTCCCAGACCGCGGACTTTTCTGCGGCTCCTTACCTCATGCGTCTTTGGATACGTTTCCTCTGCCTTCCTAAGAATGTTCTGGAAGACGACACAGGATCTATGGCGACAGACTCAGAGTAAAAGAACACAGTGTCTCTCTCCTCTCTCTGTGGGACTCTGTCCCCTCCTGGTTCTCCAACTTTGGGGAAGCTCCCAACATAGTCACAGATGTAACAAACACATTTTCTTTTAAAACTGGCACACACGCTTTTATAACATCCACACACGACTTCGGAAGGAAAAAAAATACCATCTACTATCTTCCTACTCTAACACATTTTTCCTTAAAAAAGAAAAGAAACCATCTTGTTTTTGTCCCTGTGGATACATACTTCTTAACCCAGTTCGATTATAGTGTAACACAGAGTAGGAGCCGATTCATTCCTTTGTTTGTTTTAAGGAATTCCTTTTACTTGACTTGGCCTCTGGCAGAACTGGAATTTTTGCTCAAGTCGTTTTGTAAGATCCAATGAATCCACTCATATTCACCTAATACTCCTTAGGAAGATCCGTGTACCTAAACATCGGGAAAGAACAGACCTTTGAAATGCGTCTTTAAGGAGGAAACAGTTGTAAGGTTCTAGGAGGCATTTCAATGTTAACACGAAACTCTGGCGTCCTGCTCGAGTTGCTGAAAATACGTTCCACGTAGAGTCGTTTCCTCACTGCACAGGAGGGTGCGTACCTTCCTCCGTATCTTCTATCACTCCGCAAACTCAAGAGGCGACTTTTGTCTGTAGAGACTGATGGAGGTCCCTAGCAGGATACGAGTGAATGACCAGCGGGGCACGGATCTTGTAAACTACCGTCCTTGTATGAACCGCAGCCCCGAGTTGGGTAGGTAGGTGGCCCTCGCCGCGGACCCGGAGCGCTGGTGGTCCTCCGTCTGCCTCGTCTTTCCCGCTGAACGCATCGAGGGCCGGAGCCCAGACAGACATCTGTCCGCGTGGATCGTGGACGTGTGTTCGTTCGTGGCCCTGCTTTTCTCTAGTCTCCCACGAGGCCTGCTAACCGGGCTCTGATTTTTTTTTGGGGGGGGGGCACTGACTCCTACCTCTTAACACACAATGTGGTCTGGGAGGCTGCAGTAGCCCTGAAGGGCCTTCGACCACCCACAGACCCGGTGATACTAACCGCCGTGGCCAGTCCCAGGACAGGCCGGCTACCCGATGCGGGACACAGAGGCAGAACGGGTGTCAAACAGCATCTGCGGCCCTGAGCTACGTGAGACCCTCATTCTCCCCATGGCTGGTGGATGGTTATGGCGGATGTGAGGGCTGCTCAGAGACGCTAGTATAGACCTGGTGGACTCAGCAGCCACGTGTTAGTGCCTCCTGTTTACAGCAGCACCGGAAGAGGCAGAGCAGTGAGACAGACATGTCCCCAGTGACTGGGCTGACCTGAGCTTCTTAGTCAGGTGTGCGGTGGTGAGAGAGATCACTGGGGTTTCCCCCCCAGTCAGCCTCAATTCCCACGCGTTCAGTGTGGCTCACCGACGGTCCCTTACGCCGAGCGCGAAATACAGACTGGATTCCAGACGCCGTAAAGTAAATACTTCCGTACCGACTATGGGTTGAAATCATAATATCTTAGATGAACTGGGGCAGGGAGCTGTGCTGTTCAACTTACTTTCGCCGGTTTCTCCTAGAAAACGTACAGTTATGTAAGCGGCCTGTCTGCGTGACTCTCAGCATATTGGACAGCACTGGTTTAAGCCTCTTGCAATCTCTCTCTGATAGGAAACGTGAGGCCTCTTTACGTGCACCGTAACTTATCTCTGAAAAGTCAGGTGCGCTAAGCAAGCCTGTCCTTCATCCTTGAAAAGCGCTTGGGAGTTAGCGGTGATGTGGGCAGTTAGTGGTGATGCGGACAGTTAGCGGTGATGCGGGCAGTTAGCGGTGATGCGGGCAGCGAGCGGTGATGCAGACAGTGAGCGGTGATGCGGACAGTGAGCGGTGATGCGGACAGCTAGCGGTGATGCGGGCAGTTAGCGGTGATGCGGGCAGCGAGTGGTGATGCAGACAGTGAGCGGTGATGCGGACAGCTAGTACTGATATGGGCAGCAAGCGGTGATGCGGACAGCGAGTGGAGATGCGGACAGTTAGCGGTGATGCGGCCAGCGAGCGGTGATGCGGGCAGCTAGCGGTGATGCGGACAGCTAGTACTGATATGGGCAGCAAGCGGTGATGCGGACAGCGAGTGGAGATGCGGACAGTTAGCGGTGATGCGGCCAGCGAGCGGTGATGCGGGCAGCTAGCGGTGATGCGGACAGCTAGTACTGATATGGGCAGCAAGCGGTGATGCGGACAGCGAGTGGAGATGCGGACAGTTAGCGGTGATGCGGCCAGCGAGCGGTGATGCGGGCAGCTAGCGGTGATGCGGACAGCTAGTACTGATGTGGGCAGCGAGCAGAGATGCGGACAGTGAGCGGAGATGCGGACAGTTAGCGGTGATGCGGACAGTGAGCGGAGATGCAGACAGCGGTGATGCGGACAGTTAGCGGTGATGCGGACAGTGAGCGGAGATGCGGACAGCTAGCGGTGATGCGGACAGCTAGCGGAGATGCGGACAGCTAGCGGAGATGCGGACAGCGAGCAGAGATGCGGACAGTGAGCGGAGATGCGGACAGTTAGCGGTGATGCGGACAGCCGCCTCCAACCTATCACAGTCTGAAGTCGCGTTATTCTGCACGTGGTTTTATCCGCCCTCTGCTTCTCTGGCCGAGGTGCTTTACCTGTAAGGCTGAAGAAATGACAGAGGCTTCATCATCCCTCAAAGTGCAATATATCTCTTGCTCCCAAACTCACAGCAAGGACCTGAAAATTGGCTGCAATTCTTTCCCGTCTGGTCCTAAGACGGCTTCCAAGAAAGCCCCCAGCGATCCCTCCGGCTTGGTGTCCATGTCCCTGCAGCGTCCCCTGCCTTGCCGGGTAGGGCTGGCTTGCATTAGCCAGACTGCACAGATGACGGCACGCGACCGTCCAGCCTTGGGTGAGGGCACTGTAGTCTCCCTTCCGCGTTCTGCTGGATCTCTTGCTTGGGAGGATGCTGGAGGCCACGCAGGGAAAACACTCACGCAGGTCCGATGGGGAAACCCACGCAACGAGAAACTGGGGGCCAGGCCATCAGCCACAGAAGCGGAGCGCCGTCTTCCAGAGCCGTCAGAGACTACGGCCTTGACCGGCGACTCGGATTCACGGTCCCCAGACACTTCCAGCCTGAACCACACGGCCGTGTCACTTGCAAACTCCGGGTGCACAGACTACGACTGTGTACTCCTAGCAACACCAGTATATAAAAATACGTACCCACATCCACGTCAAATGCGTTTACTGCTTCATGCAAAGTGCTAGGATCATTGGCTACACAGTGACATGCACTACAGCCCATTTTTTACCAGAGTGAGACATTCCGTAAGCGATTGCCGGCTTTCGAGCACAATCCTCAAAATCGTGGGCCCCTTTCCCAAGCCACCTCCTCCTGTTCCCTGCCTTTGCGTGAAATTCCGTCACCCTACATGTGCGACTACATACAGGCTCTAGACTTCAGAGAGGTCTGGGCTACTGAGAAGCTGTTCCAAAGAGCCAGATACCGTATCTCTGTATGGTTTCATGGGACTGGAATTGGGGACAAATTATTTTAGACTTTAATGATCTCTTAGTGGCGATTGAGTCCACTGAGCCCCTTCCAGATGCCTGGAAATCATCATTATTTCTTCCAGGGGTCACTCGGGCTGTGGTTAAGTAGCCGTTAGGGCCTCTGCGCCTCGCACAGCAGCCTTGTTTACGTGTGGACTGGTCTAAGTGGGCACACATGCTGGCTGACCAGGCGTCCTTGAAGCGTGCGGAAATAGACTAGAAGCCTCCACCAGCCCCCTTAAGATGGCACCTTCATGCCGTGAGGTTGGGCTCGTGGGAGTGTTTCGTGGACGTTCATTATAGCTTTACCAGTTCCTGAGATGATCAGGTGCTTTAAGCACCGACCTACAGGAAGCGATTGCATCCATTAAGTTAAAACCAGTTCTGCTACTTTTATATAGGAGGGCTTCATGTCCCTTAGAGAGACACATATAACAATCATTAATCATAGTGATGATGAGGATAGCCAAAATCCTGCTGGCCTTGCCTGGTTCCCACATCGTTCTCTCCTCCCGTCAGAGATGTTTGCGTCACCTCCGTGCCCAGCTGTCCTGGGGTCTCGCACCCATCGAGACCTCCGACTAAGGGACTGGAGGACCCAACCCAGCACGCAGAGGAGGTCACTCCACGGCTACATGGAATCCCATGCTGACCCTTTCTGGGACCACCGCCTTTTACGCTAGACCAGATGACTGCCCTATCGGGTCCAAGTGCTTGTCTTGGACTATTCCTGACCCCACAGTCCTCTTAATATCTGTTCAGCTTGCTCTAGTCGGTCGCCAGCCACGCCCCATGGCCTCGTGGCCCAGCCGGGGATTCCATCTGAAGATGAGAACCCCGCTTCCTGCGGACATGTTTTGCTGGTGTACACTTCTGCCTGCTTTAACTAGTAGTTCCTTCAGTTTCTTAAGGTGACCCTACGCACCTCCCATTATCTTCCAACGGGAATACAGTCATCTCCACCATGGCAGACTGGACCAGATTTCCTTCCCTGATCCTTAAATTTGTTTAATCATACTGCCGATTCCGGGCCCTCCCACCCCCGCGGACGTGACGCTGACCGTGCCACACAGACTCCTGAGCAGACACGGTACAATCCTTATCGACCGTTTGAACATAATCACGGACGAAGGAGAGCAAATCATTAACCTCATCATCACAGCTAGCAAAAAAAGGCTGGGGTAGATGACTTTTGCAATTTTCTTCAAAACTCTAAATGTCTAGACTCTTCCCCAATTTTTTCCACTGATCTCTTCCGCCATTATTCTGCCTGCCCTGTCTTGCTCACACTTCCCTTTCTGACAAAACAAAGTAGGTCGCAACAGTAAATGACAGTGCTAAGTAGGCTGTATTTTGTACCAATGCAGTCCCTTCGCCGTGGTAGGTCTGCTTGCTAATTCCTTATGACAATGCTCTATTGACCTCCGTAATGCACGCGTGCTCGTCACATACTCTTAGTTAGGACTCGAGTGAAAATAACTTGGCATCCATTCCCTGTCAGGTTCGTACGAAGCTCGTCTAGTCTCATGGCAGTCCAACTGAGAAACAAATAATTATATTGGGTTTGAGGGACAAACTAGGTACTATTTAAATACACACTGGAGACAGCGTTTTATCTACCGTGTACTAAATAAGATTAAAATAGTCCCGGATCTTAGCAGGACATACTGGGTTGATTACAGTCCTTAGTCCCAAAGGCCTATCATTACCGATCCTTCCACGGCCACCTTTCAGGGTCGTTATTTTTCCTTTTATTAATGCAAAGAACGTCCCCATCTGGTATTGTGACCAGGCATTATTTAGGTGAAAGTTGAGATGCACGGAGAAAGCAGATGAAAGCCAACGTACACCATAGGGATAAACAGAACACAAAGCAAAGTGAAAACGAACAGAACTACTGGGGCCAAAACCCCAAACACGTGAAAACACACTCCCTAAACTTCAAAACGTGGCAAAGAAGAGAGAAGCGTCCAATGAACTCAAGTGTCAAAAGCACGTGGTATCAGTACCTGCGCTTCTCGAAAGTATCAGAAATAATGGAGCTTGGAAATGAAAAGCAGGTGGAGAATTAGCAGATCCACCGAGTTCTTGGCAAAGCTGATGAAAATGCACGTACGTGCTCTACGAAGCTTTTTAAAATGAAGTAGAAAGGAACGCAGTCCTCAAACGCCAAGGGAACCCGTTGAAGGCGGTGTGGGATGAAGCAGATTATCTCGGTGGAAAGGAGCAGCAGTGAGTACCGGAAGACACAGAGCCCACGCCGTCAGGACTTCGACAGGAGGACGTTACGCCATCACGGTACGTGTGTGTGCACACAAGGGAGACACGCCAGCCTGGAGGAGACCACGACGCGGTGTGTTTCATCCGCCAGGACGCACCCACTTGTCCTCTCTGCACATGTGATTACCGAGCCCCTGTTATGGATGTGACACCTGAGCTACAACACAGGAACAAGACCCACTGACCAGGGGGCAGGCAACAACCAATCAGGAACCAGTTAGTTCTCCTTTCGATTATGAAAAGTGCTGGCAAGAAGCAAGTCGTACGGTGGGGGTTAGCGACGGCCATGGACGGGAGTATGGTGTGCGTCCGAGGGAAGACTCATTGCTTCCTGCTGACACGGGACGCACGGAATGCTCTTCCCAGACGCCGACTGCAGTGCTCGGGCAGAAGCGGCCATTCAGTGAAGACTCCCGCGCAGACGAGGTACCGTTCAGAAAGGGGAGGCTGATGCAACGTGATCCCAGAGAGCAAGAGCCCAGAGAACCGGAGGCCCAGGTTCTTGAAAGCTTAGAGACCGTGAGGGAGGCTGAGATTCACCCGAGAAACTCCAGAACGTCTCAGATGACTTCTCGCCACTGGAGCGACCAGATGTGTCTTGTGTGTCTGGTAGATCTGCCTGGCGAGCGGACTATGGGTTGAGGAGTGCAGACAATAGCGGGAGACCAGTGAGGAGGGGGCACAGGAGCTGTCTTCAAATGGACAGGAGCAGGGGTCCCAGGGGGCAGGTGCACGGTCCCGGAATGAAGAGGAGGAGGCGTCCCGTCACCCCAGTGAGCACGCTGAGTCATGAGGAGAGTCTGCAGCAGGGATACAGGTTGACACACGGCCTTCCCGACACGCTCGCTCACTCGGTCCCCACGACAGAGCAGCGCCGTGTGAACGCTGTCCGTGTGAACGCTGTCCTTTGCACTCTTCATCTTGGGGTGTCGGGGTCGAGCAGAGGGCCCAGACGGTGAGCTCCGTTTGTTGGCTGCCCGCTGATTCACTCCACAAGCACTCACCTAGCCGTCGGACCCTCGTCTGTAGGCTTCCGTCCATATTGATCCCCGAGCCCCACATGCACGTCGAAGGTGCGAGACAAATCCTCCCAGAACACGCACGCAAGCACACGCACAGGCAGGCACGCACGCACGGCTCTGTGTACGCAGGTCCACATCCTGCTCCGTGACGGCGGCGGACAGGAGCACTGTTCTCAAGAAGCTTCCACGGGACAGACCCGGGAAGACAGCGCCACGCGCCGCAGATGGAGAGGCGAGCGGCAGAGAGCGGGGCACGGCAAGCAGGCGGGCGGTCGGCGAGCTTTCTCGTCCCCGCCCAGCCTTACGGTGGGCTCTGGGGGGACGGAGGAGCTCAGCAGAGAAGTGAGTGGACAGCGAGACGGGCAGGAGGAAAGGCCCTTCAAGCGGGTGTGGAGGCGTTCATGGGCACAAGGGAGAAGCCGGTGGTGTGGTTTTCCTCGTGGGGAAAAAAAGTAGCAGACGCGGATGTTAGACCCCATGGGTGGCGGGGGCGTCAGGACCTGACCCTGACACAGCACTGAGCTTCCGAGAGGGAGTGGAGCGCGGCAGAGAGCCGCCGTGAGGGGACGCGGTCTCCGGGTCCGGGGCCTGCATGGACACCTGTGGTCCGTGCACCAGCCTCCCTGACCCCCCTGCTCACGCTGTGCTCTTTCCACACCGCCTTCCAGGAGCACGTTCCAACAGGCAGGCACGCTGAAGCGCGCATCCCGTGGGGGGCCCGGGTGGGCGAAGCACGTAGTGAGGTTCGTGCTGTGTGCAGACGGCCCGACGGCAGGCTGGAGAGTGCACAGGAAGGCTGCCAGGAAATCCCCGTGTGTGTCTGCAGCGGGGGTGGGGTAGGAGGGACAGGGGCCTGGACCCCTGGACAGCAGGGGTGCTGGGGGGAGGGCCGGTGGCACTGAAAGACAAGGGTCCGAGCACAGACGCGGACACCACTTTGCCACGCGGCCCCGTCCGGAATGTGTGTCTCTCTGTGCGTGTGACTACGACCGGCGTGGAGCATGCGTGGGGTCAATCTGACCCTGTCGAGTTTAGCTGGCGGAGCTTGCCGTCCTAGAGCGGTTAACACAATCTGCCGGGGCGGCGGGTTAAACATCCGTATGACGCGCACACACACGTACAGATGCAAACGTGCGTGCGTGTGTGTGTGTGTGTGTGTGTGTACAGGCACGATGCACAGCAGCAAGAACACACACCGCTCCGACACGCTCACACTCAGGGGATCCCACGTTTGTTCTTACAAACACCGGTCAAGTCCTATCAGCTTTGTTGACTCTGTCAGCTCCTCGGATCAGGAGGCCATGGGCTCCCGGGGAGAGCTTCCTTGACTCTTGTGGGCTCCTGTGGCGGCTGGGCGCCTGTGACATTTCCCAGCTTGTAGAAGCTCCCCGCGACGGGTGCCCGGCTGGTCCGACTGCGTTCTCCTCCGTGTGCGTCCGTGGTTCCCTCTGCTTCTAAGCACAGCAGCCACTGTGTTGCGGGCCAGGGTCACCCACCACGTTCCTGTACTACCGTCATGAGATCAGCGTCATTACGTTTTCCCACATGAGATCGTTCGTGGGGCCAGGCACACGTGAATTTTTGGTGATATCCAATCCAGTAAAAGACTGTGTAATCCAGTACAAGACTATAATTTTTTCGAAAGCAGGAAACGTAGGTTTACTTGCTTCATATTGCCTTCTAATTAGCCTTTTACTTTCGACCTGGGCACAAAATTGCATGTTTCCCATCAAATCTGCCTTCAGATTCCTTGAGGGAAGAGAGAGGCCCCGCTGGGGACCTGGAGGGTGTTCTCTCCCCCACGGGGAGGGCTGACTGTCCGCTCCTACGGAAGAGCTCTACGTTCTCCCGGTCCGGCACGTGTCGCGTGCTGTCCCAGCTCCCCGTCCCCACCGCCGCTGGCTTCCTGCAAACTCTGCTTCCTGCCGTGCCCCACCGGTTCCCAAGTCTCCTGACCACCTGAAAGCCCACCTTTTTCTCACCAGAAGAAAACATGAATACTGTGGTTTTGTTTGTGTCCCAGAACTGAAAACATTCCTCCCTGCGACCGACTGGGACTGTGCTGTGAGACAGCTCCCACCCCTGTGGAGTTAATGTAAATCACATTTTGTGCATGTCCACGTTTAATATGGTCATCGGTTACGAATTCACAAAAAAACAAGACGAGACCTCACAAATATTGTTTTATACTTGTTTTCCACTTGTTCATTTTTAAAAAGCTTTTATTGATCCACTTGAGAGACAGAGACAAAGCACAAGCAGGACAGGCAGAGGCAGAGGGAGAGGGAGAGAGAGAAGCAGGTTCCCCACTGAGCAGACAGCCCTATGCGGGCCTCGACCCCAGGACCCTGAGATCATGACCTGAGCTGAAGGCAGACGCTTCACTGTCCGAGACACCCAGGAGCCCTTGTTTGTTTATTTTAGAGATTTTATGTATTCGAGAGCGAGAGAGCACGTAGAGGACAGAGAGGCAGAAGGAGAAGCAGACTTCCTGCTGAGCAGGGAGCCTGATGTGGGGCTCGATCCCAGGACCCCGCGATCATGACCTGAGCCGAAGGCAGAGGCTTAGCCGACTGAGCCACCCAGGTGCCCCTGAGAGTAGAAATTTCTTAAGAGTCCCATCTCCAGCACAGCAGCTCCATTTTTGAGGTGTCGTACACCCCCTGGGGAACAGAGGGTAAGGGTTTAACCACGAACGCGTGCACGTCGCACACCACCAAGCCTGCGAACTACGTGCCACCAACCAACCAAACACAACAGCTGTGACTTGATGAGGAAGACAGCATGAAGGGGATTTCGTATTCTGAGAAATTTCTTGCTCCCTTTTAAACCAAAGCTCAAAAAAACCATTTCTCCTCCTGTCTGTGAATTACTTTGTGATTATGCTCTGCCTAAAGCATCATCTCTATACATGTGAGTGAGAGCATGAGGAAAATCTCCAAGTTCATCATTTCTGGAAACAACTGGACGTGGGAAATCTGAATGTTGCCAAAGCGTTTCTAAATGAGGTTTGCATAAAGCGGAACATAGAGCTTAAAAGCTTCATGTGTTGGGGTACTCTCTTCAACACCCCGAATCACTAGGAAGGCTAAAATGTTTTAATCAAGTCAATACATAGTCTCTTAATGGAGGATGCGTGGTTGTTTTGTTTTTGTTTTTGATTTTGCTGGGGGTGCAGTGGGCTGAGAAAGATAAGGGAGTTAATATTTTTATCATTTTTTTAAGAAAAAAAAAAGCCATCAAACTTCCTACTCTAGTATGTTAATGGGCTACAACGATATTATTCAAAGAGCCAAGAAAAACAGTGATGAGATACAGAGACTCATTCCGCCACGAATTCCATAAGCAAACACAAACAATGACACAGAGAAACACTGTTCTTTAGTGAAACGATGTCTTATAATTACATTGATTGGGTCCAGAAAATTCTGTCTCCTTACGGTGTTTTCATGAAAGCAGAAACTCACCTGGTCTTGAAAGTGTCCTTCCAAAAAGACGACTCAACCCAAATACACCGTTGGCTACCCAGTTGGCAAAGGAAAGCTAAGACACCTAGGGCCACTCAGGAAGGGAAGACGTTTCAGACAAGATGATGCTTCTTTACCCTCCGAGATGACCAACGACAATAATGTGGTAGAAATCCACGGGAAGACTTCCCCCCACCCCCACATCCATCCCAAGTTTATGTAGGGAAACAACCCCACGTTCACCGGGTCCCGGGGAAGAGCAGAATTAACCTGTGCCTTTTAAAAAGTCACCCCTGGGCACCTGGGTGGCTCAGTGGGTTAAAGCCGCTGCCTTCAGCTCAGGTCATGATCTCAAGGTCCTGGGATCGAGCCCCACATCAGGATCTCTGCTCGGTGGGGAGCCTGCTTCCTCCTCTCTCTCTGCCTGCCTCTCTGCCTACTTGTGATCTCTCTCTCTGTGTCACATTTAAAAAAAAAAAAGGTCACCCTTGTCATGGGTAAAGGTACGGAGACCATCGCTATAGAAACACGCGGCTCGATGTCCAGGGAAAGCAGTACAAGATTTAGTACGAGATTCCGGAGTCACGTAACTAAGCTGTACACAAACAGAGTGTTTTGGAACTATTTAAAATGGAAACACCTCTAACCTCGTGAGCATAAACAGGCACATGGTCCGCAAACCTCTCCGCGCAAGAGGGTAAAGGGTCGTTACGCACCGTCGTGCAAATGTGTTCATTTTCGGTAGATTACTGAACCCAAGAAGGCCTTTCCTCCTGTGGGTGGCTGAACGCTGGCTGTGGAAGAGAGATCCCCTGCTAGATCCCCTGCTCTCAAATTCCAGCTCCTCACGCTTGGCGGGGCAACCTGAAGTTGGCCATTCATCTTGGAGGCCTCAGTTTCCTTACTGGTATGGTTGGGAAAATAAAAACTGGCATTCCCCTGACAGTGTCGTTAGGATCAGGCACATACTAATACCTGATGAAAATAGTTATGTTTACAATCATTCCAAAATGCTATGTTTCTCTCTGATTTAAAAATGAAACACATTTGGTGGTTCCTCAAAAAGTTGAAAATAGAGCGACTCTGTGACCCAGCAATCACGCTACTGGGTATTTACCCCAAAGGTACAGATGTAGTGATCCGAAGGGGCATGTGCACCCCAATGTTTATAGCAAGCATGTCCACAATAGCCAAATATGGAAAGAACCTAGATGTCCATCAGCAGATGAATGGTTAAGAAGATGTGGTATATATACACAATGGAATACTATGCAGCCATCAACAGAAATGAGATCTTCCCATTTGCAACCACGTGGATGGAACTAGAGGGTATTTTGCTGAGCAAAATAAGTCAATCCGAGAAAGACAATTATCATCTGATCTCCCTGATGTGAGGAATTTGAGAAACAGGACAGAGGATCATAGAGAAAGGAAGGAAAAAATGAAATGAGACAAAACCAGAGAGGGAGACACACCATAAGAGACTCTTAATCTCAGGAAACAAACTGAGGGTGGCTGGGGGGAGAAGGGGGTAGGTAGGGGGCAGGGGTCCTGAGATTCATTCTTGCATCAGGATCCCTGCTTAGCAGGGAAAACGCTTCTCCCTCTGCGTGCAGCTCCCCGTGCTTTTGCCCACCCCCCGTCAAATAAATAAATCAATCTTTAAAAAAGAAAAAACAAAACAAAACACAGGACAAAGGGACAGTTGGCTGAGTTCCTAGTTGTTCCAGACCAGGGCCAAGCACTCTACCCGTATCACTGGGGTCTCACCACGGTCCAACCGCTGAAGAATCATTTCGTGGTACAGACAGGTAACATAAAATTTCCGCATTTCAAAGTGTGCATCAGAAATTTAACTTGGATAGCTTCCTACATTACTTGACGCAAGGAGGTAGTGCACGTGGTCTATGCATTCCAGAGATTATTTAAATTCCATTCAGGCAACTGGGTGGGTTACTACCCAGACACCATGCACGTTACGTGGCTCACATCATTCTCCCACAGAAAAGCCTTCGCAGAGCTGTAATTCATCACCATGCTTTGACTTTAACAGACATCTGTCTTAGTCTGGGATTCCCCAAAGGAGACCCCGTGTCCAGGACATAAGAGCAGACCGTTTACTTGGAAAGGCCTCCTGGGAGGTACTGTTGAGGAAGCGAGAAGGTCAAACACAAAAGGAAGCAGAGCTACAAAACACTCTTACCCTCAGGATAGAGAGTTTCCTCCAGCTGAAGACTGTCCAGAACACTCAGAATCGTCCCACTGAGGGTTACCTAACCCCTGGGGGCGGCTTCAGGGGAGCTCACTCCTCTCCGCTTGCTATTCATGACTGCCTAGGGTAGATCGGGCTCCAGTGAGCCCAGGGAGAATCCCTTCCGCACAACAGAAAAGTAACCCAAGACTGAGCAGACCACCAGCTTCCTAGAAGCCGAGCTCACAGTCAACTCCTACGGCATCAAGAGCTTCAGGATACGAACCCAAGGAAGTCAACACTATGCTGTGTTTGGAAACCCCACCATTGACCAGATCATCTCTGCCAAGCTTCCATGAAGTATGTGCCATATATACCGCTCAGATCCAGATTTGAGATGCATCACTGAAAACCAGCACTTTCAACTCATTCTTTCTCTCCTTGCCGTGGCTCCCGGAAACTCAGGGTTAAGGTTCCAGTGGCCCTGCAGTAACTTACATGTCCTTGACATTTGTCTGTAATTACTGCTCATCTCTACCTTGATGTGGACGTCTTGCCTGCATGTTCTAGATTGTCTATGTCATCTTGGGACTTATCTATTGCCTCAACTACCCTGAGAAATAGGAAAAGAAGTAATTTGCTACATATTTTATAGGAGTCAAGAGAGTTCAGTCAATGGAAAATAGTTGTGTCACGTCCGTACTTTGTTCAAGGCGTGACGCATTATGTTTCCCTTAAACCCCACGTCTTCCTGGTGCAGATGAGGAACTCGAGGTCCAGGGGCTCAGAACTGCCCACCCTGAAGTTTACCATCTGGTGAATGGAGAGCTAAGGCAGGACTACAGGTCCTTCTGGCTCTGTCTGCTTCATGCTATGACCTACAAATCACTGAAGATGGTATCAGGTGACGGCTACTAAAGGAGAGATGTAAAATCCGTACATAATAGCTCACTGCCTACTTTTCTTTCTCCTTTCCTTCCGGCGTTGGAATTTCTCCTAACATCACAGAGATGGCGGGGAATGAAAGCTTCAGTCTGGAGTCAACATTGCAGCTGCTCTGGAAATGCTTCTAGAGCTCATGGATCATTGTGAGATGGTACACCACCCAGTTTCTCATACTTTCAACAGCTTTCGTAGGCTGTATATATTACTGAATATAAACATTTAGAGGCGGTGGCAAACGATTCAGAGTATCAATCATTTTAATCTCATGCTATTTATATTGGAAAGCAGATTCATGATGGTGGAGTGCGTATGAACTTCAACTAACATTTGCTTGCGTTTCGGGGAATTTGGCTCCTGCCCAGGCTCGTCAAAGGGAGAAACAATCCCGAAGAAATCACTGCTTCCCACTGACCTGCACCATTTGTCCCGAATAACGCTCAGGCGAGGGGGCCGCCCTTCTTGAAACTGAACATCGCCAACTCCCAGGACGTCCCAGCCCGGGCTTCACAGTGAGTATTAGCACATTTCGATCTCATAAGCCCGTTTCGTGGAGGCTCCCAGGTCTTGATGTTCAGACGATAAAGTTCCTCCGTTTGTTGGAAATGGATGTTACTGGGTCAAGAGCTGCCTGTGAAGCATCGGTCGGTTCCAAAAGACACTTCTGTCTCAGTTACTCAGGGTACGTAGGTTGGCAAATATTTATTCTGGACTCGAGGCGCTCGCGGCGGAGTTGGGAAAGTCTGTGTGAGAACGAGACGTGGAAAGCAGCACCAAGAGCCAGGGGTGATGTCGACTATCGGGGAAGTGAGAGATTCAGGGCATGCAGGGATCACGATGGCGTGGGCTTGAGCAGCAGGGCCTGCGGGACAGACCAGAGCGACACCCGCACCCGCAGTGGCAGCAGGGGCAGCCGCGGACGGAAGCACAGCACAGAGCCCTCCTCTCACGCTGGATTCCACAGAACTCACAGAGGCAGAGGGGTTCAAATCCGTGACTCCAAGCCCCAACAGGAAGTGTGGCCTGGACACGCTCCCGCGTCCACACTGGACTGAGGTGTGGAACGTGCTGACCCGCTGCCGTGCAGTCACCCAGGGCCGCGGTTCGCCCAGCTTGGGCAGAACCCCGGGGGCCTGGGAGGGGCAGCGCCCGACCACGCGGCGGGTCCTCCGTTACTTCTGAACAGCCGGCATGGGTTAGAGACCAGCAAAGGCGTCTCCCAGCCACAAGCTCAGCGTCCAGCTTCACGGATTAGCGCAGTGTACGCTCCCCGCTGCCGGCCGTGTCCACGGTGGACGGCTGACCCACTGGGCTGAGCTCAGCGCTTGTCCCCGCGGGGGGAAGGGGACAAAGCTCACACCCGAGTCCACAACGTGAAGCTGCCGTCGGACAAGAACTGCCGACCCACCGTTCAGCAGAGGCCGGGGACACACATGACGCCGCTTCCCGCTCTAGCAATAGTCGGTGTTGGCGACATTCGGTCCTACGGCCGGAGACAGCAACCACCGGGGCCTTAACGGGATCGCGGCATAAACAGAGGAGGGACACGAGGCAATCCTATGCGTCCAGACCGCACAACGGTGCGCGGTCGTCCTGTTCAGAGACGGACACGGAGTCGAATTTCTTCACGTTTGTGTCAAGAAACTAATGCCGATAGCTGTTAGGATGCCAGGGTGCTGCACCGAGAGGGCAGGGGTGGGCGTCACGCCCTCCACGAACCTCTTTATCCTTCAATCAATCTGTGTTCCTTCCTGTCGAGGGCTTTCCAGGCACACGGTCCCTCCCCTCCAGGTGCTGCTTCCCGGACAGTAAGTCTCGGGGAAACGCTGCTCAGACGTTTGGCCCGATGGCTCCACCAGTTATGGGAGCCCCAGTGCAGGGGTGTGTGTGTGTGTGTGTGTGTGTGTGTGTGTGTGCATGGACTGGACACTCCTCTTCCAACACGAGGCTGTGAGCCCCTGGACGAGGGGTCATGGCTTCTGCCATCTCACGGCGGACTTTCCAGCCCCTGCCACCGGGTCTGAGTCTGAGTGGTTTCCCTGTCCCACGTCTCTGTCCTACGGACAAGCAGCGCCGCATCCGCACGTCCCAACACAGACACACCGTCACGGCTTACCCGTATGTGTTCTCTTTAACCGGAAAACCAGAGGACGCACGGAGAGCCACAGAAAACTCTTCAGAAATACGTACTCATCACTGTCCTTTTGTGTCCCCAATTTTTATCGATACAGTTCTGCATATGTACCTTGTTATTTAGAAAACTAACCTGTTTTATTGTATTATGAAGTTTTCAAGTGGTTCCAGAGAATAGGCTTACCATAATCCCTTCTTAAATGTTTAATTTTCCCTGTTACTACCTTAATTTTATATCAAATTTCGGATTTGTACTTTCGACAACTTTTAAATCGTATTATCTACTGACTTCGTGTTACTTATTTTCCCAAGGAGACAACACTGGGTTTTATTTATCATTTGTCTGTTTCCTAATATTATTTTCATTGTACTTCTTCATTTGTTGTCTTTTCTTTTTTAAAATTCAGAAGTATTTTAGTTTAAGGTTCACAGCAAAATCAGAGGAATAACAAATTTGCATTTAAAGTGTGTGAATCTACTTTTCCAACTGCAAAATTTATGAAATCTAAATACAGATCAAGCATTTTTGATGAAAATTTACTGTTCACATTGAGCTATGTTGTGCTTTCTATATTTATACACACACACACCAAATTTTGAAGACTTACTACCAATAAAAGAATGTAAAACAAAACAAAAACAAAAACCAAACAAAAAAAATCAAAAAGTATTAGTTTTATTTTCAACTAACTTTAGTTGAATTTCTTCACCTATTTCCTCTTCTATTTGCTAATTATTGAAAGTTATGAATTTCTTCTGAGCACGTTTTAGCCACCCACAATAAAATGTACTATTTTCTATATATTTTGAGTTTTTATTTCCTCTTTTACTCTGCAGTTAATTAGTTTGACTTCATTGTAGTTTTCATTTTTCAGGTATTTTTAAAGCTTTCTGTTTTGTTATTGATTTCTCATTTTACTGTTTGTGAAGCTATGGTAGCAGTTACTGTTTCTGCTCTCCGGAATCTTCATTTTGTGTGTGCATGTGTGTGTGTGTGCAAGCGTCTAGGTGCCAGAAGCTTTTGTTTTGGATATGTGGATAAATTTATCTCATGTACATTTATTGCTGTGACGCACATTAGCTATTTTTCTATATTTTATTTTTGAGTTTTTACTCCTTAAACTTTTTTTACTACACACACACACACACACATTTAATAGACTTTTGACAATGGTAATAAAAAGAAAGGCATTCTGGAAGTGTTTTCAGTAAGAAAGGGGGGAAAAAGCTGCTATTGTGCCCCTCTAATAAAACAGAGCTAGAAAGTAGAACTCAAATGGATTGCAAGGAAACTTCAGAAACTATTTGGAAAGGAGGCTAATTTGCATTTTTCTTTTGTTCTTGATATTCTATTTCTTTTGAACCTCTTCTCTTATGTAAAGGAGACAGGAGTCATACTGGCTTTTGATCTTGACTATAATTCACAGAGATTTCAGAAGGAAATCACTTGTATGAGATAGCTTCGAGTTTTTAGGAATAGCTTCTTTAAGGGAAAACAATTTAGTTTTTTTTTTTTTTTTTAAGTTGCTTATCACTCTACCCAGGCGGGCATAATTGATTTCTCAAAGGAACATTCTTTCTTTCTACCCGAGACGACCTGAAATGTGCAACCTAAGAAATTCTGTACGAAAATTCACTGTCTTTGACAGAACTTTACACTGTTTCTTCTATCATGATGGCGCATCACCTTCTTGTGCTGTATCAGTTGTTTTGCCATCCAATTATTCTGCCTAAATATCTCCTTTATATTGAAATTCCCTAAACATACAACTTGTCTAGCATTACATTATGCTCCATTGAACCCACTGTGTTTAATTCATTTTTCATCATTACTTTTTCGGGGCAGGTAAAAAAGCAGAAGAAACGAAGCTGAGGGTCCTGTATTTAAGTCTGCATTTAAACCCACATTGTTCTTAGAGGCGTCCATTCTTACAGAAAACTTTCAATAAATTTCATCCTAAGACTTAAAAAAAAAAAAAAATCAGTATTTCAGAGACTCCTCTGACTTACGGATTAAAAATATTTAAAAGGGGGTGCCTGGGTGGCTCAGTGGGTTAAAGCCTCTGCCTTCGGCTCAGGTCGTGATCTCAGGGTCCTGGGATTGAGCCCCGCCTCAGGCTCTCTGCCCGCTGGGGAGCCTGCTTCCCCCTCTCTCTCTGCCTGCCGCTACTTGCTTGTGATCTGTCTGTCAAGTAAATAAATAAAATCTTTAAAAAAATATATTTAAAAGGATCTCTGGGGGGGGCATTATGGACATTGGGGAGGGTATGTGCTTTGGTGAGTGCTGTAAAGTGTATAAACCTGGCGATTCACAGACCTATACCCCTGGGGATAAAAATATATGTTTATAAAAAATTAAAAATTAAAAAAAAATTTAAAAAAGGATCTCTGATGTTGAATATGTGTTTTAAAGCGTTTGCTAAAAGACAGGGAGCTTATATTATGAAAACAGCAACCAGTCAAAGGCTAACAATAACCCATGGCATACCCACGGCCGGTTTCCTGACTTCTCTGCAGTCACCTTGCTCTGTACGTTAACAGTTTCAGGCAATGGTTTCCTTGGTCTCTAACGGTTTAAGGGGAACAGACTGTGACTCTCCGTGCTACGCCTGTGGGGTGTAAGGATGACCTTGAGGCTGGTTACTGTTAAGAAACAGCACACACAGGAGCTCTGAAAACCCAGCAGAAGCTGTCCTTTTGTAAGAGAAATTTGCATGTACTAGAGGCATGTCCCTTTGTCGGGAGGTCTCTCTCTCCGCAGCAGGACCAGAAGGAGGACTCAAACTTTCTAGAGACTGTGAAAGTGGAGAAGACAGAAATATCGTCAGACGGTAAGTAGCAAGCAGGTGGAGATATTACTTCATGGGCATCTAAAGGGAAAAAAATCACTTTCCATTACGGCCATTGACCATATGCATTAGGATAACAGAGATAAACATGAAAACGGCAAAATTTATGGTGCAGGCACGGACCATTCCCAAACCTGGTTAGCATTCCCCCCGAAGTCACAGCGAAAATCTTCACAGCGAGGATTCGTGTTACGTTGCTGCCGACACACCGCTGAAATCTGTGGACATATCCCCAAATCCAGAGATGGGGAGTGATTCGCTCCCCTCAGAAATGATTAAAAAGTATCTGCTGGAATGATAACCTCGTCCATAAAGAAGGAAAGAGTGTTCTGAGTGTGAATACAATGATTTTTCTCCTTCGAGGCCGAGGCCCAGGGGCGGTAGTCGTGTGTATGTCGCGGGGCGCTGCCGTTACAGACGACGCCGGAGCGTCCCTGGGACCCAAGGAAGAACCCAAACACCGAGACCCGCTGTGGGATGAGAAAAAGAAGCCGTGTGACGAGCATGGGAAAGGATCACGACGTAGAATTTAACGAAATCCCAAATTAAAGAATTTTTACTTTGTCACGTTTGTTAAAAACATTTCCCCCTTAGAGACATTCTTGTCATCCTTGGGATTTGGCCGGAAGGATAAAAATCGCGAGGTGTTTTAACACTTGCTGATGTTTTTATAAAAAATGGCTTCCTTTCATGAAATGTGTTTTCCTAACCAACACACTATTAATAATTCAATATCACCTCTGGGCGACGCTTCATTTAAGACATTAATTGCAAAGCAACGGGTTTCCAGAGGTTTGTGTGTGAGCTGTGGCTCTCAGAACGGGAGCAGGCGTGCTCTAGCGGTGGCGAGCTTTCCGCACGCACACGCTTCTCCAAGTGTGCACAGTGCTTGTGCTGGGAAGCGAGCGACCGAAAGAGAACACGAGACCGAGCTCATGAAAAACGGACCAACCGCGGGAGTGAAACACGTTACACTTCCAGGATAAAATGAAACGATGGGAAACGGCAGCACGGAATTGGTGCCTTATGCATTACGTTGGAAAATGCGTCAGTTTTACAAACGTTTTAATTCCTTCGAGTGGCTACAGGTACAATCGTGCGGACTGCAGAAACACAGGATTATCAGCCCTTCTCAGAGATTCGGGTATCTCAGGAAGGAACTCTTCAGGGGGACTAAGCCTAGAATTTAATGATTAGTTTACATACGGCTTTGGACAGACTGAAGAAATTAATGGTCTTTAATCTAGTCTAAAAAAAAAAAAATCAGTAGTAAAACAGGCCTGCTCATGATTTAAAAAAAAAAAAAAAATCCCCTTGCCCTACACCTCCCATTATGTACGCCACTCCAAGGATCAAATACGGTTAAAAATTAATATTTTTAATTAATCTACGATTCTGTCCCACTAGCTCTAAACATATGGCTATTTGTTGATTTATTATCTTGACATACACGTTATTAGCGTCTAGGTTTTCCGGCTTCCTTATGTCGCCCTCTCTTCTGTCCCACAATCGTGCAATTTAGTCAACTCCATAATTACAGTGAGTTATCGGTCTAAATTCCCGCCGCTCTGGAAATCCATACAGAGAACGACTTGTAACGGCCACTTCCACAGCTACGCACGTTGGTAAAGTCATTCCTTTCCCTTCTTAGGTGACCTCCACCCCTACCTAAAAGAGTGTCCTGTGCTTTCTTGAACCCGCTGACTTGAATCCAGTCAATGTTCACACCATTTATGTTTATTTCTGTATATAATTATTCTGTATATAATTCTATAATTATATTTATAGATATTATTTATATTTATAGATAATAATTCTATAATTCTATTTTCTGTGCCTCCTATGTAGGTTGATTTTATATACAGAAAAAAAATCAGTCAACATGAGTAACATTAGCATTATAAAGGTCACTGTCGCATTTCTGCTACAAGTGTAATAAATTCAATAAATGGTATATTATAGATTCATAGTATTTAAAGACTTGAACAATATATTTAATTATATTGTATCTTTTTGTAGAATGCATTTATATTTTTATTTATTTATTTTTTTAAAGATTTTATTTATTTATTTGACAGAGATCACAAGTAGGCAGAGAGGCAGGCAGAGAGAGAGAGAGAGGGAAGCAGGTTCCCCGCTGAGCAGAGAGCCCGATGCGGGGCTCGATCCCAGGACCCTGAGATCATGACCTGAGCCAAAGGCAGAGGCACCCAGGCGCCCCAGCATTTCGTATTTTTAGGTTCGTAATTGTCTTTTCCTTTCTCCTTCGTTTCAGTGTATTAATCATATTTTAAAATTCTTCCATGTTTCCCAATTACATACAAAAGCTCATGGCATTTTTTTTTTTTTAAATAAACGAAACTCGCCCTTGCTGGAGACCACCGCGCTCTGCTCCAATCACCGCTTGTCAAGGGCATGAACGCCCTAGAATGTCTCACCGTGGCTCTTCGTTTCCTTAGAGTATGAGGCTCCTTTTCTCCCCGACTGCGTCATTTTAGTGAAGTGCAGATCTAGAAAGGATGGACGGCAGGTGTTCTGGTCACCTATCTTTGCATCTCCAATGAGCACCGGACGTCAGCAGGGTTCCACAACAAGGGCGTCACGCGGCGTGTGAGGTCAAGCACGCGAGCGGCTTCGCTGGGCCGTTCTGGCCCGGGGTGTCCGCTGCCGCTGCCTGTGAGCTGTCGGCCGGGGCCATGGTCACCCAAAGCTCCTGTGAAGGCTCACTCACTGGGCGGCCAACAGGACAGCTCTGTCCCGTGCCGGCTGGTGGCCGACGGCTGTCCGTCGCTCCTCACCCCCACAGCTCCTCCGACCCCAGGGCTGCTTCAGGACATGACACCCGACTTCCTTCAAGATGAGGGATCCCCGAGAATCGAGAACCTGCACTGCTTTCCTAGGAGCGGGACTCAGAACGCACACACCATCCCTTCTGCCTTCGGTCATTCACGTGAGGCAAGCCATTCAGAACAGCCCCGGCTCAGAGGACAGGATCAGGCTCTGGCTTCAGTGACCTCATGAACATCATGTTAAAGCCACCTGACCCATTCCTCTGGTCCAGGTTGAAGAGGATCCTGAGTGGGTCATGACATGACAATCTGAGCATCACTCTCACCCAGAACATGGCAGGTTCCGCCCCACGGTGCTTTTGGATGAAGCTATGCCCAAGAAAAGTTTAAGTATGTAAGACACGAACAGACATTTCTGCAAAGAAGACATCCAGATGGCCAACAGACACATGAAAAAGTGCTCCATATCCCTCGGCATCAGGGAAATACAAATCAAAACCACAATGAGATACCACCTCACTCCAGTCAGAATAGCTAAAATCAACAAGTCAGGAAATGACAGATGCTGGCGAGGATGCGGAGAAAGGGGAACCCTCCTACACTGTTGGTGGGAATGCAAGCTGGTGCAGCCGCTCTGGAAAACAGCATGGAGGTTCCTCAAAATGTTGAAAATAGAACTGCCCTATGACCCAGCAATTGCACTACTGGGTATTTACCCTAAAGATACAAACGTAGTGATCCAAAGGGGCACGTGCACCCGAATGTTTATAGCAGCAATGTCCACAATAGCCAAACTATGGAAAGAACCTAGATGTCCATCGACAGATGAATAGATAAAGAAGATGTGGTATATATACACAATGGAATACTATGCAGCCATCAAAAGAAATGACATCTTGCCATTTGCGACGACGTGGATGGAACTAGAGGGTATTGTGCTGAGCAAAATAAGTCGGTCAGAGAAAGATCATTATCATATGACCTCACTGAGGGAGGCCGAGGGAGCACGGTTGGCCGCTCGCGCTCAGGAACGCCGCCCAGCTCATCGGCCCTGCATCCCGGGGCCGCCCCCCATGGCAGGATCACGGCAGCAGAGCGCCGAAGCGCAGGAACCCGGTATTGCCGCAGGCAGATGTGCAGGCACCGACCACGGCACAGACGCGGCCACGGGACGGCGGACACTTGCCTCGCCTGATCTCAGCTGGGCCAAGTGTGAGTCACGTGATACAGAATTTTCTCACCGCGTGCGTCTGCAGGGAACGAGCTGGAGGGATCCGCGGTGCTGGTGCGCAGCAGCTCCACAGTGACCGCACGAGCTGCGTCTGTACCTGGTGACACGGGTCTTTCCTTCCTCCCCCAAGGGCCTGCCTTCAGGTTCATCTCCCTGTCCCTGTCAGATCCGTCCTTCCCTCGATGAGCCCTGACCTCCACCTGGACCCCCGACAGCTGTGCCACACGCGTCACACCCCGCATCGGGCCTCCCTTCGCAGCCGGTCCCCGCAGCACGCACACCACCCTCCCCTGCTCCCCGGCTGGGTCAGGTAAGGGAAGCCGACAGCACCTGGGTTGTCTCATGATGCCTGGCCAGCATCGCGGACGTGCACGTCATCCCAGCGCCCACCACGTCACCACACTCTGCATACATTTGGTCACCGAGTCCTGTGAGTTAGGCCAGAACGCAGACATAAGGGAGCACTTCGGGATTTTACAGTGGAGGCCACTGCGTGCTGTCACCCCTGCGTGCGCAGAGCCCTCGTAGCTGTCTCTTTCCTGCCCTGCAGGCCCCGCAGGTGTCCTGCCTCTTTCTCCGGCGCATCCTCTGCACCGTTCATAAAAGAGCCGCGCGCGTCCGTGAGGAGGACTGAGCTGGGCTCTGCTTCACGAGTCTGCAGCGGCTGAGGCCTGGCAAGCAAGATCCCGCACACGGGGAGGTCTGCGGCACAGCCTGTCTTTCACGGGCTGCCCTTACCGAGGAACTTCTCTTGCTTGCCGCGTGCGGCCCTGTGTTCCGTGCCACACCTGCACTGAGCTACAGCCACGCACCCAGCGCTAGAAATACACCCCCAGGCCATGGAGGCACAGCTCTGCCATCTTAAATCCCATCTCCCCTGGCCAACTTTCTCTATTTCAGGCTTGGCTCAAAACCATTCCTTTTGGGGCGCCTGGGTGGCTCAGTGGGTTAAAGTTTCTGCCTTCGGCTCAGGTCATGATCTTGGGGTCCTGGGATCGAGCCCCACATCGGGCTCTCTGCTCAGCGGGGAGCCTGCTTCCTCCTCTCTCTGTCTCTCTGCCTGCCTCTCTGCCTATTTGTGATCTGTCTGTCAAATAAATAAAGACTTTAAAACAAAACAAAAACAAAAAACCATTCCTTTTTCTTTTTTCTTGAGATTTTACTTATTTATTTCAGAGAGAGCTATAGAGCACAAGCAGAAGGAGCAGCACAGGGAGAGGGAGAAGCAGGGTCCCCACTGAGCAGGGAGCCCGATCCACAGCTTGATCCCAGGATGCTGGGATCATGATCTGAGGCGAAGGCAGACGCCTAACTGACTCAGCCACCCTGATGGCCCTCAAAACCATTTCTGAAGTCAGTTTCTCTGTGAATATGGACCTGTCTGTGTCTCCTCTTCACCTTAAGCACAGCGCATGGAGTGATGATCGCTTCGGCTTTGTTTGCTTTCCGGTGAACCGTCCCACTGAGGACGGCCGTCCACGCAGAAGGAACCTTCTGTATGTCGTGCTCCTTTCCGTCTTGAGCGTGCCAAGCACACGCCTACTATTGTCTCAGAGAGTCAGAAGGGTGTTAGATCGCACGTTATCTGCATTTTTCTTCCCTTCACCTCGAACTCGCCTCGCATCTGGAAAACCAACAGAGAAGTCGGCCTCACTGGTCACGGAAATACCTTGAATCATGGAAGGTATTTCTGCGGACGGAAGCTCACGCCGTGTGCGCTCCTCCTCCTGTACCGCAGGTCCAAGGCCTAACGCTCATCGACACGCCGTGAGCAGGATCTACCGTGGCCTCTGCAGGCCCACGGTGTCCCAGCGTGACAGAGTCCACCTGGTCCGGCCCAAATCCGCGATTCACATCCGCGGCCCTGAGCCCTCGGCCGCCCTTGCTCCTACGACACGCGCTACGGGGCCTGTCCTAGGGTCGCGCCGAGGACTGAGTGGGCGGCGCAGCGACAGGGCCACGCCTCACCCGCACTTCCCAAATACTCACAGAACGACGACAGCATGAGCGCCGCTTAGCCGAGTTTGGGAAAGATCGTGGGCAACCGAGAACCCTGGGCTCTCAGCCGATCGACGCAGATGCTGAAAGCAGTAATCGGAGAGAAGGAGCCCCGTTATCTGAAAACCATGAGGAGGGACCAGGGAAGGAAGACGAAGGGACCGGTGGCGCCACCCCACGTCTGCACACGGAGGGCGACGGGACTGGGCTTCCTCCTGACGGGCAGCCCTCATCGGATCGACAGGAGCATCAGGCACTGGCAGCATCAGGCCCCTCCCCTCAGCCGGAGGGCAGGCTCCCCGGCACCGCAGCAGGGGGACCTCTGGGACAGAGCGCAGTGTCAGCTGCAACCCCGTCACTCACTGCCCGGTTCTCGGCCGGGAGGGTTCGTGTTGCTGCAAAAGCTTAAACCTCGAATGCGTACCGTGTGCGCAGGAACGCGGCTAACCGAAATTCCTCGCTGAAGGACGTGACTTCACACAACGGCGTGTGTTCACGTGACAGGGGGCTGCAGAGGGGCCGCTTCTGAGCACCAACACTGCGGACAGGAGCGACGCTCGTTCCTCCTGCCCGAGGCCGGCAGGCACGAAACATCTCTCCTCCTCTCCTCACGGGACTTGGCTCCCAGCGGCAGCCCCTTCTCAGGGCTCTGGCTTCTGGGTCTGACTCCCTCTCCCTGCGTTTGCCATCAGCACCCATCCTCCTGGGGCCGCACTCTCTGACCTCTCCAGGGATCATACCCGAAGGCCTCCTTCCTCCCAGGAAACCACCACGCCGCCCTGCCTCACGGGCACTTCTGAACGGGATAACGCACGTCTGACACAACAAGACCAACCTTGTCGTGCAGCACGGTGACGGCAGAGACGCGTCAAGGAGATCTTCCATTCTGGAAGGAAGGAATCAGAGCCCTTGTCCCCGGGCAGCACGGTGCAAACACGGGAACTGTGCCCAGATCGGAGGACAGAAACACAAGTGTTCTCTGTTACACAGAAATCGTGGTATCACGTCGGGGACAGGGACTATGACACGACCCCCCTCGAACTGCGTGAGTAAAACTTTACTGGCACACAGGCATCCTGAGGTTTCCTTTCAGGCAGTCGGTACGTCCGCAAGCTCACCTACTAGGACGGCGGAGACCATCCTTGGGCAGAAAGCCCAAGCTATTGACTCCCTGACCCTTGACACGAACAGCCGATGGACCCCTGCCCCGGTTTTGGAACCAGCGAGGACCCCGCTGTGGCAAGAACGTGACCTGGTACGGTGGAATTTTTGACTGGACCCGAAGAGACAGAACTAGACCCAGCCCACAGCATGAACGCTGCTCTCCGAAGGACAATTATTTTCCATCCCTTACGCAGATGATTTAACAAACAGGAAATCATGGCTCTGTACCTTCGACAGTAGCTGTTAACTTCACGGAAAAGAAAACACAGCAGGAGACGCCGCTCGTCAGTGCCCCTCTGCATCAGTCAAACACTTATTTTCTCCGTCCGATTCCCTAAACGGACGTCCAGCTGAGAATTTCCCAATGATCACTTTGTTTACTACGTTAGACCGTCAGGACAGTCAGGCACTGCATTTCCCGGTAATTTCTGCAGGAAAGCGTCCTGTCCGTGGGATCCCAAATGCAGGGGAAGGTTTACTGGAGCGTCACGCTGGAGGACGGCCACTGCTGTCCTTCGGCGAACGGGATCCTGACAACATCGTCGGGGCAGAGCACCCGGGAGCCTGATCTCTGGTGTTAAACTGTAACGCACAATTTCAGGGGAATCAGCGGGACTGTGTGGTTGGGACACGGGAGCACTGAGAAGCGGAAATTACTAGTCACCAGAGGGGACAATGGAGAGAAAGTCGCACGGAACACGTGGCTGGCGTTGGTAGGACGTGGATCCTGCGCGATGGGCCAGCCACAGCGGCGGCTCCCGGACCAGCGACTCCGGACACAGCCCCCCAGCGGCACGGCTAGGGTGACACATGGGGCTCTTTGTTGCCTTCCCCGAGCGACTGCGCCTCAGCGGGGACGCCCCGAAGGTGACCTGCCACGGGCACACCGCTGGTGCACATCCCGAAGCCGCCTCACGCCTGTGGGACTGAACGCCGCTGCTTCCCCACCCGGCGCATCTCCAGCCGCACCCCCCTCGTGGGCGCCGGTTCTGTCCCCCCTGCCCATGGGCAGTGACGCGCACTGGCCTGAGCTTCATCCTCACGGCCAGGGAAGGGGACACTTCTCCAGAACTGCTATTCAAATGGCCCCGGAGCCCTATGAAGGGCTGCCAGGCCGGGGACACAGGGCTTATTCAGGATGCCTGGCGGGGAGAATGCAGGCGGCTAGAGCTAGCTCCCTCTGCAAGGACACGACGGGCCACGGCTCCTGGCGGGGACTCGGGGACTCCGTGTGAGGGACTGTCAAGCTTGGCAGCAGCCCCGCCCTAGGGGAGCCAACAGGACCTCCTGGGCCGGGGAGGCCGTGTCTGTCCCGCTGGAGGCACTCCAGCTGGACGAGACAAGCGTCGTGCCACGAAGTGCTCACTGGGGCTTGGGACTTGGAACGGAGACGGGGCTACGGGAGCGCGGGCGGAGGTGCCGGGCGGGAACATGTGTCCGAGCCCCACTTTTCCGCGTCCACACTCACCAGAGAGTGGCTGGCCGAGCGGTTGGGGACGGAGGCGTCCGTCCTGGCTTCAGTCTCGCAAGCGTGGACTCTCTCTGGCGATGAAGGGGCTGGGCTGTTTACGTGCCAGGCCCCTCGGCCGGGGTGGGGACACAAGACAGCATTGTGGGCAGCGGACAGAAGGCGCCCAGCCGGGGAGACTTTCCAAAGACTGGGGGCACAGAACTCGTTTCACGCCAGAATACCTGAAAAACAGGAAAACGGAAGAAAAAAACCCCCACACTTAGCATTTTACATGTGTTCATTTTAGGTGAAGGACCAAGACGTGTGTGTAAGCCTCCTTCAACGTTTACGCCGGAGAATGTGTCACGGAGCCGGGACTCCCGCCCTGAAAACGCTCTCGCACAGGTCGGTTTGAGCGCGGCCTCTCCCATGCCCAAGCGCGGGCAGATCGGGTGTGATTGGCGAGAACTCTGGAGAGAGCGCACTCAGCGCCCGCCAAGGGCTCCCTTCTGTTGCGAGCTGCACAGAGCCCGTTGCCGAGTGGACCTCACTCGCCGTCCTGGGAGGCATTGTCCACGGCCGTGCGGGGTGACAGCAGTTTGGCTGCTCTGTCTAGGCTCCTTTCTCCCACCCCCCCTTTTTTCTTTCCATCAGAAAGAGGAGAATCACTTTTTAGTTGCAAGCAAAATGTCTTTTTCACTAAAGAAAATGTTTCCCTTCGGAGCATCTGTCACAATTATATCTCCTGAAAATGACACTTTTTGGTGGCCTTTGTCAACTTCCGGAAATAGCCGACGCATACAGTTTGCTATGAAAACTGTATGGGGTGGTGTAGTCCTTAAGCGTCTGCCTTGGGTCCTGGGAGCCCTGCATCGGGCTCTCTGCTCAGCGGGACGCCTGCTTCTCCCTCTCCCACTCTCCCTGCTTGTGTTCCCTTTCTCGCTATCTCTGTCAAATAAATAAAATACAATCTTTAAAAGAAAGAATGAATGAATCAAGAAAAAGGAACTGATGCCAATCACCTTCCCAGGACTCCTCTTGTTCCAGAAGACCTTCTGCGGGGAGACGCAGAGGCTCCCCCGGTGAACACGGGTCGCCATCACGAAAGGTCGGCTTTTCGACACGCTAGAACAGCATTCTGCTTCTTCAAGAACGGAGCCCCTGGGATAAAGTATGGTCGGTTTCGTCAGGAAGGAGCGTATGAAGCAGTTCAGACGGGGTAAGCTGTTGTCGCAACTAAGACATCAAGAGACGACGGGGAGTGATTTCTCCTCCAGGACGAGGGAACGAATTATGCCACAATTGGTATTAATGCACGGAGTGTACTCCTAGTCCGTGAGTGAGAGCAAAAGAAGGCTGGGTCGGCAGAGAACTCCCGTCTCGGAGAACCACCGTGGGGCACAGGGAACAGCTCCGCTTTAGGGAACTGGAGGTGTGGCAGGAGCCCCGCGTGAAGGCGCACTATGTGCACGGAGCTACGCTCGGGAACTCACCTCTCTGTCTTGCAGCAGGGATATCTGAGCAGTGACCCAAACTCAACCCATTTTTTTCCTCTGGAAGCTTTCCAGCCACCAACATAATAATAATAATAATAACACTAAGCTGCTCTCTTTCAAAAGAAATAAGCGATGCTCTGTGCAGAAGAAAGCTGACCCATGCTGCATGACCGGCAAACTCAGGAACAAGAATCGGATGCAGAAACGCAACCCAACAGAACACAACACCGAAGGGTATAAAGGGAAAACAGGATCCAAGCGGCACATCTGGGACCGGACGGCCACGAAGACTGAGATTCCATCCCGTGATGGGGATTGGGGGCCCCGAGGAAAGTCTCTGCGAAGATCTCCCTGATGCCGTGCCTCGCGTCTGCCGCTCAGGTGTCCTTGCTGGGACTGGAGCCTCGGGCCGCACCGACCTCTCAGAGCGGGTCTGCCACCCCCCGAGCGTGGTGGCTTCTGGAAGAGGCAGTAACTGTATGTGGGAGGATCCTCTGTGCACAGGTTTAAAGGCTGGTGTGCAAACCGCAGGTCTCTGGGGCCCCGATGGGCGGGACCCATCCAGGACAGCTGTGTTCCCCGTCCCGGGAGAGCTGAGGCTGGGCACAGGCGAGGCGGCCGCCCCAGAAGACGGGCTACAGGAGCCGAGAGGGGCCGGCTTGTTACGGAGACGCTGGCCAGAAGGGGAAGGGGTAGCACCAGGGTTCTAAGACCAGACACGCCGAAGCTCGTGACCGGCTTTATGCCGCGTAGCGGCAGTTCTGCTTCTGCTTCCTGGCTCCGTCCCGTGGAACCCTAACGCATGGTGTGTGACAAACGGAGCATTTTTCCTTCCCTTGAAAAAGACGCACCTGATACGTTAAATGACTTAAATTTACTCAGTTAGGATGTAGCTGAATTTTATTACACGGATTTAGAATTTATTACATCCAAAAAGTCAAATGCTCCCAGGTGGCGTTAGGAAGGGTTTAAAACACTGGGTTTTAAAATTCAGAGAGAAGTCCTTCGGCCTAAATAATTAAATGAGAGTAAAAAAATATTCCCGTTAATGTAGTTAAATGCCTTCCCCCAAACCTTGCCATGAAGAACAGGCCTCGGCAAGAGGCCAACGTCGCTGTATCGGCCAGCCCAGTGCGGCTGAGCGTGGCAGTCGGGAAGGACACGTTCACGAGAGAAACACGTTCCTTCGTTCCTTATCATAAAGACAGCAGCCCTGCGACTTCCTCCCACGCACCCACCTCTCGCCCATAAAAAAGAGAAAGTTGGGAATTCAAGGGAATCTGGTGACTGTAGTGAGCGTCTGCTTGTAACGGGTTACCCCCCCCCCCCCCGCCAAGGGACAGTTTGTGGCACTAGGTAGGGAGGACAGTGCCTCTATGACGGTGACTCAAAAAACCCAGGGACCGAGGGATGACAGGTATGCCGCGTCTTAGCTGCGTGCCTGCTGACGAGCAGAACGTGACTTCTTCTCCCGCCCCGTGCGCATGGCCACGTGTGTCCAAAGGGCTTGGGAGCCTCGCCGCTGTGGCTGAGAGTTTAGGGTCTACACGAACACAGGGAGGGCTGCCTGCTGACGAACCGGGAAATCCTGGGGGCCACAGCGCCTCTGGATAGCGACAGCAAGGGCAGACGGCCTGGTGGGGGTTGCCCACGTCACCTCAACTGGGTGAGACGAACAGGCCTTTCCTTAGGTTACCAGGACAGTGAGAAAGGGCACCCGTGTCTGCTCTGTCTTGACGGTCATACGCTCCGCTGGCGCAAACCCGCAGCGCTCCAGCGGTCGGCGCCTGCAAGGGGAGCTGGAGGAGCCTGAACGGTCAACGGGAAGCCAGCCTTGTCGGGAACAGGGCACCTGCGCAGCGCTGAGGACCACACGCGTCCCTCCAAGAACTCCCGCTGGCCACTCTGGAGCAGACCAGCACTCCCTGCTCAAACACCTGCCACAGGAGCACCCAGATGGCTCAGTGGGTCCAGCGTCTGCCTTGGGCTCAGGTCACGGTCTCAGAGTCCTGCGATCAAGCCCCACATCGAGCTCTACACCGGGCAGTCAGACTCCTTCTCCCTCTCCCTCTAGCCTCCCCGCACTCCTGCACATGCTCTCTCTCTCTGCCAAAAAACCAAATAAAATCTTTCAAAGACAAACAAAAAAACCACCTGCCACGAAGTCAGCGCTGAGCACCAGCCAACATGAGGAAAGCGAGCCCTGAAACAGCACGCCCGGTTGGGTGAACCTGTATCTCCACATTCTCTAAGTTCTTGTCTCCCCTGCTCTCGATCTGTAAGAGGCAAAGTGGGAAAGGAGGCGGGAAAGTCAACCATGTGCACTTTCTCTTCTGCCCACGCTTGCCCTAAAGACGGCGTGAGGAACCGAAGCTCAATATCGTTCCAAAGGCGAAAGTGGATGAGGCTTTTTTCAGGCCAGCAAACGAGACCTGATGGTAAAAAAATGAGACATTTTCTCAGAACCGGAAATGTCTAGAAAGCAACAGGACAGGGTCAAGGTGTGTTTAAGGGTAAAGACAAGGTCTCTAAGACGAACCATGCTGCAGGAGATGTTAAAGGCAAACACAGCTGTTAGTACAGACGGGCTCAAGTCACTCATTGTCTAGCAGACCCACGGGGCATTTCCTCTCTCTGGTTTAGGGTCTAAACCAGAAGTGTCTCCATGAAGCCAACATTTCCAAACGGGGTTTTCTCACTGTCTTTCACCTTCTGGGCAGTCAAGCTTCATGTATCAGGCAGAGTCTTTCTGTTTCTTCATTACCACTTTCCAAGAAGACGTTAGAAACATTGTTTCCCAATCAACACCCCATGAGATTTTCATACCAGGATGTATTGATCTCTGTTTGTACATTGTATCCTATCTTGCTTCCTATGTGTATACAGCAAGATTTTTTGAGAATGCCTGCCGCAAATAACTCACTCTCTCCCACCTTGGGTAAAATGAAGACGTGGGTCTGGACTCCGTGGTTCCCACAGGGTTGCACCGCGTTGTCTCCAGGAACAACCAGAGGGGTGAGGGCCAAGCCAAGAGCGAGTGCCATTTTGTACATCACCCAGAGGGCCCCACGCATACAGTCCTCTACGTGAGGACAATGGGCGGCTCCTGCGATTCCACACGACCAGCTTTGTTTTTATATGTCCGTCCAATGGGGTTTTACCCAATATACCACTGCATACCAATGCTTCAGGATTTAAGATGAAAGTGAAAAAATCCTAGTCTCCATGAGCCAAAACGTCCTCTCCACGATCCGCGTCTGGCCCTGTGGTTAAGGAGCCCATCAACGCGTACTGGAATTTTAACAGAAAGGCCAGTACGTAGTCAGGAAGACTCAAAAATTTGGGATTTCATCCGACAAGAAAAACGCATATTATATGGCGATGGTTCTGTCTGCCCCTTGGAACAGTCCCCATGGCCGTTTGCTGAGAAGTCTGACTCCATTAATTTATGAGCGAATCCTGCCAGGGACATAAATTCATAGCTTTTTGGTTTTTTTAAAGGAAAAGAAAAAGGAAATGAAACCTATAGTAGAGCATGTAACTTTTGGAGGCTGTTAGTTTATTCGACGCAACATCATGAGGCTCATTGAAGTTAAAATAGGACAGTACACTGGGCTTTCTTTCATGGTGAGAAAAGCTCTGTACAAGAGGTCAAGACCACATTAACGTTTAGTGCTCTCCCCACGTGTGTCGCTTGCAGCGTGATGATCCGACCAACCACATCATCCAGTCTGTGACACAGAACCCAAACGACGGGAGACACAGATACAGCGTATGAGTCCCGCTGACGTGCTTGCCCTGCTGTGACATGCTACCACGTAAGGAAGGAAAGCGTGTCTCGTTAACAGAGGAAACGTTACGGACTGAGGGGACCGTGAGTAACGAGGTTTAAAGGCGCTTCCAACAAGGTCAGGTGACCTTGAGCTGGGTCTGGTCTTGCCCAGAAGAAAACGGAGTCCGATCCCAGATACGGGAAACCACTTGACAAACGTGTCTCAGGAGTGCTCTCGTGCTTGCGATTTCCATCTTGTTCTTGGCTTCCAAGTGTGGAGGCGACAGGAACCACGGGAAGAACAGTGGGGGCTGGGGGAGGTCCTGCTGGACACAAGAAATAGGTACACACGTGACTTCCCACACATGTGACGCCAGCATGGCGGAGAGTGCCCTGGCCATGGTGGCAAGTGCCGGAACGGCACAGGCAGGGGACAGAGCTGTTCCTCTCGCTTCCACCGGCACGTCTGAGTTATGCACCAGAAAGAACATGCACAGAGGAGAGGAGACACACAGTGGGGCTGTGTCACGGTGCGAGGCGGCGATTCCTACATCCTGGGGGCAAGGTTATGTGCACGTTCAGGCCGCTGAACCGAGTCTTACCGAGATTTCTGTTGACAATAAGAGAATTCAGTTTTGCCTGTAATAAAGTCATTTGAAACTGTTTAGATGTGAGTTACCCATTGTCTGGTTTAACGTGCTGCTTTGTGCACAGACACATGCATATAGACCAGGTGTAAACCAACAGCTCAGAGACAGAGAAAGAGAGGGTTTACATATAGATATCTATCTATAGATAGATTTTTTTAAAAAATCATTAAGATTTTTAATTTATGTCACAGAGAGAGAAAGATCACAAGTAGGCAGAAGGCAGGCGGGGCGGGGGGGAGCAGGCTCCTCATTGAGCAGAGAGCCCGATGTGGGGCTCGATCCCAGGACCCTGACATCATGACCTGAGCCGAAGGCAGAGACTTTAACCCACTGAGCCACCCAGGCGCCCCTAGATAGACAGATTTTAAAAACAACTGATTTTATGCTATTTTACTTTACTAATGTGTCTTTGAGTGAGAAGTTTTGAATGCTATATTAACCCACAGAATTTAAATCCCAAACAAATGCACTGAAATATCAAATGTAAAAGGACTTCAGGCAGAGTCCTAAAGATAGTTCAAACTTAGAGTTACAGAAAGAAAAAAAATCAGCAACCTTCTTAGCGAAGATCGGACAGCTACCAAGTGTATTTTCCAAGGAGGCCAGTACGAGACTGCATCATTATGAACACAAGGATACAGCCAATCCACGAGCTGTCTCAGTTTCTCTTGCTCGGATGAGGATGACACGGACGGGGATTGTGCTCTACCCGCACTTTGTGCCGGCTAGCCAACCCGCAGTCCTCTTACTCTCTCTGGATGGTAATAAAACAAGCCTATGAATCAGTGGTACGCACCCACGTTAGTAGCCAGCAGACACGGCCTGGGATGTATTCCGTTGGGCAGGACACACCTCAGGATGGCTGTAAATCTAATTCCTGCATGAGTATCACACTCTGTGTTGAAAAGTTCTGAGCCGTTGCCAGGCCATTGCCGATAACAGTGTATTTATTTTACACATTCGTAGGTAAGACCTGTTGCCAGACAAACATGTGTGAACATTTTCCAAATACAGGCCTGATGGCAGGTGTATGGGTGGGGTGGGGAGGGAAAGTCTCCAGGGTAAGGACGTCTATCTACAAGCTCCAGTGCCCTCTCGACTGAGCAAATACCACTGCTCTCTCGTCTTTAAAATGATTCCCTCTTGACAAACAAAAGACAGCTTTGTTTCTTTGCCATCTCTAGCAAAGTGAAAGTAGTGATTCTTCCAAAAGGAAAATGATTTTGAGCTAAATTTTCAAGTGAAATGAATGTCTGAAGTGGTTCTTTCTTAAGAAAATAAGACACAGGAGTACAAAGGAAGTTTACTGGAAATGAGAGAGATGATTGACAGAAAAGAATGGGTTCTTCCGGCATGGGAACGAGTCCCAGCAGGGTCCCTGGACATAGAGAAGCTGCCTGGTGCCAGACGTACGGAAAGAGCCTTGCACTCTGTTGTCAAGTAACGTGCACGTAAATGCAAAATCTCGTTTCCACCGAAACTATAACAGCCTCTAGCATTTCCCACTCTTAGCGTGTGTCCACATCGACTGGGAATGAGTATTATGACCCACAGCTGCTTATGACCTTCTACGGTGAAGATAGCTCCACAGAACCCATCTCAAAGGTACCCCAGGGTGGTGCAATCCACGGTTTGAAGAAACGGCTTGTAGGCCGGAAGGAGCTCCAAACCTGCAGTCTCCGCCTTACGTCCCTTTCACGAGTCTTGAGGCTGGAGTTTCTGTCCAAGATGTCACATACCGCGGCTCCCTGTCCAACCACTGGTAACCAGAAGAGACAAAGCTGTAGCGATGTCTTAGACGGGACCGTAGGCTCCTCATATGGAACGGGATGTTATTCCCTGAGGAGCTTATGGACATAACATCGCATACAGAGAGATGTCAAGCATCACCTCATTTGACTCGCATTTGGCTGACACTCCACGTCGACACTAGAGGTACCAGGCACGCAGCTCGTCGTCCCAAGAAAAAAATCAAACTGAAAAAGTCATCTCGTGTGTATCAGTTTGTGAAAGTACAAGCAGCAAAGTAAGCTGCAGCACTATTGTTATGAAAATAACACAGGATTGTGTTTGGAGGAGGGAACCCAGGAGAGTTGTTCATGGCTCACCTTTGCCCGTGAACCGCTTCCAGGGTAAGGTAGGGCAGACACAGTACCTTGTCCCATGACGCTTTTCTCGCCCTGTTCCTTTAAACAGCAGCTGTTTATTACATCTGGACTCAAAGTTCTGTCTTACAGAGGTTCTGCCATTGACCTTCTGCCCCTCAACCCACTCAGATCTCCTAATTACAATGCGCATGTCATCTTCCTTGAAAGACAGAGAAATTTCGTGCCTCCGGTCAGGATGCTGTAGGAGAATGCCACAGGCTGGGAAGCTCATATGAGCAAACGGGCCCTTCTTGCACTCCGGTTCCGGACGCCGGAAGTCTGAGCTAGGGATTCCACCACGGTTCGGTTCCGGTGCGGGCCACCTTGTGTGTCCTCTACGGCGGAAGGGCAAGCGGGCCCTCTGGGGCCTCTTTTAGAAACGCACTAATCCATTCATGGGGGCTTCTCCCTTATGACCTGATCACCTCCCAAAGACTCCAGCCCCACACACCATCGTACTGGGGGCTAAGTTTTAACACATGAATTTGGGGGGGGGCATAAATATTTCATCCGTAACACGCGGCCTTTAACAAACTTTAATAGCTAAAAGAAGAATCGATGAGAAGTCCTCGAGTTTTTTGCTCACTCGTATAAAACTGCCTTTAGTACACCGGCAGTCCTTGAAAATGACTCCGCAGAGGTTTGTGTCTCTGTCATTCTGCTCGCAGATGACAGATTACACCGCCGATTCTCTAGAGAGAGAGGGAGAGAGACAGAGCGGGAGAAGGAGGAGTAGAAGAGCAGGAGGGAGCCGGGGCGGGCATCGAAGAAGGACACGATGGGCACCAGATCGTCCCTGCTGCTCATCACTTCTGGACTCGCACGCATGCTCCCTGGGGTCCTACCAAGCACAGGCTGAGAAGGGCCGAGGTAGAACACCGAAGAGGAACACCGTGCCCTGGGCGGGAGACGCTGTCGGGCAGAGTGTACGACCGCTTGGAGGAGCTGTTGCCCACAGTGGCGGCACAGCTCCCAGGTAAGGTCAGAGCGCGTGCGGCTGCCCACAGGAGGGCGGGGAACAGCAGGTACCGGAATGGACACTTCTGGGTTTCTCTCGACAGCAGCGCTCGCGTGAGGACTTCAGGCTGAAGAGCATTTCTTCACGAGCGTCGTTCACAGAAGGAGATGCCCAGCTCCCCCTGGGGAGGGCAAAGGTCAGGGGCATTTGGGGAAGAGCCATGGCCATCAGCACCAAGAAAAGTAGGTGAAATATATGCTCTCCTGGTCCTTAAAACAGACAATAATCTTCAGTATAATTGATCCGCATCATAAATATATGAGCTCATCAGGGATAACCTATGCCGTGTTTGGACACAGGTAACACGTTGGTCATGTCATTTTTAAGACAAGGAAAGGACGCAGAAAGATCACTGGTCAGCCTTGAAATTTAGTATTCCAACAGAAACAGAAGCGTACCATGTTCCTACTAGGCTCCACCAACAGCAGGCGGGACCGGCACAAGTTCGCTGCTGCCAGAAAACAGGAAGATGACTCACACTCTCCCAAAGGTCAAGATTTATTCTCAGGAGCCCAGAAAAATAAGTCAGTCACAGACAGACAAACCCCGTGGGACGCCACTCAGATGTGGGATGTGAGGAAGCAAAGCACATGGACAAAGTTTAACAAGATGAACCGAGAAACAGACTCTTAACGACAGAAAACCCAGGGCTGGTGGCCAGAGGGGAGCTGGGGGTGGAAATGGGGGTAGGAGGTGGTGGGGAGGAAGAAGGGCCTCTGGGATGACCACTGAGTCAACAGAGAACTGCTAAACGACTGTGCTGTGTGCCTGAACCCGGCAGCGCGCGCTCTGCTACCGATACCGCATTTAAAATTTAAAAAATAAAAATAAAATCTTTGGGAAACAAACAAACAAAAAATAATAAAATCAGGTTTCGGTTCTTAGTAAGGTTCTGTGTCCACACGAATCCAGGTCGTGGATAGATTGGTCGAGCCATCATGAAAAATGTGTGGAAGGGACGAAAATCAGTAAAAGCCACAGCCCTGGTACTGTGTCATCTGTATTTTCCAAAGACTGGCACAACATAAAATTAGCTTGTATATTTATATGCATTTATCATAAAATCTGAACATCTGCTCTTCAGTGGAATTCAAAAACAAATCACAGTGTTCCTGTCGGAAGCTCTTGCCTGTCGATGTGCAAGGATTTGAGGGGCAGGCAATTGTCTTGGAAGAGACGACTCAATAATTCTGCCTTGTAGCAGAAAATGTGGAAAACGACTTCAGTTTGGGGGTTCTGGATGGTTGAAATTCATGTTCGGAGCCCATAGAACCATCATGTTCAATGTCTGTAACAAACAGGTTATAAAACTTATACCTTAATTATGGTTCCTTGGTCATTCAGTCCATCCATGGGCTCTGGGCATTTCGACTGACGTTTCCTTAAATGGGCCGGCGGGCCCCGTGGGCACTGCTGAAGCGCCCCCGGGGACGGGCTGCCCTCAGGCACTACTTTCAGGGACAGAAGAGTGTCTGTGTTCCGGTAACATCGAGGGACTCCTACAGAACACAGGCCCCGGGCACACACTTGCCTCCCGCGAAGTACCCAGCGGGGTTCTCTGTGTTTGCCTTTGTAAGAGGCTTTGCAGGCACCAAAAGAAGCAAGGGAACGAGGTCCTCCGGTTTCCCAGGCGCGACTTGGGGCTGAACAGGACACCTGATTCATGCCAGGAGTGTCCACCCGTTGGAACACGGCTTCTCAGTTCTCCGCGGATTGGAAAACGCACGGCCACTGTCTTAGTCGGGCTTTTTTCCCTCCGAAGCGCTTCTTGGAATAAAGCTGTGAAGGCAGGCTGTTCTCCGGAGGTGATCACACGCGTGGGGGCAGAGCAGCAAGACAGAGAAGGACTGTGGCTGGTCACGGAGTTGGTCCACGAAGGTCCAGGACGATTTGTCCAGCACCGGAGCAGGGCTGGGCAGAGCTAGGCAGGACCGTCGTCCCTAGCACGTGCATGGGCCTGGCAGGCGTCCAGCAGCCGCAGAAGGGCCTGGGCTGGGGAGACGCGTGCGCGGGGGCTCGGAAGCTGGGCGCGGGCAGAGAGCCGGGGCACCCGGCAGCCCAGACGGCCGGAGACAGGACTTGCCGGAGACCCGTCGCGGGCTCCGCGGACTAACCAGTGCGCAGCCTACATGTCCTGGATGGCCGGGCCTCTGCCGCGGTGGGACACGAGAGGAAACAGACAACTTCATTCTGTTCCTCCCCTCCTGGCAAGTTTCTGATGTTCTGGATGAAAAATATTCTTCCTCTGTCCTGTCTTTTCCCACTGTCCAAACTTAAAGACACTCAACCTTCTGTGTCCCGTAGCATTTCTGCCCCATAACTAAAAGGGTAGGAGCCATGTCCCGTGTCCAACGTTCAACATGTTTTTTGATCTAACGAGTGACCTGTGTCCATTTTCTATCCCTGCTGTAACTAATTACCACACATGTAGTGGCCCCAAAGCCCCAAACATTTCACCTTCACAGTCCTGAAGGTCAGAGAAGGCCGACACAGGCCTCGTGGGCTCAAGGCGAGCTGTGGGCAGGGCCGTGCTGCTCTGGAGGCTCGAGGGGAGGGTCTGTCCCTGCGCCGCCGGCTGCCGGAGGCTGGCTGCACCTGAGCTGCACGACCCCCTACCCCCATCATACAAGCAGCGATGCTGCACGTCCCTGACCATCTCTGCCCAAATCTCATCTCCTCTCGGACTACGGTTCCACGGCGTTCCAGAATGCCTGCCAGGAGACACGTGGAATTCACGAATCCCAGGTTTTATGCACTTCCAGAAAGTCCATGATTCTGTTCTTTGGGCAAAGGGGTGCCACGCACAGCACAGGGCGGTTCCCGCTTGCGGGAACAGGAGGCAACCACGGCCCCTGGCTTCTCACGTCTCTTCCTTCCCGTACCTTGGCCCGTCTCTTCCTTCTTGCTGTTCTGCTGAAAGAGGACCGTGACAATAATGCCTTCTTCGTAGTTTACAGCGCCTCGGAGGATTCCTTCCTGCTGCTCATTCCGATTCTGTCTGCTCCGGTGCGACACAGCTTCAGGGGCTGCGAGGGAAGAGCAGGGACACAGCAGGTCGGAGACCATTTGCTTGTAACAGGTTGTAATGAAGGGGTGCAGTTCTCATGAGTCCCGACGACCGCCTCTTAGGCAAGAGGGGATCCAGGAAAGAGCAGCAAGTAGGGACGCACTCCGGGCTGTAAAGGTGTTTACACTGTACCTCCTGACTCTGCCCCCACGTGATTCATGTGCCACCGCGCAGTTATCACTCGTGTTAGAAAGAGACCAAACACACAGATTAAACACACACGGACACACCATGAGGCGAAGGTACGACATTTAGTGTAATATTTTTCATTCTGCAGGGAGTGATAATGTCATGTTAAGAAATTAAGTGAAATATGTTGCAACTGCAATATTAAATGTCAAGTAATATTCTTTTAAAACATTAGTATGCATTAGAATAAAAACATTAGATATTAAACATTTTGTAAGAGGAATTATAAATTGTGACGATAGGAAACTTAGCAATGGGTATCTTATAATCAAACATTTAATTCAAAAAGGTCATTAACTGAAACTACTTCCATTGATTCAATAATGCCCTCTGTATGCATTTAAAATGACTTTATGTGTATTATTTACTACCTCTATGTCACACTTCTTCAAGCTAGCTTCCCATCATATGGATGTGAAGCTGGAGACAGAGAAGTTAAGAAGCGTACCAACGGTCACATAATAACCAACTCCCCCAGCTGTATGTATGTATATATACTTATTAAAAGGTTTTATTTATTTATTTGAGAGCAGGAGACAGCGAGCGAGAGAGAGAGAGAGAGAGAGAGAGAGCGCCTGAGAATGAGCAAGGGGAGCAGCAGAGAGAGGGAGAAGCAGGGAGCCTAATGCGGGATTTGATCCCAGGACTCCAGGACCATGACTTAAGCTTCAGGCAGATGCTTCACTGACTGAACCACCTAGGTGACCCCCTCCAGCTGTATTTAAAAGGACCCAAAGAGACTGAATCAGTTCCTTAAATTTTAATAGATGTTGATGATGGCAAAGGACTATGAACCATAATAAAGACTCTTTCTTTTTTAAAAACAGACCTCATTTTTTGGAGCTGTATTAAATTCACTGCACAACTCGGCAACAGGCACTCAGAGTTCTCATGTTCGTCCAGCCCCCACATCCCCACAGCCCTCTCTGTCAACACCCTCCACCTGAGTGGTGACTTGTACCATCGCCAGCTGACCATCAATAACCTGTCACTGGCACATCAGCGTCACCCCGAGGCCCCAGGCTTCATCAGGGCTCCCTCCGGTGCTGACATCACATGCGCTCCGACAGATGGGTAATGACACACATCCACCATTCAGGGACAATGAAGAACATTCTGGGGAAGATGGGCAAGTGGGAGGCTCCTAGGCACACCCCATCCCGTGGCTATGTCTAGATGACACCCCGTCAGTGTAAATAACCCGGAGAATGACCCCAACGCTGGTACCACACACCCTCTGCAGCCTATCCCAGCCAAGAGGCCACACTGAGAATGGTAGGAACGGTGGAAACATGGTCCGGAACCAAAGCAAGCAGCAGGATGCACCGCAGGAGGGACGGACTCCGCAAACACAGAGAAAGGAGAACGGGAGAGGAACGACCCCATACCAGGCACTCCAGGCTCCAGGACCCCACACCAGGCACTCCAGGCTCCAGGACCCCACACCAGGCACTCCAGGCTCCAGGACCCCACACCAGGCACTCCAGGCTCCAGGACCCCACACCAGGCACTCCAGGCTCCAGGACCCCACACCAGGCACTCCAGGCTCCAGGACCCCACACCAGGCACTCCAGGCTCCAGGACCGCACACCAGGCACTCCAGGCTCCAGGACCGCACACCAGGCACTCCAGGCTCCAGGACCCCACACCAGGCACTCCAGGCTCCAGGACCCCACACCAGGCACTCCAGGCTCCAGGACCACTGGGGAAGATGAATTCCCCAGTAACAACTGGCTTTGAAAAGCAGAGGGGGTTAACACTGCAAGGGGATTAGCACTGCTAGTTTTTACAATCAGTGGGGCTTAACACCCAGAACTTAAAAAAACAGAGGGCTCTGTCTTTGTCTTTGTGGAGAGCTGGGGGGCCCAGGATACTGAGGCGTCATCCTTAAAGAGACAGCATACCAAACCACCCTGCTGGCACACAGCACAGAAGCAGCACTTTGAAAAATGCCTGGGGTGTCCTGGAGGGAGATTCATTCACTCGCCTCAGGGTGTACGCTGGAGGAGCAGGGATCATTAGCAGACTTCTCCAAGAAAAAAAAGAACTGGTGGGTACCATCTGCAGCCTAGGTACACCAATACCAGCAGGAATCAGCACAAATACTGTCTGCCTCACTTGCCAACAGCGTGCCCCTGCGTGCTAACAGCGAGCCCCTGCACAAGGCTGTCCTGTGCACCCACTCCATCTAGACTGTGTGCAGCAGAAATCCCTCCAGAACCATTCCAGGTCCCTCCCACAGCACACCTGAGTTCTCAAAAGCAGCGCCAAAATAATGGCACTGCACAAGCAGCCACAAAAAGGGGCAGCACCACTCCAAAGTGACTCCTGCCTGGGGAGAGAGAAAGATCACTGCACGCACCAGCCAATGAAAGCTTCTCAGGGGACAACCCAGGGACAGCACCCCACAGTCTGGTGCTACCACCCCTGTGGCAAATGCCTGACCTGACCCGACTCAAGCCCACAGCAGCCCCAGACTGGTCCATTAACAACACAGGGACCAAAACCTGCCCATAGCAGCCAACACAGCCATTGGAGATGACTGGACTGAAAACCAACTCAGATCAACAACAACAGCAGGGCTCACGCAAGATACCTAGGGGACACCCCTGACGTGCCCAACTCTGGTAAACAGGGGACACTGACCAGCAAGGGCACTACGGGAATGCTTCTTCAACAGGCTACTACTTTTCAGAGCAGGAGATGCAGCTGACTTTCCTAGTAGATAGAGAAGACAAAGTTAGACAAAATGAGGACACAGAAGGAAATATCCCAAATGAAAGAATGGGACAAAATCACAGCAAGGGAGCTAAAGGAAACAGAGATAAGCAACACGCCTGATGAAGAATTTGAAATAATGGTCATAAAGATACTCACTGGACTTAAGAGAAGAGTAGAGGATGTCGGTAGGACCCTCACCAGCGAAGTAGAAAGTATAAGTAATAATCAGAGATGAAGACATCATTAACAGAAATTAAAAATATAATAGAGGGAATGAACAGTAGGCTTGAGAAATCAGAGGAAGGAATCAGTGACCTAGAGGACAGAATAAGGGAAAGCGATGAACACAGCCGGAGAACTAAATAAGAATTACAAAAATGAAAATAGACTTAGGGAACTCAGTGACACCATCAAGTCTAATAACATTCGTATTATAGGAATCCCAGAAAGAGAAAAGAGAGAAGAGTGTGCAGAGAATTTATTTAAAGAAATAACAGCTGAAAACTTCCCTAGTCTGGGGAAGGAAACAGAAATCCAGATCCAGGAGGTACAGAAAGCCCAACAATGTCAGCCCCTGGGAAGACCACACCAAGATGCACAGTAATTAAAATGGCAACAGGCAGTGACAAAGAGAGAATTTTAAAAGCACCGAGAGGAGAGAGTTACATATGAGGAAAACGCACAAGGCTATTAGCTGGTTTTTCAGAAGAAACTTGGCAGGCCGGAAGAAATTGGCATGATATATTCAAAGTGCTGAAGGCAAAAAACCTACAGCCAAGAATTCTCTACCCAGCAAAGCTTTCATTCAAAACAGAAGGAGAGAGAGTTTTCCAGGCAAACATAAGTTAAAGGAATTCATCACCACAAAACCAGACTCACTAGGAATGTTAAAGGGGATTCTCTGAGTGGAAATGAAAGACCATAAGCAGAAATAAGAAAAGAAGGAATCACAAAAGCAGCTCTCTTTAAAAGTGTCTCTTTTAAAAAAATCAGTCAAGGGATTGACAAAGGATGTAAGGTTTTACACCATATGCCTATAATGTGGGAGGGAAGAGAGTAAAAATTTAGTGCTTTCAGAATGGGTACAAACTTAAGTGACCACCAACTTAATATAGACTGCTATATAAATAAGATGCCATATACAAACCCAATGTGAGGCCACAAAGCAAGCCTCAACAAATTCAGAAAGACCAAAGTCATAGCACCAACCTTCTCCAACCACAACCCTACGCTATTAGAAATCAGCCCCAAGAAAAGAATCTGGAAAGAACACAAATCCATGGAGTTTAGTAATACACCACTAAACACGAATGAGTCAGTAAAGAAATCAAAAATGAAATTAAATCAAATGAAGACAAATGAAAACGAAAATACTGGCCAAAATCTATGGGATAGAGCAAAATTGTTCTAAGAGGGAGTTTTAGAGCAAGACAAGGCTACTTCAAGAAGAAAAAGTTCACACAAACAACCTAAGCTTACATCTAAAGGAGCCAGAAAAAGATGAACCAAAAAAAAACCCCAAAACAAAAAAAGGGGGGCCTGGGTGGCTCAGTGGGTTAAAGCCTCAGCCTTTGGCTCGGGTCATGATCTCAGGGTCCTGGAATCAAGTCCCGCATCGGGCTCTCTGCTCAGCGGGGAGCCTGCTTCCCACCACCCTACCCTGCCTACTTGTATTCTCTCTCTGTCAAATAAATAAATAAAATCTTAAAAAAACAAACAAACAAACAAACAAAACAAAACCCAAAACCAGTAGAAGGAAGTAAATAAAACAGAGCAAAAAGACATGAAATAGAAACTAATAAATATATAAATAAACAAACAAACAAAACAGAAAACCCAATAGAGCAGATCAAAGGAACCAGGATCTGGACCTTTGACAAAAGAAACAAAATTGATAAACCTCTACAAAGCCATGAGAGAGACAGAGAGAGAGAGAGTGAGAGAGAGAGAGAGAGAGAGAGAGAACTCAAATAAAATCAGAAATGAAAGAGGAGAATTAGCCACCCCCACCACAGAAATACACAGGATTATCAGAGAATATGATGAAAAATTACACGCCAATAAACGGGACAGCCTGAAAGAAATGGGAAAAATTCCTAAAAACATGTAAGCTACCACAACGGAATCAGGAAGAAATAGAAAATTTGAACAGGACACTTAGGAGCAATAAAATTAATAACTTCCAGGGGCACGCAGGTGGCTCCGTTGGTTAAGCAGCTGCCTTCAGCTCGGGTCATGATTCCAGGGTTCCGGGATTGAGCCCTGCATTGGGCTGTCTGCTCAGTGGTGAGCCTGCTTCTCCCTTTCGCTCTTCTGCTCCCCCTGCTTCTGCTCTCTTGCTCATGCTCTCTCTGTCAAATAAATAAAATCTTAAAAAAAAAAAAAGAAATCAAAAACTCCCAACAAATAAAACTCGAGGACCACATGGCTTTATAGGTAAATTCTACCAAATACTTAAGGAAGAGCTGATAATTATTCTTCTCAAACTATTCCAAAGAATAGAAGAGGAAGTAAAACTTCCAAATACATTCTATGAGGCTAGCACAACTATGAAACCCAAACGAGGAAAAGGCATTACAAAAAAAGGGGTCCTGCAGAAATTCCTAACAAAATACTAGCAAACTGAATGCAACACAGATTTAAAAAAAAAAATCATTCACCACAATCAAGTGGGATTTACTCTTGTCATGCAAGGGTGGTTCAATATTTGCAAATCGATGAACATGATACATCACATAAGCAAGAGAAAGGATACAAACCATACAATCATTTAAATAAATGTGCAAAAAGCATTTCACCAAGTACAACATCTGTTTATGATAAAGACCTCAACAAAATTGGTTTAGAGAGAACACACCTCACCATATTAAAGGCCACATATGAAAAACCCACAACTAACATCATACTCAATAATTAAAAACTGGGCTTGTCCACAAAGATCAGGAACAGGACAAGGATGTCCCACCACTTTTATTCAGCAAAGAACTTAAGTCCTAGCCACAGAAATCAGAAGAAAAAGACATAAAAGACATCCACGTTGGTACGGAAGAAGTAAAACTTTCACTATTTGCAGATTACACAATACTCCATAGAGAGAGTCCTAAAGACTCCACCAAACAACTCTAAGAATTGATAAATGAATTCATAATGTTGTAGGATACAAAATCCATATACAGATTTTTTCTTCCATTTCTACACACCAACAATGAAGTAGCAGAAAGAGAAATGAAGAAAATATCATCATTTACAATTACACCAAAAATAAAAAGACACCTAAGAGTAAATTTAACCAAGGAGATAAAAGGCCTCTACTCTAAAAACTTTACGATACTGATGAAAGAACTTGAAGATGGCACACATGGAAAGACATTCCATGCTCATGGATTAAAGAACAGATAGTAAAATGTTCATACTACCCAAAGCAATGTACAGATTTAATGCAATCCCTGAATAGCCAAGGCCATCTTGAAAAACAGGAACAAAACTGGAGGTATCATCATCCACAATTTCAAGATATACTACAAAGCAGTAGCAATCAAAAACAGTATGATACAAAAGCAGATACAACAGAACAGATCAACAGAACAGAACGGAGTGTCCAGAAAGTAACCTACAATTATATGGTCACTTCATACACAACAAAGTCAGCATGGACATGTAAAAAAGTCCTTTCAACAAACGGTGTTGGCGAAAATCGGACAGGTACACACAGAAGAAGGAACCCGGGCTACTTTCTCCCACCATACACAAAAATAACGTGAAACCTGAAACAATAAAAATTCTACAAGAGAGCCCAGGCAGTAATTTCTCTGACATCAGCTGCTGCAACATTTTTCTAGAGACGTCTCCTGAGGCAAGGGAGACAAAAGCAAACATAAACTACTGGGACTGTATGAAAATAAAAGGCTTCTGCACAGCAAAGGAAATGATCCGCAGAACTATAACATAACTCACAGCATAGGAGATATTTGCAAATGACATATCTGATAAACAGTATCCGAAACATCCAAAGAACTTATATAACTGAACACACAAAAAACCCCAAGTAATTCAGTTAAAAATAGGTAAAAGAGAGTGTCAGCCTGAAGATTCAGACCTGTACCCCTGGGGCAAATGATACATTATATGTTAATAAAAGTAATTAATTAAAAAAAAGAAAAAAGAAAAAAAATAGGTAAAGGACCTGAACAGACATTTCTGCAAAGAAGATATACAGATGGCCAACACACACATGAGAAAGAGCTCAGTATCGCTCATCATCAGGGAAATGCAAATCAAAACCTCGTGAGATATTACCTCACATCCGTCCGAAAGGCTAAAGTAAAAACAAGACGTGTTGGCAAGAATGTGCAGAAAAAGGAACCCTCGTGCCCTGTTGGTGGGAAAGCAAACCGGTGCAGCCACTGTGGAAAATAGTATAGAGGTTCCTCCAAAAAATAAAAATAGAGCCATGCTATCATCTAGCCACTGCAGTTAATACTGCATATTAATGCAAAGAATACAAAAACACTGATTTGAAAGGACACATGCAGCCCTATGTTTATAGCAGCACTGTCTGTACTAGCGACCATATGGAAAGGGCCTGAGTGTGCACCGACTCTGAATGGGCAGAGAAGAGGGGGCACACACACACACACGCACACACGCAGTGGAGTATTACTACGCAGCCGTCCAGAAGAAAGAACTCTCACCATCTGCAATGACACGGATGGGCCCAGAGAGTATCACAGTAAGTGACCGAAGTCAGACAAATATAAATACCGTCTGATTTCAGTCACGTGGAATTTAAGAAACAACACCCACTAGGAGGAAAGACGCCTAATAATAAACATGCATGAGAAATAAACACAAAACGGAGACGTAACACGGTAATACACATGAAAAGGAATACACGGGAAATCAGACTCTTCGCTATAGGGAACAAACTGGTGGCACCAGCCAGGAGCAGGGTGGGGAAGGGGGGGCGCAGGTGCCAGAGATTAAGACGATACTTACGGTGAGGAGCTCCGAGTCACATGGAGAACTGCCCAAGGGCTACACTGCACACCTGACACGAACAGGACACTGCATGTTAATCATACCGGAATTTTAGAAAGTAATGAAATTTTATAAAGTAAAGAAAATACAGTATCACGCGGAATAGTACCACTGCTCTGAAACTCCTGCACTCAGCCTAGGCCCGTGTATTCCCTCCCAAATGTTCTCTCCTACAGCACGTTGTAAAACATCTTAGACGGCCGTTCCCTCAACTGTAAAATGAGGACTCGAACTACATCATCCCCCGGCTTCCTGTGAAGATACCGCGCATGTATTTCCAAGTGGAAAAAAATGCATCTCCTCTGTAAGGTTTTCAAAAAGATGTGGGTATGTCTCCTTTCCTTTCACAGAAATTACTCAGTAAAGCTATGGACACATCTTGTTTACTCTCACAGAAATTGTTTGGTATCGGCTCCGGCTCCGTGACCGCCAGCCCCGCGGCTGCAAAGGGTAGAAAGGTGCGGAGTCGCAGGCTCACTGGTCTCGGACAGTCCGAGATGGGAGCTGAGCCCAGCCATGGACAGCGTGTCCAGTCCGTCAGTCCAGCACGAGTGACGGCACCTGCTGAAGACACCAGACTCCTGCAACGTCTCAAATCATGTATCGGTGCCGACACGGACCTGACTGAAGACAGCATTAGTTACGGGAAAATAAATCGTTTTATAGCATGGAGTTAATAACACGGCCAGAGGGAGCTGCGGCTAATGGGTTTTTCATAGTCAACCCAACCAAAATCTACCGAGTGAGCGGTATGCAAGGGAAGTGGGAAAATACTAAAATGGGAAAATGGAGACTTTAAATAAAGTACAGTCCACACACTTAAAGAACAAAGTCAACAAATAAAGATGCACTTCATTCAAGGATGTCAAGCTTCAAACAGATCGTGTTGTTCAAGAAAAATGCTTGTAACAAGCAATTTTTTCCTTCAGTGTGCAATGGAGCACTTTGGTTTGGAAGCTGGGTGCTTCCAAATAACATGGCCAATGGCATCAGGTTCATACCTAGCCCCGAAGCAACTCAGTAACACTACAGGTATCCTCTCAAAACGGGCCATGGAATGATCACGCGCACGAAGCCAGAAAACCTCTCCCGCTTCCTGTCCTGTGGTTGTACAGTGTCTGAATTTCCTTCCATGAACTTGTCTTTGAGGCAAGTCAGTGACATTTGGAGGAGGATTAAACTCATGAGAACACGATTAATTATCCAAATCAGTATAGGGCTCCATGGTCGGTTCTATTAAGCAAAGAAAATCACTAAGGACAATGGTATTTGGAACAATCACGGTGGTCCCCCTGGCTGATTCAACGTAGATCATTTTGGCGGGGCCATTTCGTTCTAGGAAGAGGGCATAAGTTGCTGCTTCTTCAACTTCTTTTCACCATCACTTTCCTAAGGATCCCTACTAGGCATTCTTTTCTCTACTTGCCATTCCCAATGGAATTTTAACCCCTCTGATATTCTGTATATTTATTTATGTATTGTAGGTACACCTGGATTTTACATATAAAAGAGTGTGAATTTTTTTTTTACCCACAAGAACAGACTCGTACCCCGTCGGTGATGATATTGGTCCTGCTGAGAATGCGTGGCATGGGTGAACCACCCAACAGCCACGGAGAAAGCAGACACCACGGAGAAGTCTTCTTCAGTGTCTACAGCACTTGCGTATACTTCCTACGATGTGAATGACTCAACCACCGAGACAGATGAACGAGTGAGTAACCGACCTAACAGGACACAGAACAGCTTTTACACAAGCTCACTCACCCCTAAGAAGTGAGAAGATAGCACTGTGTGTTGGTAGGAAGGAACACCTATCGAACTGTCTACCCCAGGACTCAGTAACAGAGCATTTCTAAAGCAGATTGCGTGCTGGGCTGCACTAGACGGGCAACCAAAGTTGGTGTGGTCAGAGGAGTGTATGTGATGCAAAATCGTTCTTTTCGTGCGCATGACCCCGAGCCATTCCCAAGCACCAATGCTGCCTCTTTCGCCTGACGAGCTTATTAGAACTCACTTTCGAAAGATATTATTATTTCTCTATTTGATAGACTTGAGTTTTTAGAGCCGTCTTAGGTTCCTGACAAATGAGCATAAGGAACAGGGAATTCCCATACGTGCCCGCCCCCAACTCACGCGTAGCCTGTCCTGGTAGCAACACACCTGCAAAGCACCTTCATGATGTGCCTTTAGACCTTCACGGACACATCATCATCCCCAAAGTCCACAGGGACCCTGAGCTGCTCTCCTGCTGCTGCACACTCTGTGGGTTGGGACAAGGGTAGAACGCCATGTAGCCAACATGACGATGGTTTTCATGACCCCGGTGACCCTCTGTGTGCTGCCTGTCCATCTTTCTCTGCCCGCACTGCCAGGCTACTACTGATCCTGTCCATCGTCTCCTACACAACACAGAGCTGGAGACATACAGAATGCGGGCTTTTTACCCTGCCCTTCTTCACCTATAACAGTCACTGGAGTTTTCTCCCGATGTGTTCACGTCTTGGTAGCTCATCTCCTCTTAGTACTAAATAACATTGCACTGTCTGAAAGTATCAGTTCATCCATTCAGCTACCGAGGGGCATCTCGGCTCTTTCCCAGTTTTGGCAAGTATACATAAAGCAGATAATAATACCCACATACAGATTTCTGTATGGACACAGAGCAGATGCACGAACCGTGAAATCAAGCAATATTGTTCTTTGGTTGTTTTGGCAGAGTTTTGAGGCACTTACCAAAGTCATAACCCTAGTATCAAAAATATATGTAACACACACCCACACACACACACATACACACCCCCAAACATGACACACACACACTTAGTTTTGCCATATAAATGTTTGTATTTCATTTAGTTTGTATTTCTCGCTGGAAGGAACAGATTGTCACAAAGTATATGTTTTCTCTATCTTTGGGAAATAAATGAAAGCCTGTTAAAAGTTACTAGGATTCCCCTTTTGTAGGGTGTGTCTTTAAAGTCTTACTATATTTTCAGGTCAAGAAAATTGTTAGGCAAAAATTGACTTATTTTGAAATACCTAGTGTTTCTAGAGTCAAGACAGACTATGAAAATTCTATTAAAATGCAAATTTTCCACAATAAAATCACAGATTTTTGTTGGGGTTTAGGTTCCCTGGTAATTCAAAATGCTGTCATTTTAGAGCACTGGTGTGTTGGTTTTTTTGATAAATATCAGACAGTACTGTAAATATATTTCCTCTACCTTATGATTTTCTTAATCATACTGTTTTTAGCTTACTTTATTGTAAGAATGCAGCATATAATATACATATATCATTAGGTGGCTCAGTGGGTTAAGCCGCTGCCTTCGGCTCAGGTCGTGATCTCAGGGTCCTGGGATCGAGTCCCGCATCAGGCTCTCTGCTCGGCGGGGAGCCTGCTTCCTCCTCTCTCTGCCTGCCTCTCCGTCTACTGTGATCTCTCTCTGTCAAATAAATAAATAAAAATCCTTAAAAAAAAAAATGTAATAATCTGGGGCGCCTGGGTGGCTCAGTCATTAAGCATCTGCCTCCGTTCAGGTCATGATCCCAGGGTCCTGGGTTCGAGCCCCACAGAGGGGCTCCCTGCTTGGCAGGAACCCCGCTTCTCCCTGTCCCTCTGCTTGTGTTCCTTCTCTCACCGTGTCTCTCTCAGTTAAATAAAATCTCTAAAAAAACAATGTACCAATCTACTGTTTATGTTATGGGTCAGATTCCCATCCACCGTAGGCTATTAGGAAAGCTTTCAGAGAGTCAAAAGTTATCTGTAGATTTTCAGCGGCACAGGGGATCCGAACAACAACTTCTGCATTCTTTAAGGGTCAAGCGCCAGTGTCCTTGCACACAAAGAGGTCAGAGAAACTTACCTTCTCTCATCAGTAGGATTTAAAAAGAAATCCTCTTTTACAAATGGAAACTAGCACTCGGTGAACAAATGTTCGCATATCAACTGATCCAAAAATAAAAGGTACTCTTTTTTTCAGATTTTATTTATTTCTTTGACAGTGAAAGAGGAAACACAAGCAGGGGAAGTAGGAAAGGGAGAAGCAGGCTCCCCGCTGAGCAGGGAGCCTGACCCGGGACTTGATCTCGGGACCCTGGGATTACGACCTGAGCCAAAGGCGAATGCTTCAAGGACTGCGTCACCCAGGTGCCCCAAAGATAAAATTTATTTTTTAATATTTGTGACTTTCCCTTAACCTCTTTGAAGGAGCTGTAAAATATATTATTCCATGTCCCTTTTTTGGAATGTACATAAAACAAGGGACTTCCTATCTTTGTAAGTATTTCTTACAGAATACCGTTTTATAGTAAAAGAGGAAACAGGGTAATATGGCTTCTATTTAACCTTAAAGCTCTCTGAAATTAAGTATGACTTAAAATGGAACATAAAATAATGTGTCAAAAGCACGGCGAATCTGGAATTTCATGAAGAAAACTAATACAAAGTTAGATTGACTCGATCATTCCATATGGTGTCAAGTAAATTGAATCCTTTTTTCTTTTTTGTGACTCAGTACCTCCTCCCTCTGCCATCACAAATGAGACTGTCAATTGCTATTTTTGGAATTATGTTAATGATCTGAATGGTATTTGCTGGTATTAAAACTTCCTCAGAAGACCACACAATTAGGAAAAATACTATGACAGTAAAGATTTCCAGAGCAGACATCTGATGAGGAAACAGAGGATTATAGGCGTGCACATTCCGTTCGGATTTCCAAGTCCTCAATGCAATAACTGTCGAATGATACGAGCTTCAAGCGGGAGGCAACCTTTCCAACCCCTTCACATCACAGAACTAGCAACAGTTTAAAAACTGATTTTTAAACTGAAAGGTACTTCCCGGAGGAAAATAAACAGTCGTAATTATCGGGAAAGGAATTTTTCTGCAGAGCATCTTCTTATCCTGTACTTTTCTGGGTTTCATTTTCTCTCCCCTTTGGGGAGTTCGCAAGTTGTTTTAACCTATGAAACGTGGCGCCTTCTGAAACCCAGCGGGAGAGACGTGTGAACATGACGAGACAGGGAGGCAGCCCTGCTTCCGAGGGAGTTATTCACGGGCAAAGACCGGGTTCTGTGTCTTGGGTCTGACTGTGCATCCTACTAAGGAATGACAAGGGTGAGAAGGATCCACTGCCCCCTCCTACACTGGGTGGAAGATGGGGAAAACGTGTTTTTGTAGACAGAAACCTGAGGAGCCAAGGAAAACGGAAATTATTGACAAAGGCATACATGACGGGAAACCGAGCGCGCCTGTCCCCCGTCAGGGCCCCTCCCCAGCACCTCCACCACCCCATCCTGAGTCTCTCCTTTATCCCAGATTTCCCCCTGGCATGAACTGCTGGCCAGTCCCTTCATGAAGAGTGGAAGCCCTCCAACGGCAGTGCCACGAAAAGAAGAAATCAAGTCCAGCTCCATCACCTCGGATCTGCGTAACCCGGTCCCAACCAACCCACAGCGGCTCTGAAGATGAAGGGAAACACGAGTTCTGAGAGTGCCCCAAGGACCGGCCGAATCCCACGTTCAGACAAGGGGCGTTCGTATGCAGGTTCCATGACAAGTGGCCGGCATTATCAGTGGACAAGGTTGATCCATCACATAAAAACATGATTGACTGTCTCATGGTTAAAGAGACTGTCTCTCACGGCACTGCAGAGCCAAGGTAAGTTTAGCATTAAGAAAGCACTGGTTCCTGAGACTGGGATGTTTGCTTCTTGGCAAGAGCTCGTGCGTCCTACAATCTCTTCTGAACATTCCCTGAAGGCTGAGTCATTTCAGCCGTTCCCTAGGGTGTGCGAGCCAGGGCCACCGTCACTACCGCTGACCGCTGCATCAAGTGAATACGGTGTCCAGTGCTAGGAGACCTCTGAATGACCAGTAAGAGCATTCCCAAACGTGTTTCCCTGCCCCACCACCAACCAAAGAAGGCTATCCCAAGAGGAAATGGCCAGATTGCTTGTGGGTATTTCCTGATCATTTTAATTGATTTTTAAAAAAATTTTTAAACGATTTTATTTATTTGCCAGAGAGCAAGAGTACAAGCAGGGGGAGCAGCAGGCAGAGGGAGAAGCAGGATCCCCACTCAGCAGGAAGCCTGAGGCGGGGGCTCGATCCTGGGACCCTGGGATCATGACCAGAGCCAAAGGCAGACGCTTCACCGACTGAGCCACCCAGGTGCCCCCTTTCCCGATCATTTTTAAATTCACCCACTTGAGGGTCCCATGAAACTATGACAATGATTTCTTTAAATTCTTGAGATGCAAACCTTAACAGAGATGAATATTTTAGATAAGAATATTCCCTCAAAATCATCCAGAAACCCAAGGCAGAGTGTTTTCACTTTCTCTTCACTCGTTTTATGCTTTCATAAAGCATAATTTCATAAAGCTTAAGGCAGTAATTAATTTTTGAATAGATTATACCTGGTTATCAACAAGACAATTATACTGAAATATTCTTATTACCCAAATTTACAAGACATAGTCGTCTGACCATCCCAACAGTGGAAGTCCTAATGTTTTCAGGCAAACCTGCTACAAGAGAGCTGTAGCTAACTTCAACAGCTAGATGGATTTGTCCACAAAGCGACTATATTTGAATTTGTCCATAAAGCGATTGTGTTTGATGATATTTTGTTAACAGAAAAGGAGAAACTGGAATATTTCAATTTGAATGTTTGACCACTTAGAGTGTCTTTTTCTTCATTTGCAGAGCACAGAAAATAATAGTTCTCTCATCTGACATACTGCCTGTGAAATTCTCTGGGACTTACTTATTTCCAACAGTCTCTGGAACAAATCTTTCCAATGACGATCAGCCCATCTTTCCCAGCAGAGGACCCCTAAGGTGGCTCTGACACCAATTCAAAAAATAAACAAAAAAGCTTTCAAGAGTGCTTGGAGCCATGATCACGTTTTTGGAATCCACGTGTCCAAAGAAAGTACTCGTTCGCAGGTGCAAGTTCTCACATACCTTGTGAACAGTCATCCCGGTAGGCGGACTGCATTCCAGAAGCCCTTGTTTGTAGACCTGAGACTGAGCGGTGCTTGGTATTCAGGACGCACAAAGCGGAGGTTCTGAGAGGTCAAACCTTTCTGCCGTTCCTCATTCTCACTCTCCTGAAACACGTCAGGCGGGGGAGGTTTAAGGACCCACCAAACCTAGGAATGCCTTCCCTCCTGGAAGGACCTTGAACTTTTGACATGGAGGTGTGGCTACCAAGAGCGTTTGTACAGACTCCGTGTGCGTGAAGGGGTCAGGACTTGGAACCTGGCGGCGTCCAGATTCCTTCCCCAGGTGAGCGTCTGCTGCCGGAATGGTCCAGGCCCCGCAGGAAGGAATGTTTCACGGGGAGCGTGTCTGCACATGACATGACCTCCACGGGAACACTGTGAAGATGCTTGTCACCCTACGCAGGGAGCAAACTTCCTCTGTTCTCCAATACGGCCATGACACAGCAAGTACGCGTCCTCTGGGAACCGGACGTCTCCTGCCCCGGCCACACTGCAGTACACGTTCTCTCCCCTTATTGCGTGTGCTCCTTCTTGCTCTGTTTTGTAGAAAAAGACACGCCCATCCTCGGAGTAGCTTGCTAAGGCAATTCCATCTGCCGCACGAAGGAAGGACAGGAAAACAATACCATGGCGTACGCCGCAGCAGATTCCAGACGTTGTCCCGGGAACGACTGGTAGCAGCAAAGAACTCTGAGTCGCTCAACAGATTTTTTATTTAAATGTCCCAATTGTATTTATGCTCATATTTATGGTCGTTGGGGAAATGGTTCGGTTGCATTTTTACCTGAGACTGTTCTATTTACATGAGCGGCTTTCGGACACTTTAATTCCTCCCCCCTTCACCCCGCCAAGAACAAGTTCTGTGCAAAGACACACCCCAGGGATTATCTTTTTAATAACACTAGATCTGGCCTTATTTAGCCTTGTGTTTCTTTCACTGTTGCCGGGGCTTCCGGGGAACTGACTGTTTATGGAATGCACTTCGGTGACGAACTCTTGCTTATTTCGTCCTTGGCTTTCAGAATGTCGTGCGCGTGACTCTGCTTCTGCTGCTTCTGGCACGGCCTTCCTGCTTTATGCCGGCCTCCCGCAAGCTGGCGCACACCTGTCTTTCTCACCTTTCTTCCCGCCTAGTGTTAGACGTGACTTTTGGACCGGAGGAGCAGGGCCGGGCTCAGTACGGTAACCTCCCCCGAGTGCCCTGTCTCTGGACCGGACGCTGCCCTGTGTTCACATGAAGACCGATCACCGAGATATATGCTTTCCTCCTCTTCATCTCATTTTATAGTTTTCTGCACGCGTGTGTTTTTGGCGAGGCACCGTTTACAAGCAGCGGAATGCACAAATCGTGTGTGTGATGGTCCGTAACCCCTCGGGGAGAAACGCACTGCAGGAGCTGTGAGCCAGATCAAGATGCAGAGAACACGAACCTCTGGTGGCCACACGTGCTCAGCATCCCCCTCTCTGCCGTTACCAGCAGTGTGAGCCGTGTCTCCACAAGTTTGCACAGAACGTGCTGTGGGAGTTTATCACACACCGTGTGGTCTGCGGTGGCATCCGGGTTCCCTCAGAGCGTGACTGTTGGCATTGCTTGGTTCCCCCCAGTCTCTAAGCACGACGCCGCTGTAGGAAGGCAGGGCAGCTCCTCCTCCTGCGGGTAATGGCCACTCCACTCGTTTCTGTTTCGGAATCAGAGGCTTCTCTCTAGATTCTCTCTAGATTCCCATTCTGTGGAGGACGGCATTCATTTATTTCGGGTACCCACTTAGGAGCGGAATAGCCAGACTGTTTAGTGAGCAAATACTGACAGACAGACTGTCAAGTAATTGCCCAAATTGTATCATTGCATACTCCCAGCAGCAAAACCCAAGAGGTCCACTTTCTCTGGATCTTCCCCAATACTACATATTGTCAGGTTTGGTGTTTTTCTGTTTTGTTTTGTTTTTAATTTTTTAAAAAAGGAGGCCCAGCGAGAGAGGGAGCGCAAGCAGGGAGAGTGGGAGAGGGAGAAGCAGGCTTCCCGCTGAGCAGGTCCGTTTCCTCCAGTGTGGGCGGACACTCTCCATCCATTGGGAGCGCCAGTACAAAAACGGGTACTGGGGGAGGGACAGATGTGCTCTCTGTTCAACCAGAGACTTCCATCTCCTGCCTCTCAGGCCTCTGGGTTTCGAACCACCCATCACCTCTCCTGGGCCTCCAGCTTGCACAGGTCTCCTCACAGGACTCGGGCTCTAGAACCACAGGAGCCAGTCCCTCGCAACACATCTCTTTCTCTGCATTACCAATCTCCTGTTGGCTCTGTTTCTAGGGAGAACCCTGACAAACGCATTACCTTTTCCAGTTCCCTAGTTTTCTTTTTGGCTATGTCAAGTCTACTATATATCCTGTCCACGGAGCTTTTCTAAATTTCGGGAATCCCAGTTTAATTTAGAGGAGCTCTTTTCTTAGTATTCAAATGTTTGTTCTCAGGCCTAACAATCTCTAGTTCCATTCATATGTATGTAAACTGTTTTTCTTACTTCTCTAAACATCTTCTACCCATCCGTTCTATATTTGATATCTAAAGGTTATATGATCGATAAGAAATCTCTCTGTGAACTCCCACCTTCCTGGGCACCCAGTAAGCTCAAAGTGTGAGCTCACTGCTGATCTCAATCATTAGAATTTCTGTGGGCCTAATCTGAAATACATTTTTTCAAAATCCCATAGCCACTTGTGAGAACAGGTATATTATTTTCCCATTATGTTTGCACCATTCAACTTTGGTTCTGGAATGAAAAATATGTAATCATATTGCAACATGATATATCACATTGCACATGATAAGTAGGGAACTACAGCCCATTATAATGTCATACTTAAGACTGTATCTATTACAAGGCACCTATTAGATAGCACCTATGTTAAATTGGAATCATGTTAAACTTTACTTTCTTTTCTTGCATTATTTTTCCTGTATCTGATAATACTTTCTATGATGACAGAACACCCTATCAATTTTCTTCTTCAATTCCTAGAAATAAGCACAATGCTATCTCACAACAAAAAACGTATTTTAAAATGAAATGTTTGAACTTGTGATGAATTTTTTCATTCTAAAATTGTATACGTTTATGAAATATTTATCAACATTCTGATGGTCTTAGTGCTCAACTTTCCTTTACTCATTCTATTAGGATAAACTTCTCTGGTGGGTGGATTGGGTGGACTTGATAATAAAATTATCGCTTGGGGTAAAAGTTAAAAGAAGAAGTTTTTTCTCTTTTCCTTTAGGCATTTATGGAGTGGTTTGAATTTGTACTTAACTGGAACAATGTATAAAGGACATCTCCTGATTTAAGCCAGGAGTTTTAACAACCAGCGCCCAAGCAGACATGACAGCTCTTTGCTTTGTCAGGTCCACTTAACACAACCCGAAGGGAGAACTACTGTGGATCACTTTGAAGTGCCTCCAACGTTTAATCTTCCAAAAATGGAACTGACACCGAACTTATTATGTAACCCCAAATATCAGAATGCCACTTCTTCTATACAATTTTTATCGTAACACCTTCAAAAACATCTTCATTTTATCATCCTAAATGTCTGGATTATTTCTATTTTCAGCAATATTTCATTCATGGCAGGGCTTAAAGTCTATTATCTAGGAAATACAAATTTACACAATCTGTCACTCAAGAACACTTGTGGATAAGTTAGATAGAAAGTGAAAATGATAAAAACTGCGTAAGAAAATCAAATCTGGCTCTTCTCATTTGGCATCATGTTCATTTTCTTCACAACAAGGTCTGCCTTTTTAAAAGTGGAAGTACTAGCTTTCCAGTGAAAATGATACTTCGACAATATACAGTGTGGAACAAACAATGGAAATAGGCAGCTTTACAAATGTTTAAAATCATTTGAATTGAATTTTGTATAAATTTATAGGCAAAAAAAATAGACCTATGGAATTTTTCATGAAGCAAAACAGTGAAAAATGACCAAAATAGAGTCTTCTTATTGATTACAATTTTCCTAAAATTTTCATCTCTCGTTGTTTAAGCGGCAAACACTGAAATGTTCCATCATTCAGTTTTAGGTTGTGATATGAGCTGTCTAACATATTATACAAATTCTGCTGGCAAGTTCTTTCTAGCTGGGTTAACTGCTCATCTACTCAATTTCTTCAAGACAGTGTTGTTCTGAAAGCATCTTTTTTTTTCTTTAAGATTTTATTTATTTATATGAGAGGGAGAGCATTAGAGAGATAGACCACAAGCAGAGGGAGGAGCAGAGGGCGAGGGGGATGCAGACTTCCTGCCAAGCAGGGAGCCCAGTGTGGGGCTCGATCCCAGGATCCTGGGATCACGACCTGAGCTGAAGGCAGATGCTTAACTGGCTGAGCCACCCAAGAACACCTCCCTCTCTTTCATTTATAATAGGGAGATTTCATACGGTTTCCAAGGCTCATCTGCTTTTGGTTCTAATCTCATAAATTCACCTGTGCATGCTGTGCAAACATTTTGAACCATGCTCTAAATACTGGTGTCTCCTTAACACCAAGAAGGCTGGTTCATCTTGCAGGCTGGCTATTTTGAGCCAACAAAACATTAAACTCAGAACAGGAAACAGCAAAAATTATACACGGCCTTTCAAAATATTTCTTCACATTTGTGCAAATGTCCCAAGATTATTTTATGAGAGATTATGGATTTTCCAGTTTCAGCCTCCAGATCTTTCCTCCAACGCATGTCTGAAATGGCTCTTATTCCTGGCAGGACAACAAGAAGATACACCAGCCAGAACTTCCGTATCCCCGCCACCCTATGCACAGAGACGTGAAACTCTTTGTGGCTGCGGAGGGATTATACCACCTGCAAAACCACACAGCATGTTCTTCAGGCTCACATGTATACCTGTGCGGCAGCCCAGGTCCCTCAGGAGCACGGCTCACACATGCAGGAGCCCCCCACCCTCCCCTGCTGTGGTCTGACTGCGAGACCCATCCCGGGCCAGCGCAGGTCTTCCTGAGCTCACTGGTCTCCTCCTTCACTAAACCTAAAGGACATTGTCCCGTCCTCATCTGGTCTTACTTTTTAACAGAACCATCCCTGTTGGGTGACATTTCCTTCTTGAAAGATTACTCTTTTTCCATGCGTTGGGACGGATAATTTGGGAACAATAAGGCTGCTGTGGGCATGTATAAAATATCCTTAAACTCTCAAAATGTTGAATTGATTGAAGGCCACCAACCATACTCATTCCCCATTTCAACTGCCTTTCATGAATTATTCAGTCATTTCTACAGAGTAATGTGACGTTATTCTCAATCTCAGGACTTAATCTTAAATCAAGGAGAGTAATTAATCCATGGTTTCATCTAAGCATTCATTGAAAACCTATCCTTAGGACAGTATCTAGCACACAATAGCTTCTTCATAATTATGATGTCCATTTACTGATCATACTTTAAAGACGCTGTTGAAAGACCCTATTCCTGGCAATGGAGAGATGAATCATATATGAATACTGAACTCAAAAGAGTAATGTCTAATAAAGAAATTGAAACATATATGACAAAAAGCGTTCATTCCTATACTACACACACATGTGCAAGCATGCACACACACAATTTATAAAGATAAATAGCACCTATAACATGGCAGGTCCTGTCCTAAGAACAGACATAGATCATGTGTCTATGGTCCCTACAATAAACTGGGGCAAACAACTTAATAAAACCAGGCTAACACATACGAAGTTACAACTCTGATGAATTCCCTGCCATGGCAGGTGCTTTGATAGCTCGCATGGGAGCTTAACAGGAGCATCCTTTTAAGAAGGGACACTGATTTGGTCTCTAGTGTCTGACTAAGAGGTAATGAGGGGTGGAGGGGAGGTGAGAACAAGAATGGATTTAGAAGACATGACATGGTACAAGAGAAGCACAAGAAAAGCATGACTGACTCATAATAAATCAGTCAGCCAGAGATACAGAATCAACAGAATGTATGTATATATTTGGAGAGGCAGAGAGAGAGAGAGAGAGAGAGAGATTGTAAGGACATAGTTCACCTGATTGTGGGAGCCAGAAAGTCTGATCTCTAAAGCAGGGCTGGAACCAACCCCCAGACAAACACGAAAGAGTGTTGGGTCCGAATCTGGAGGGATGACTGGAATTTGAACAGAATGGTTTTGGGGTGTGAGCAGAGGGACATACTCCCACTATTCCAGGGGAGTAAATTGGGGGTACACAGGAGGCACAGAAAGCAATCCAAACCAAGAGTGTGTGAGTCAGTCTTGGGAGGTGAGAATGGAAAAACATGAGGGGCCAGAATGAGGTTAAGGAGTTCGGATTAATTCTGTAGGCAAATATAATAGATAAAAACATATATAAATATAAAAATATATATAATTATATATAATTAAAATAATTTAAAAATATATAATATATAAATATATATAATATAAAATTATATATAATAATATAATATATAATATAAAATATTATATAATATATAATCACATATATTTATATATTTATTTATATTATATATTTATTTTTATTTTATTTTATTTTATTTTATCATTTATTTAATTATTATATATTTATTTATATTAAATATATATAATTTTATATATATATATATATTTTTTTTAAATAGGAGAGTGACATTGTCAAAGCCAGAGAGATGAAGTTCTGTGCAGAAGATGTATTTAGATAAAAAACAGTGACTGAAGATAACTCAACGGCACATGAATTATTTAAGAAATAGAAATTTATTGCACCTTATATACCTTTCCAATTTACTAGGTAACTCAACATCTCTTTCCAAAACGCAATTATTAACTTATTTCCCTCAACAATGGTGTCTCATCCTTCCATGTCCTCTCATACTTATGAGACATTTAGATTTCAGCCAATCAGTATTTCAGCATAGCTTAATTTGCATTTCCCCCATTAATAATGCAAATGAACATCTTTCCTTATTTTTGTTGGCAATCTGTGTTTCTTCTATGAAACACTTTCCATTTTTTCCTATTTTTCCTTTGACTTGTATGAATGTTCCTTATTGATGTGCAGACATTATTTAGCCATCTTGAAGAAAAATTCTTCCACTGGCAATACGTTTTGCAAATATTTTTCTCAGCTGTGACTTTGTTTTTCTCTTGCGGTACCATTTTCATAAACTGAATCATGCCTTATGAACAATAAAATCCACTCATCTCAAGTGCCACGTTCAGAGAAGTTTGACAGATACCTTCAACCCAGTAAACCATTTATATTTAATGTGATAACTGAAGTAACCATTTATATTTAATGTGGTAACTGAAGTAACCATTTATACTTAATGGGATAACTGATATGTTGCGGTGTAAGGGTCCCATCCTGCTACTTGTTGTCTATCTGCCTATTCCTTATGGCCTCTTCCTCTTTACCCTTTTTCTTTTGGCTTGTTTCTATGATCCCATTTTCTCCTCTTTTTAGGGTATTAGCTATAACTTTTCTTTCCCTGAGGGTTACTTCCAGATTCGTACAACGGATCACTAACTTACTATTCTCTACCTTCAATGCTATTATGCCTCTTCACATTTAGTATAAAAACCTTAAAATAGTTTACTACTTTATTCCTCATCCTAGAATTCATACTGATTTTGTGCGTTTTACTTTTACAGGGGTTAAAAACTCACAAGATATTCTTATTAACTTAGGTAGTACAATCGACTGTATTATAAAGATACTTAGACAATTAAAAAATCATACATTTACCGGCATAATTGCTATTTCCAGTGCTTTTCATTCCTTTGTTCAGATGCACGTATTATTCCAATAACGGACCTACACCATACCAGCTTGGGCCTAATACCACACTAACTGTCTGTGACTTCTCTTTGTTTCCCCCACTTCTGTTTTTCTTGCCTCCTGATCTTTCCTTGTATCTCATTAATATTCTTTTACTGGTTGTTTTATGGGACTTAACTTACAAGTTTACCTTAACAAAGCCTGGAGTTAATGATTATCTTCACTTTTATTCTACCTGACCTGTTCTAAAATCATATGTGTAATATCTTTCAAGAGCTAAAATTTAAGAAAAACCATGAGAGACTGTGGACTCTGAGAAACAAACGGAGGGTTTTGGAGGGGAGGGGGGTGGGGTGGGGTTTGCGTGAGCCTGGTGGTGGGTATTAAGGAGGGCACATATTGCATGGAGCACTGGGTGTGGTGTGTAAAGAATGAATTTTGGAACACTGAAAAAAATAAATTAAAAAAAGAGAGCTAAAATTTAATAAACAAAAGAGTATAGTGGGAATTGACTATAAAATCAGATAGTCCTGCTTTTTAAAAAGACTTATTTATTTGAGAGACAGAGAGTACATGAGTGCAGGGGAGAGGCAGAGGGAGAGGGTGAGAAAAACGCCAGCAGACTCTGCATTGAGTGTGGAGCCTGGTGTGGGGCTCAGTCTTATCACCCTGAGATCATAACCTGAGCTGAAATCAAGAATCATTTGCTCAACCAATTGTGCCCGCCAGGCGCCCCAGATAGCTCTGATTTTTAATCCAAGATTCCTCTTTTCTTGACTAGAAACTGGTGTAAATAAGCTCTCTTCTTTGAGACTTGGTCTTCTGATATATAAAAGTGGGACATAATATTTAATTGCATAATTTACAGGATAGGATTAAAAGGCATACAGCAAGTGCTCATAAGTGTTACTGACTGTCCCTTTTCTACAAAATTTAATGAGGCAGATTTTAATAAGGGAATTCTATCCACCCAATTTGAAATACTCAAGATAATACTGAAACACATTTCTAACAACCCATGATATAATGTGAAACTGACATCATGGTTACACAGAGAAGAAACTATAAAAACAGTGCTTCAGTGAATTTAAGAATGAATGAATACACGGCATTTTAAGTACCAATAACCTACCATCCTTTAAAACTAGAGACAGGATCATGGAAACGAGTCTATTTTCAACTTGTTTGTTGGATTATCACACCCTTGCCTTTATTTCAATTGGATTCAGTTCCTTAGTCTATGAAATGCAAATACTGCATTATGATACCTTTCATATAATGTGGATTTCTAAATTTGGGGGATACTCTAATTTGACTTGATAATTTGGGAAAGTAAACTATATATCTCATTGTTCATGAGAGAAAGCATGAACATGTCAAACATGTCAATCCATAATATAAACCCACAGATGCAATTTTAGAAATGATGTTACTATAAAGGAATATTTTATACAAATACAATTACTCCATGTGTTTTAACTATTTTTTTTCAGTAGAAATCAGTAGCTTCCTGCTTAGGATCAGTGAGCACCCTACTTACTGTGCTCTGATGTCTTACAAAAACAGGTTTTACTGATGTATGTTACATGGCTGTGAAGTTGCCTCTTTCTTTTCTTTTTTTTTTTTTAAGATTTTATTTATTTATTTGACAGAGAGAAATCACAAGTAGATGGAGAGGCAGGCAGAGAGAGAGAGAGAGGGAAGCAGGCTCCCTGCTGAGCAGAGAGCCCGATGCGGGACTTGATCCCAGGACCCTGAGATCATGACCTGAACCGAAGGCAGCGGCTTAACCCACTGAGCCACCCAGGTGCCCCGAAGTTGCCTCTTTCAAACAGAAAACTGCACACTTTGATGAATATCTGTTATTTCTCTTCAGAATGCCGGTGCAGTGAGGCCTCTTCTATCTGACAGTAGAAAGTAGGTTGTTATCAGTTGACTGAATGCCTCAGAATATGACACATTTTTAACATCCAAGTAAAATCACTTTATCTGGTTCTTTTTCCAAAAACGCATACTGTCTGAACACCTTATTACAGAGACTGTGCCAGTTTGCCCTCCTATGGCTTGCTCTTAACCATACAAGTGGAATAAATTCATAATGTCCCCAAAGACATTTTTGACCAGCCCATACCTGTATGACCAGACTAAAGTTTCAGTTGAGTTTGTTGTTTTGCGGTTTTGGATTTGATGTTTTAAAACTCGTTTTATGGCATAATAATGAATAATTTTTTACCACTGAAGAATGAACGATGAATCAATAACAGAATGCTACTTCACTGATACTCAGGTTTGTGTACAAAACGAATTCTATTTTTATAGAATCCCCATTGCTAACTTCCCCCAGATTTGAAGATATGCTCAACTTCTCTGCGTTGAGGGAACCCACTTCAATTCCTTTTCTTACATTTTTGCACCTGTTCTTCTACCCTTTCAGGAAAATAATAAAATTGTGAAATCGCATCCTAATGTCAGCAAAGCTGTGCTTTCCCCTTTACAACACTGTTAGCTTCTGCAATACAAAGTCCTGCTCTACTGTAAAGCTGAAACTGTTTCTGGAGTTTGCTTTACAAGATGTTTTTTTTTTCTTTTAACCCTTCAATGCTAAACCTCATCGGTTTGGCAGCATTAGAAACCATGGACTACGCTTCTCTTTGATTTCTGCTTTTCTCCAGTCCCCCTGCCGTCTGTCATTCTCTGTGACCGCGCTTTCTAAATCTTTCCAGCTGGTTCCTCTCTCTTCCAGCCACACCTGCCCCTTAATGTTGGCGCGGATTCAGGATTGATCACCAGTCATGCTCCTTCTCTCTAAATTCTTGGCAGTGTCACCTACGTCCAGGGCTACACCTCCACCTCCAGGCCAGTGGCTTCCTCTCCTAAGTCTCAGATTTTCCTTCCAGACTCCTCTTTCCCAGCTGCCTCCTTTCTCAACTGCCTCCATCCCCACCAGGCTGTGCCCGCAATGACCATACTGCATTCTGCTGAGGAGAGAATTCCTATGCATCTGTCCACACATACTCCCCTTCCTGGAGTGTGCCTTGATTACGAGCACCACTGAACACCCTCTAGCCCTGAAGAACTGCAAGCTTGTGCTCCTCTGATGCTCTCTTTCGAGGCCTAAGGAGGCTGCTGTGACTCAGTCTCCATGCTCCCATCTCGCTCCCCATCCTCCCTAACAGCACTTGTCTGGGACTCACTACCTGCTCTCTGGACTTCTCCTCATTTATCTGTTTATTCATCCGCAGGCATTAACTGAGAGCCAACAAGGGGATTTGTATCAGTGCACACTCTACACAGAGAAGAACTTTAGGGGGTAAGAGAAAAGAAGAGATAAATGCAAATAAACACACAATTATAAACAGCAGTGTCAATGCTTGGAGGAGGCATGTCTAGGGCAATGGTGGTGCAAGTACGGAATCAGTGTGTATACCCAAGAACGCTAGCCAGGGAGGTAAGATTTAAGAAGAGATTTAAGGATGAGCATAGACAGGTAGAGAGGGAGACTGCGGGTCCTTGGGAAGGACCAGCGGGGCCTCTGGGTTGCACTGGCGTTAGGTGTCTGACTTCTGGTTTTGGCTCAGGTCATGATCTCAGAGTCATGATTTCAGGCTCATAAGACTAAGCCCCACACTGGCTGTGCTCAGCATGGAGTCTGTTAAGGATTTTCTCACCCTCAGCCACTCCCTGTGCAGGTACGTTCTCTCTCTTGCTCTAAGATGAATAAATTGTGTAAAAACAAAACAAAAACAAAAACAAAAAAAAACAGACCAGAACACCCAGCTATGGAGGGCAGAGTGGGATAGGTAGAACTTTATAGGTTGTCAGGGACAGGATTATAAAACTTCTTTTCTGGGGTGCCTGGGTGTCAGCCTTCAGCTCAGGTCATGATCTCGGGGTCCCAGAATCAAGCCCTGCGTTGGGGTTCCTGCTCAGCAAGAAGCCTGCTTCTCCCTCCCACTTCCCCTGCCGTGTTCCCTATCTTGCTCTCTCTGTGTCAAATAAGTATTTAAAATATTTTTAAAAAATTCCTTTAAAAACAAAAGTTCTTTTCCAACTATGTTAAAGAAGTAGGATTTTATCTTCAAGTTAATAAGGAACCACTGAAAGAACTGAACAAAGGGATTTATGTAACATTTCTTTTTGCTGCTCACTCCAATAGCTGCCTGGAGTATGATTTGGTGTGGGAATAGTTGAAAGATAGAAAGACATAATTTGGAGTGTGTTACAATAATCAAAATTTAAAAACTGACAGCTGGTGCAATGCAGAGGTAGCTTGGAGAAATAAAAAGCAGACAGAATCTTGGGACTTAGAAAGAGATGAAACATCAATTTATTAAATGTGAGGAGGAAGACAGAAGGTACAGATTTGAAGGAAATAATAAACTGGTTTTGAGAATCTGTAATTCAAGGGACTCTTGGTAAAACCACAGGAAAAGTCTAACAGTTTCTGGGTTATAAAGATGAGTAAGTTAGAGGGTTTCATGACAGGGCTAAATATTTGGGACTTTTCCAATCAGTGGTATCTATGTGCTACTGGGAACTGTGAGGTTTTGGGAGAAAGTTTCCATTACTGGAAAAATATGAAGTGCTTCTCAGTCTTCAGGGTAAAAGTACAGCTGAGAACACCACTCTGCTGAAAGCACGATTTACAGGACTTTGTAAGGAAGTACATCTTGAAAAGAAAATTCAGATGGAAAAGCCAAAGAAGTAGAAGGAGAAAAAAGCCATCCCAGAAAATGGGAGTAGGGTCACCGGGAAGAGGTCAAGAAACCGGAGCCTGGGCAGACTTCCCCTCTGACTCGGATCTGCCTGCTTCCGCATCTCCATCAGAACCACCCCGGTCATCCGCTGCCCCAAGCCAGTCTAAAGAATCCCACGGAGACCCTCTTCCTCCAGCGGAGGGCTCTGCATCGTACCCCATCGTACGAACCGTAATACGGTTCTTGCAAAGTTCGGGAATCGGCTGGGATCGAGAAACTCAAGTCAATATTCAAAGCCTCTAAACACTTGGCCCCAACTGATTTGTACGTCTTGGAAAAAGCAATCCACCTTGCCTCTTTCCTCTCCTGTGCAGGCAGGTCTGAGGGGACACTCGGACGGAATTAACAGTTTTATAAGCCACTGTGTCCAGATGCACCTGTGAGTACTTCTCTCTGCCCCACTGGAGTTCAGAAAGGATCACTTGAGTGTGGTGTTTTTGCAGTAATTACTGTCAATTTTATCGTTTTAAGCAGTGAATCCCAGCCGTTAGTTAGAATTGTAGAAATTTTAAAAGGCAAAGGACTTTAGAGACCCTTTAGCTCAAGAAGCTCATTTTCCAGACAAAACCAAGGCCCAAAAGTTAGACATAAGCACCAGCTCCCGATGTGGTACAAAATGGCAGTGAAAATTATTTCAACTCCTGTGATTACTGTGATTTTGGTAAAATTTGTACGGAGAAATCTCAGATAAAGTGTCATAAAGTACAATACGTACGAAAGCCTTTTGACGGAAATCTACTGAGAGTTGTCTGTAGTACAGAATAGTGTGTGTTACTTAGACGTATAAAATTTATTATGATTAGCTTGCAAACCTGACCTTACAGGTTAGAAAAATATAAGCTTCTGGTTTAACTTTTGTCTAATTTTAGGGATTTGTAATTGCATTTACAAAGTGCCTGGTTTCACCCTGTATCTTAAAAACATATTTGAATTACGACTTCAGGTTCTTAAAGGACTGACAAAGGTCAGTTATATGTGTCAACATTGATAAAGAAATTAGTTCCAAACCGCACAATTTGCCTTCAAGAGAAACAGCTAGTTCTTGCAAAGTAGAAGAAAGGTAGTGCCAGGCGTTAAACCACCACTGCCTTTTTAAAATATCGCTGCCTCTCGGAAAACATCACTATAGCTGGAAAAACCATACCCACGAGTCACTGTTGATCCCCGAAACGACATTCTGTAACTCTCACGTGTGGAGTACTTCTTTCTGAGTCAGCTGTTTCATCCTGGATGCCCTTTAAAGCCATAATCCTGCATGTGGCAATGATGTAGGACTTTTTATTACACTTATGGCCAATTTGCTGATACATATACTGTATCCAACGGTCTCCTTTCTTGAGAAGAAAGCCCTACTTTCAATTTGCATGTTTAGAAAGGTATGTGCTTGAAGTTTTAAATCATGTGGTTTTACAACGTCAGCTAGTGAGTTCCATGTAATCTTGTGAGGGAGAAAAAGTCGTATTTTAATGTAAATGTAACTTCAGGGCCCCCGCTGTCATCTTGGATTTTGCAAAACAGAAAATGAGTTCCTGTTTTTAATTTACCTCCGGGCAGTCTCTCGCTCATGTTCTCGCTGATGGTCTCTAGAGAGAAAGGGGAGGCCTTCAAGTAGGCGGGCTGTCTGCAACCTATTAGGTCTAGAGCGGAGTGTCGAGGCTCGGCTGCCTACTTACAGCAGAGAAGAAGGTAATTACCTAGTTAACAGGAAAAATAAAATTTGACCCAAATTATCAAAGCGACTGCTTTGTTTGAAAGAGGAGACCGGGCTGGTATGTATAGGACGTGTAAAGACTGAGAGATAAAAGTCAGGGGAGCAGATCAGGTAACAGCGCCATTTGCGGACATCCCCTGCTTGCTCCCGGGACAAAGTCCCTTACAACACTCTGCCAGCAAGGTCAAGGGTGGGTCAGAAACCCCTCATGGGAGGCTAACCGTGCTCTGACCCTCGCCACACGCTGCACGTTTGATTTCAGCTGTTTCACAAGTCACTACCGGAGAAAGCGATTCTTCACGACAGGAAAACAAGTATTACCCAGGTAGGCACAGGTACGGCACTGCGAAAAGGTAGACACGGCCTTACCATATAAGCGCAGATAACTGGGACATAAATTATAAAATCATTCCATGGCCACGGACAGTCTCCTCCATACGGATACTGTGTGAAGACGGTCCTTCAGTCGGCTCTCTGCTGGGCTGCCCACGGACACCCACTTGAAATCCTATGTTTTTGTCTCCAGGCGCACAGACTTCAAGAACGTGACGACTTGGGGCTGCCTGGGTGGCTCAGTGGGTTAAAGCCTCTGCCTTCCGCTCAGGTCATGATCTCAGGGTCCTGGGATCGAGTCCCACATCGGGCTCTCTGCTCAGCAGGGAACCTGCTTCCTCCTCTCTCTCTCTCTCTCTCTCTGCCTACTTGTGATTTCTCTCTGTCAAATAAATAAAATCTTTGGAAAAAAAAAAAAAGGAACGTGATGACGTGGCCCTCTGTGTCAGTCAGGGAAGTCACCCAGACCTGCCTTTCATCGAGAACGTGCGACACTCCAAACTCCTCCCTGCGCAGCAGCTCACAGCGTCTTTGTGCCGTGCAGGTATCTCGGAGCCAGGCTGGGGACCGTCACGGTCGCCCAGTTCTCCTCTAAGCCAGGTTGGGGACTGTCATCGTCGTGGAGAAGGGCTCAAAGGACACGGGGGTTTCCTGAGCTTCTTAGGTCACCCCCGGCTCCTGCCTTTAGAAGCAGCATTCCACATGCAGCTTCTGTCACAGCGAGCATTGAGCTCCTCCTAACCTCACTTTCCCTTACTTCAATTACATTATTTTCCGAGGCCATTGTAAATGTTTCTGCAAGTTACCGCTGACTGTGTGAGGGTGCGGTAAGCCCCGTAAGCCCAACTGAGTCCATGGGTTCCAACCAGTAAGGAAAGGAACTGCATACAGAGCGCCCTTTGGGACCCAGGAAGACCAACTTACCCATCCTTTCCTTTCCGGCTGCTCTGCGTCTGAAAGCACAGGGACACAAGAACAGTGGTAACTTAAGACGCAGTGCATGCACCTTGGAAAGGTTTCAAACACACTGACCCTGACGGTGGAAGAGCGGGGGCGGGGGCGATGCTGGCATTCTCACGGTCAGCGGCCCTGCCCCCTGGAGGAGCCCGGCACAGCTCTGAGTGCTGGGAACGAGATCCTGTACTCCACTGGTGTGCATGCACACTGTAGCCACAAGACAATGTCCTCAGTTCACACGACCGCATCAAGGGGCAAGGCCAAGCGTCCTTAAAAGAATTCCTCCGTTGCGGAAGTTGACGTGATAGGAAGAAATTAATTGCTCCTTTAACAGTACTGTTTCCAAACACACCGGCTACCGGAATAGCAGAGGGAGGAACCCTTCCAGGGGTTGTCCAACGGAAATCTCTACAGTGATGGCAATATTTTATCACTGCACTCTCCAAGATGGAGTCACATGTGGAAAGGCAGCTAGTACTACTGAGGAACTGATTTTTTAATTTTACTTCATCTTGAATAATGCAAACGTGGTCCCAGGCGGCTAGCGGCTAGCACAGCGGACAGCACACGGCGACACTCTAGACGCACGAACATGGACAGCCCAGTGTGATGTCTCACTGCTTCCGTCGGCTACTCGTCCTTGCTATCTTGTCTAGTTATTTAGTAGTTAATTGGATTAATAAAATTCTCCAGTCCTGTATGCTTTTTTTTTTAATTATTCAATTCATTTCTAGAGAGACAGGAGAGAGGGACAGAGCAGGGGCCGGGCAGAGGAAGACGGAGAACCCCAAGCACAGTCTGTACTGAGCGCTGGGCCTGACTCAGGGCTCGATCTCACCACCCTGACATCACGACCTGAGCCGAAACCAGGAGTCGGGAGCTCAACTGACTGAGCCACCCCAGCACCCCATCCAGTTCTGTATTCTCAGTGCCTGAAAGCATCGCATCTGCAAACCCAAAATGTGTGAAGCTCACGTGGTATCCTAAAGCGGAAATCATGCACAGATACCCTCAAACTCCCTTCAAGTAAGCCAGGTAATTTAAGCTCCAAGATCAAGTCCACTACACCTATGTGGCTGGTTCACACAGATTGGAAAACAGAAAATACCTGAAGATATTTCAAGACGGCAACCTGTGCCTGAAGACCACGCCTATCACTTTACAAATATAAAAATGCACACGACGACAAAAATGTCTCCCTGCTACACACCTCGGTGCACTAATGCAAGTTGTGACAAGCTCATGAGGTCCTGCTTTCGACGACTCTGGAGGATCCCTGAGATGCAGCTGACGGCGCTCACGAGCTATATGGTGGCGTCCGGCTCTTCAGCTCTGGCTTTGACCGAAAACTGGAATTAACAGTCCTGGGGTTACTGACGACTTTCCTAAACGGGGTTAGGGTGTGGCGGCTTTTCTACAGATCCAGCCTAGAAACTGGAAAGCCATTTGACTCACATTTCACGTTTCCCCTCGCCCCACGAGTCCACACGCCCGTCAAGTCCTCCCCAGTCACTGGGGTCTGCACCGCCCCCTTCCCGGAGCCCTTGCCGTGCTTCGGTCTCAGCACGGATTGTTTACGCCTCCTCAGCACCAGCCAGCCCCTGCTCCCGCCGTCCGCAGGACCGTCGCCCAGAGTTACTGTCGCTTCCTCAAGGTACCGTGATACCGTCATCTACCCCGTTAAAAAGTGAACAAAACGAAACACACACAAACTTTACTTCCAGAATAAAACACAAACTTTCCTCTTTAGCTTAATATTTACTATCCTCCAACACACTAATGATTCATTAACTCCTTCTAACAACAACTTTGCGTATAAACACAATTCGTAGAACATGGGATAATCATAATGAGAACAAATGCTAAGGAAAATAATAATAAAATTTAAAGAAGTTTAGGGACTTTGTCAAATAGCACACAGGAAACTGAACAGTGTTGGCAAAAACCGGGCAGCCTCATGGCTGAATGTAGGAGCTCGGAAAGTCCTTTATGGAACCGGACCTTAGAATGCAGATCTCATGGATGCACAGACAAGCAGTCTTGGAGAAGAAGAAGGGAGAGAAGAAGATTTCAGGGGTAGGAACAGTGTTTCTGTGCAAAGGGGTTTAGCCGGAGGAAGCAGGGTGTGCTCAAGAAAGTGAAAAAAAAAAATCTATGTTGTTGTCGGCCTGAGAGAAAGACCAGAACGTCGTACCCAGTGAGCCTGGAGCGGTCGCTGGGATGAGAGCCTCTGCCAGTGTGTAGGGGCGGTGTGGGAGATGAAGGACTTTTCCAGCGGACACGGGAGAGAGGTGGGGTATCATCGCCCCTGCAGAGATCATGGTTTCTGCGGGACTGAGAAAGGACTGATCGGTGGTGTCCAGAGGAAGGTCCTCCCAGGAAACGCTTGATGGCCATGAGCGACACACTCACGGACATGGGGTAGCAGGTGGGCGTGCGAGGTATTTGAAGGGTAGAACTGGCAGGACTAGCAGACGGATGCAAGGTGACCAGCAGGAAGTCGGGGAGATAGTCAGGGACTTGATCGAGGTCAAGTACTGGTTCACTCAGTCATGTTCATGTGCCAGGTGCCGCAGAGACACCCAAGGAGAGACGTGAGGGGCACAGGAGGAAAGGAGAAAGCCCAGGGCAGACATCCACATGTGCACAGCAGCTGAAGCCTCGGGCCTGGAGGACACTGCCTGGGAACAGCATACAGCACGGGGACGAGCTCTAGTCCTGAGCCTGGCTTTCAGAAGGTGAAAGTGGCATCTGTGGTCGGGGAGGGCGACTTCCATCTGCCCCATAGGTCTGCTTTCTGGCCACCAAGCCATTATAAAGTATGATTTTGCTTTCGATTAGCTTTGGATGGGCCACGCACTCTCCCTCGGACCAGGGGCCCCCACATTCCCAGTCTCCGTGGCTACTTCACCAGCTCCCCGTTTTGCTACCTCCCTGACCCTAGAGGTTGGCATTCGCCTTTCAACTTTCGCTTTTAATCGCCGTAACCTAATGGTTCAAGAACATCTCATCCGACCGTCTTTCTTTGCTCGTCTCGGGTCCTACCGCCATGTGCCAGAACTCATACTTTCCTGAGCACGGGGGGAAGTTTCCCGATCCTTCACTCTGTCCATGTCAGATGTCTCCTTTCCCATCTTCCTATCCTGGACACCTGCCTTCTGCTTCAAGACTCCGATGAATGCATCTTTTCTCTTAAGACTCATGGCACTCCCGTCCGAGTCAGAACATTCCTCATCCTCATGTCCCACGGCCGTCTGCCCTTATTTTATATTTACCTAATCATACGTTTTTGTGGACATGCGTGTTTCACGCACTGTGAAGCAGAGTGTGCCAAGGGAACAGGGAGGTGTCTGAGCCAAAAAGTCCTTCACAGCACTCGCGTAATGTTAGGCTCAGAGGACTCAGCAGCTGTGCACTCATTCAGCTTTGCGGCAACTACTAGAAACCCTAGGTTCCTGAGTCCTGCCTTTGTGTCTCGGGACAAACAGCAGAAATTACAGTGAACGAGGCATGGTCCCTGAATGCTTTCACGCCCCTCATCTGTAAAAGGGGGACTTGGAATTATCCTGGTGGCTCCTAACTTCATCAGTGCGCCGAAGTCTGGTGAGAGCTGGCGTGTGTTTTCTCTTAAAATATAGACTGTAAGATTCCGCAAATGTGGAATTTAAGAAACAAATGAACAAAGGGGACAGAGACAAACTAAGAAACAAACCCTTAGCTCTAGAGAGTACGCGGAGGGTCACCTGGGGCGAGGTGAGGGGGCAGATGCGGGACACAGGGACGGGAAGGAGAGGGCACTTGTGATGAGCTCCGGGGGACGGACCCAAGTGCTGAATCGCCACCTCGTACACCCGAAACTAATACGACACTGTACGTCAGCTCACCGGAATGAAATAAGAAATACAGATTGTTAGGCTCCATCTTGGACTTTCTACATCAGAACATCCAGGGTTATGTCCTGGGAATCTGCATTTTCAAAGAGCCTCCGCAGGATCATACTATGGGGGGGGCAGTGGTAGTTCTGCTTTGTAAGGCCTTCCTTGCACAATTTTTAAACTATCCTTCTATTCATACTCTAGCCTCCTTATATATATTTTTAAATAAGATTTTAATTATTTACTTGAGAGAGAGCATGACAGCCAGAGCATGAACGCAGAGGGAGAGGGGGAAGCAGACCCCCGCTGAGCAGAGAGCCCGACGTGGGACTTGATCCCAGGACCCCAAGATGATGACCTGAGCCGAAAGCCAATGCTTAACCCACTGAGCCACCCAGGAGCCCCCATCCTCTTTTTTTTTCCAATAAATCATTTTCATCATATATTCAAGACAGACAAGGCTAGTGTTAGACAACTACTCTTGGCTATTTCTCCTTTCGTAAAGAAAAGCTGTATATTCTAGAATTTATGACCAATCAAATATTACTCAGGGTTTTATATTTAACACTTTTTTTTCTCCTCTTCCCCACAGATTTAAAAACACAGACTATCTCCTTTTAATCAGTCAAGCAACAGTATTGCATGCACGGCCTTGAAAGAAAAAGAATCCATATGAAGATATTAAGAGAAACACGTAGGAATAATTCCAATTCCAAGTAATATTTATCATATGGAAACCACAGATTCATAATAAAGACTGATATAAACGGCTTCATTTATTTCAAAAGTGTACAAGTCTAAGTTGGATCTTATTCCTGGCCATATCCTTGGTTACACTGGGTTAACATTATGAGCTAGGAAGGAAGCAATCAAGAAATATTCCTTTAGCTAAAGACTCAAAGGCACAAACATTATTTCTCCCAGGGTGCTTTGTCCATGAAAAATATATCTGAGATTTCCTTGAAGTTCCGTACGATTCAAGCAGGATCGTTCTGCTTTTAGTTACACTCTTTTAGTCCTTGTTGTGCTAGGATTTTGATGTGCTTTCTCGGGTTTCCACGGAGTCTCCAGTGAGTTGGATGAGTTTTATTTCTGGGTTCCCATGGCTGGAGCCTAAGGGGATTGACAAGTGTTTGCAGAGAGGCTGCTGTGTGCCCAGGAGCTTGGCATAAGGACCGAGAAACAAGAGACAGCCTCTTTCCATGAGGAGACTCACAGATCCGTGCCCGAACCGCAGCGCAAATACTTACTGTGACCACTTGTGCTGAGGCCAGGTAGGACTACTGTGTTCTAACTGAATTATTCGGTCCAAGATATATGGAAGGGACGGGGAGCACATGCGAAGACATGCCGAAGACACGTCCTCATGGGCACGGCCGGCCGTCCTCCGCAGCCTCTGTGTGAAAATGCAGCAGTGCCGAGCGCTCTTACCCGAGGAAGGGATCCCTTGTGGATGTCACCATTTTTTTTGTTTCCAAACTTAAAAAGAAAATTTCAGGGGTGGAAGAAAGTGCACAAACCTAAAATACAGGACAGGGGAAACCCTGACTTTAACGCTACAGTAGTAACAAGCAGGCCGAGATTTGCGAACGTTACACCGTAAGCTGATACACAGATGCGTGAACAAGAAAGAGTTCTCTCTCGAGATAAGAGATTCTGAGGGCTCCCAATTTCTCCCTGGATTTCACTAGGTCTCACGTCCTTATTGATTATATACTAAAGAAAAAAAAAAAAAAGTAGTAAGTGTTTGTGGCAGTTCACTGCAGTCCAACTGCCCGTGAGGCATTTGCTGACAATTGTCTTTGTCGATGGGCCCCCCTTTTTAATGGATGTACAGTGGACACACAACGGTCTATTAGCTTCAGGCGTACGACCGAGTGGGCTGACGACGTGGTATATGATGCTGTACTCACAAGTGTAGCTCTCACTCACCTGCCACCCCCCACGCCATCACTGCCCTACAGACCCCGTGCTCTGTGCTGATCCTGTATCCCTGAGACGTGTTCGCGCCACGCCTGAAGTCCGTACCTGTCACCCCTTCAGCTGTTCTGCTCAACCCCCAACGCCCGCCCGTCTGGCCATCATCAGTTTGTTCCTTGCATTTATGGGTCTGTTTTTGCTTTTTGTTTGCTTGTTCATTTGGTTTGTGTTCTGGGTTCCACATATAAGCGACATCCTATAGCATTTGTGTTTCTGTCTTATTTCACTTAGCATAACACCCTGTCCTTGCAAATGGAAGGGTCTCATTCCTTTCGATGGCCGAGTAATATCCCATTCTAGACATACACACCCCCTCTTCCTTGTCCGGCCATCAGAGGACGGACACGTGGGTTGCTTCCCTCTCCTGGCCACTGTAACTAATTCTGCAAGAAACACGGGGTGCTCCTACCGCCGCGCACATCCTTTCCTGCAGGTCCCCTGGAGTATCTATCGGGTCCCTTTAGAGGACTGTGATTTTTCTGTCCCTGTATCCGAGGTTTTCCAAGATAGAAATCATGCCTTAGTCATTTCTTCCTTGGTGTTTGACTCTGGGTGTTTAACTCATCATTACTCTTGCAAAGAGTCCTAACTCCTCCAAAAGGCCATTTCTGGTCTGTCCGTCATCTTCTTCCTCACTCACTGGTCATGAATCCTTCCCAGCCCAGCCCCTTTCTACTCCAAAAAAGCCAACAATGCAGTAACTGTTCCTTTGTACGTCCCCCAGCCACACGCATGTCACCAGGGAAGCACCACTCACTCTCCACGGCCCCAGTTAGACATTACGGCTTCGGACAGTGCTCCCCATCTCTGCCGGGGATACTAACTATAGCCCACCACAACGCATCATGACACAGGATGCTGTGTAACGTCTCCTCACAGCGCTCAACTACACATGGAGGTCAGCGAGAAAGGTCATGTCTGTTTCTCCAAAGTAACTGAAGGTTCCGTATGCATGGCCGTATTTCTCGCATATGTTTTTATTTTGAACCCTCAAGCAGAGTGAATGGGCAGAGGAGGTGTTCAGGACACGTTTCTAACTGAGGAAGAGCATCTATAATATCACAAGTTTTGTATGAACCGATGGCATATCCGCTCCTGCACAGTGAACTTCCAGACTCGAATTTAAGTGCCCCTGGGACAACGACAAACCAACTTACAACTCTGACGGAACGGAACCCGTATGCACCTCGGCAGTTCTCTGCACTTACTAAGTAATATCCACAAGAAAAACTGAAAGCACACCTTCTCAAAGTGATCAAGAGTGTCACTTCAGATTCTAAAATCTTTAATTAATAGGCAAATTATCAGGAATTTCAGGAAATGTTTGTCTTCATTCATTTGTGATCAAGATTAGGCACTGAGGGGCGCCTGGGTGGCTCAGTGGGTTAAAGCCTCTGCCTTCGGCTCAGGTCATGATCTCAGGGTCCTAGGATCGAGCCCCGCATCAGGCTCTCTGCTCGGCGGGGAGCCTGCTTCCTCCTCTCTCTCTGCCTGCCTCTCTGCCTACTTGTGATCTCTGCTACATAAATAAATAAAATATTTATAAGAAAAGATTAGGCACTGAAATTACACCAGATTGGCATAAGCTATCTTCAACTTTTAGTTGAACAAAAAAAAAATTGTTTTAAATAACTTCATTTGATATAAAAATAAGTTAAAAATTATATATGCAAAACTGAATTTTCCTTTCCATCAGTGATTGTTATAGAGCATGCTGTAATACATTAATTACTTAATCTGTCTACATAACTATACCCTAGAAGAATGTGAGGAACCTGGCTGGCCAGGCTGAGCCTCGGGCTGCTAAAATGCAAATCTCTGGAAGATGTGACCTGGGCACCTGCGCTCTGAAAACATGTAGGGTGAGTCCCTTGCGCAGCGGGGGTGAGAAGCGTGGGACTTGGTCTCACACTTCCGTGTGCTCACACGTCCCCCAGGCAACTGGCTGAAATGCGGATTTCGTGTTGGGGTGCAGCCCGAGAATGTGCATCCTCACAGCCTCCACTGTGAGGAGCAGGGGGCCAGGGGATCCTAACGGGGGAGAGATGGCCTCATTCCAGGCACATGGAGAATGAGTGCTTCCTTTCTGGGGGGAGGGCACGTATGATTTATGACCAACCTACTTTAGGAAGCAGCTTCCAGGAGGGAGGTGTGCACTGTCAAACTGTATCACGCAACGTGAGAGGCTGTAACACAGGTGTGGTAAGCCAGCTGGAAATACAGCCCCCTCGTGACTCTCACCTCCGGCGTTCAGGCCTCCGTGACATCCCCTTCTGCTGCGTGGGCTTGACCGGTGACCGGAACAGGGCGAAGGCCACTTCTCCAACAAGGCTACCCAACACTGTGGCCTCCACCTTCCGAACACCCACTCTGCACTATGTTCTAGGACTGCAGACTTCGGTAAAGTAAGGCGCCATGTTCGAGAGGCCCACAGGGCAAGGAATGGGGGCAGCATTCAGCCACCGTCTAGCAAAGAACTGACGCTCGCAGCCCAACACAGGGTGAGGACGTGAAGCCTGCCGACAGTCACCTGCGCTTAGAATCAAATCTTGGCACTCAAGTCCCGAGACTACGGCCCTCGCAGACAGGAGAAACCCCAGAGCCAAGGACCAGCCATTCATATGTGCGTGGGGGGGGGGGCGGTTAAAAAATTTTAAAAAGATTTATTTGATGGGGGTGGGGGAAGTAGCAGGAGAGAGAATCTTATTTATTTATTTATTATTTATTTATTTGTCAGAGAGAGAGAGAGAGAGAGAGAGATATCAAGACCACAAGTAGGCAAAGAGGCAAGCAGAGAGAGAGGGGGAAGCAGGCTCCCTGCTTGGTGGGGAGCAGGGAGCCTGAGGCGGGGCTCGATTCCAGGACCCTGAGATCATGACCTGAGCCGAAAGCAGAGGCTTAACCCACTGAGCCACCCAGGTGCCCTGCGGGAGAGAGAATCTTAAGCAGATTCCCTGCTCAGTGTGGAGGCCAAAGTCTGAGGCTTGAGGACCTGAGGCTCCATCTCAAGATCCTGAGATCATGACCTCAGCTGAAATCGAGTCGGGCACTTAACCTACTGCGCCACCCGGGGAGCCCACTGGGTGCTGTTTTAAACACGGTGATGTTTGTGGTCATTTGGCACACAGCAACAGAGCCCAGGTACGACGGGCAACATATATGGTATGAGAGACGCATCAGGACAAAGTCTCGGGAAAGCGGCAGTGGTCTGTTCAGAAACGGAGCTTGCATTAATCTGATACACTAGGCACACTCGTCAGCCCTACTCCTGCCAAAACGACAAAGACAAATGATGAAACAGTTCCTTTTGTGGAAAAATACAGTAGTATTATCTTGAACTCATGACCCTGAGATCAAGACCTGAACTGCAATGGAGAGTCGGATGCTTGACGGACAGAGCCACCCAGGCACCCTCTCAGCTTAGTTTTAAAGCCAAAAACAGTGATGCTGTAATTGACTTGGTACTACCAGACATTCAGGTCATAAAGTGTCTTTCAAAGATTGTATTTTAAACACTTCTTATTTAAAGATATTCCCTATGACCCTGCAATTGCACTACTGAGTATTAACCCCAGAAATACAGATGTCGTGAAAAGAAGAGCCATCTGTACCCCAATGTTCATACCAGCAATGGCCACGGTCGCCAAACTGTGGAAAGAACCAAGATGCCCTTCAACGGACGAATGGATAAGGAAGATGTGGTCCATATACACTATGGAGTATGATGCCTCCATCAGAAAGGATGAATACCCAACTTTTGTAGCATCATGGACGGGACTGGAAGAGATTATGCTGAGTGAAATAAGTCAAGCAGAGAGAGTCAATTATCATATGGTTTCACTTATTTGTGGAGCATAACAAATAGCATGGAGGACAAGGGGAGATGGAGAGGAGAAGGGAGTTGGGGGAAACTGGAAGGGGAGACGAAACCATGAGAGACTGTGGACTCTGAAAAACAATCTGAGGGGTTTGAAGGGGCGGGGGGGGTGGGAGGTTGGGGGAACCAGGTGGTGGGTATTAGGGAAGGCACGAATTGCATGGAGCACTAGGTGTGGTGCATAAACAATGAATTCTGTTATACTGAAATGAAATAAATATAAATAAATAAATAAAGATATTGTTCTCGGGGTGCCTGGGTGGCTCAATTGTTAAGCATCTGCCTTTGGCTCAGGTCATGATCCTGGGGTCCCGGGTTCGAGCCCTGTATCAGGGCAGGAAGCTTGCTTCTCCCTCTCGCACTCCCTCTGCTGTGTTCCCTCTCTCGCTGTGCCTCTCTCTGTCAAATAAATAAAATCTTTAAAAAAGAATTAAAAAATGAAGATACTGTTCCCTCTCTCACAATGCATGCCAGTAATTCTAAGAACCTGAAACATCTTTCTTGAGATCTACATCCTGCCCAATGGTTCACTCCTGAGGATGACGCTCTGAAGATATTAAGAGGAAACAAACAAACAAGGAAAATCTTAAGACCAATCTGAGAGACCCAAAACGCAAACGGGTCGGTGAATCGACAATCACCAAGAGTCAAAGTGATTTTCAAACCGCAAAAATGGTGTCTTATGACTCATTATAATTGACTTGTGGGTGTGAAAGTGTGACTGTGCCCAAGAATTTCTAAGGCCTCGCTTTCCTACGTACACGGTAGAGCTGTCTGGTGGCAAGTGTGTGAATGCACCCCAGTCTCCCCGTTTAGGTCTAAGCCGCCGCCACGTTTGCAGGACATAAACCAAACCTGGGCTCTGTCCAGTGTCCTGTGGTGCTGATCATCACCAGGATGGCCACACTCACCCACCTCTCCCATTTCCAAATACTGCCTGTCCTGTGTGTCCTGAGCTCAGCTCCTATGGGTCACTCCCACCCAGGAAAAGCATAATCGAGCCTCATCTCTACCAAGACACATTTCACTTCACTTTAAGGAAAAAGAAATAGTCTCTGGAATTGGGAACTGGTGCATGGGACTTTGCAGGTCTAAGACATGTGGAGAAGGAAGAGGTTTCATTTTCTTTGGGGGTAAATCATTTCTGAAACAGTATTTGACCACTGATTAGTCATTCCACACTGCCCTCTTCATTCTCACTCCTCTGTTTTTTTCTACCAACCAGAGGCATCCAAGCATGGATTCCAGGGCATTCCAAAGCTCTGAGCCGGCTTCTCTCTGGGCGTGGAGATAGACTTCTTGGGTCCACAAGTTATCCATGTTTTAGTTCTAGAAAACTAAGACGACCACTAGCTAGAGGCTACATTTAAAGTTTTAAAGTTTCCTTTGGGAAAATGTAGGCAAATAACCCTACACACATCTTTCCCTTTCCCACAAGTAAAACAGGGCCTACATTCCAAAGTGATTTTCCCTTGGGCCAAACACAAAATGTGAAACACACAATGGGAAATGCTTCAACTTTAATATTGTGATCTTATTCCAAATCCAAACTCACAACAACTAAGAAATGTCATATGGTACTGTGTTTACAACATCTACCAAAGGCCACTTTTATGCCATCATCTTTGAATTACTTAGACATGACAAAATATCTATATTTAAATAATTTACCTCTTCAAATTCAATTACATACCTAATGCCTAAAAAAAGATTTGAGACAAGCACAATGTGATTTGAATTTAAAATGATATAATTCTATTAATTGTATCACATTCCCATATTAAAGAGAGTAGACTCTGAAACTACCTCTTAGTTTTAAAAAAAGAACTTAACTCCATGGTATACATCTGTGACATCTGTCTCCCATGTAAGAAAATTCATACTTCTCAAAAGTGTCTTTCATATTCACATGGCTTTTTAGCGTCTCAGTGCCAGGAGCCTGGGATCATAACCTGAGCCGAAGGCAGAGGCCTTAACCCACTGAGCCACCCAGGCACCCCAAGCGTCTCAGTCTCTATACAGGTTTCCAGTGAGCTAAGTTTAAAAACATAAACAATAGTTCTGTAGCTACAGAGAGGTCTATTATTAATACCATAACTGTAATTTTTAAGAACTTGAGCAGATCTGAGACACGCGAGTCGTAGAGAGGCAGCACTTCTGCAATTATAAGCAGTGCTCATAAAAGCCAGACCTGCCGTGAAAGACGGAGCCCCAGAGGGAATACGTTGAAAATAAATATAACCATGCTGATCTGTCGAAGAACTCTCAGAGATTTCATAGAAACGTGTGACCAAGGCTGAAGATTCTATGAGCGTTTTCAAACACCTAGAAAATCTAAACAATTAAATGATAAAGAGTTTTTTTTTTTTTTAAGAGATGGCAGAACATGTGGAGAGAAAGGTGGGGAAGAGAATAAAAGCAAATTCTGAACCAAGAACGTGTGCTTTCTGAGGTGTCTTGATGTCACTGGGGAGCCCCACTGGCTGTCTCGTCAGATAACGGTCTTTGTAGCATTGGCTCCGATGTCACAAGTCACCATTACAATGTGATCTTATAGCATTAAAGTAAAAAAAAAAAATATATTGGACAGAACAAGTCCCATTAGAAATTCTATTTCCGTTCAATATGAGTCCCGTTTCTGACTCTACTCCTTTTGCTTTCCTAAATAGAGAGCCAGGCTGATTCCCCATCGGGGAATTTACTTGGGGGTTTACTCAACGGGAGCAGAAGAGACGGAAAGACACGATGCAGTCTGCCGCCCCGTCCACACAGACAGAGACAGACGGCGGCGAAGACTATGAGTTTCCGTCCATCTCTCGGAGATAGGAGACTCTAACTGCCGCATACACCCAGACAGTCAGAATTTCACATTTGCAACTGTTATCCATGTCAAAGGACTGCCTTTTTTTTTTTTTTTAAATACTGTAGCCATAAAATACGCAGTTGGAATTCTCAGGTTGAGCTGGCCAGTTCTGACATCTTCCACATTTATAATTCTCTATTTTTATCACATTCCCGCGACCCAGTTCGTAGCCTCGTGGCTGATGCGGCCCGACGCTTGCGCTGGCACATGCCGAGTGGCGACAGACGCCTTCAGCTCCGAGCATTCTCCCTGCCCGAGAAGCCCGATCCTCTGCCGACTCACAGCACAGGCGCTGAGCCCACACTTTTCAGAGAGAGCACTATTTTAGGACACCACTTTTGCCTGATTACAGCTCTTTATCTCACCTGTGCATTTCCTTTGCCTTTGTTTCCGGAGTGAACATGTAAAATGCAACAAAAGGCACAGCTCGCGTGAAGGAGAATGCGGCACGGGTGCACAGGGCTCCCGCCGGAGTCATTCCTTCAGAGGCTGTGGCGGGCGGTGCGGAGACACGGCCAGACCGTGACCGTCCCTCCTCGGATGCCCGGAACCCCAAATGTACGCATTCACAACCCATCCAGAAAGATGGAAGACATACGGCTGACCACTGGGTTTTGAGTTAAGTAAAAGGAACGCCATCCCAGGAGATACCCGGTCCTGTCACAGGAGTCCGTCACACGCAGGGCATTTGCTCAGCGGCAGGGGAAGCCACCGGCATCCCAGCAGGAGAAGGCGTCCGTGCATTGTGGCTGGCTCTGAAGACAGAGCGGGCCACACGTGCGGACAGCTCAGAGGGGCCCTTGCCCAACATCCAGCCACAAAGCGAGGCCTTCTGTCCTACCAGGAGCTGGGACCTCCAGGCCTGGTCTCGGGCGGTACTCTGGAGACGTCTCTCCTCCAGACCCTGAAGGTCAGGGCCTACCCTTGCCTGGCCCTGTGACGTCGGCGTTCTAAGACCTTCAGGAGAGAAGGCAGCCAGATGTTGCTGCATTTCTGACCTCCGGCACTGTGAGCTAGTAAGCAGGCGTTGTTTGAAGTCCCCCAGATTTGTGGTAATGTGATACACCGTGATTAAAACTAAGACCAGGGTCTTCTATTAAAACTCGGGCTCTGCTGTTTGCCGAGCAAGCATCTACCTGAGCACGACTTCTTCAGCATTCGCTTGTCATCAGAAGTCGTTTGGCCTTCATTACCTACACATTTCTCAAATGCCCCCTTTCTGACCTGCAGCCTCAACTCCATTTAGACTTCTGGAAGTCACCCCCACCGCCAACTCCTCACCTGCAGCCTCTGCCCTGAGCTCCCTCATATCTTCCGCCACTAGAGTCACCTTCCAGAAACCCAGCTGGGACCACACAACCCTGAGGACTGGAAGCTTTTCATGAATCACTACTAGACACTTTATTCCCGGGAACTCCTTCCTGAGGGGACTCGAACCTTCCCCGAGCCGTCGGCTGTCCACCCGTCGGGCATTATTTCCCTTCTCTTCACATCACACGCTGCTTGCCCCATGCAAACGAATGCGCTTCTCTTCTTCCAGCACGATCTAAGTTGCGCCCGTCCTCAGGGAGGCAGTGGAAACACACGCCAGGATTGTTCTTCCCACGGCGTTCGGATGTGCGCTAGCACACGCAGACCTCTCACGTAATACAAGTGTGTCTTCCACTTCCGGTTTCCACGGTACAAGAACGTGGCCCTGGGAAGTCTAGGCCTCACGATCTAGCGTCTTCGTAGCCCTTCTAAGCTTGTAAAAGGCAAAATCTAGATGGTACTTATCCGTGTGTCCCTCTGAGCACTTGGTTGTGCAGAGGCCCCAACATGACGAGTCTCCGGAGTACCTACGGATGTCAGGGTCTCCTCCAAATAAGTCCACGATACGCATCTAAATGGAAACACGCCACATGACAGGGCATCGCATACCAAAGGATGGAGGTTTTTGTCGTGGTGGTGGTTCTCTGTTCGTTGAGTTTTCAAGACAGGATCAAAGGAAAAGAGGAAAGCAAGACTGGACCCCAGGGGCATAGAGATACCACATGCTAAGGGCGGCTGCTTCCTAGCAGTGAGATGAAAGGAAACGTAAAACACCCTGCTATCACCAGGCACAGAGCTCACAGATGAAGTCTCCAATGTTCTTTCACAGATTAGGCCTGTTTCTAGGAGTGACTCCAGGCTGCTTAGGGGTCCCAGGTCCCAACGCCGGCGGATGCATTCTCTGCTGCTTTGCTCAAACTTTCAAAAATGTGCGGTCCTTTGCTTTGGGCATCCTCTGCTCCTTAATTTCCAATCTGATTTAGGCAAATGGTAGGGCTCCGGTATAAACTAAACCTGATGAGTGCAAGATGGATACAAACTCCAAAATCTAAGAGTCCTTACTCGGAAGGCATTTTTCTTTTCTTTTTTTTTTTTTAAGATTATTATTTATTTATTTGACACATCACAAGTAGGCAGAGAGGCAGGCAGAGAGAGAGGGGGAAGCAGGCTCCGTGCTAAGCAGAGAGCCCTATGCGGGGCTCAATCCCAGGAGCCTGGGATCATGACCTGAGCCGAAGGCAGAGGCTTTAACCCACTGAGCCACCCAGGCGTCCCGGAAGGCATTTTCTTTGCTTTCATCTGCAGAGAGAGAATGCTTCATTCTGCAGCCTTCGTTCATCAGGCAGACTCCCAACTTCCATTCTCATCATTCCAGGAAAACGTGAAAACAAGACAACTGAGATTTAAAATAAACCGGCTGGAAAAGCGTTTGAGATGTGCATTCATATTTAAGAAAATAAAAATATTTTCGTTAAAATTCATACAAAAAGTGCTTATGTTCTGTGCTTTCAGAACGTTCTCTTTTTATTTATGAAACTTACTTCCAATAAAATAAGGTCAAGTTATAAATGATTAGTGTAAATGTCATATAAAATGGAAACATTTCAGAGGAAAAGGTTACCATGAGTAACTGTGTCTCTTTGTGACTCAAATTTCAGAAAGGGCATATTTTATTTAACTGTTTTAAATGTTTCCTTATACTATATTATGGTGGCAGGACACCATGTTACACGTTACAGAAGATTTGTCCATCCCCTTCACCTCATGGGAGAAGAAAAACAAAGTTCACAGAGTGTGGCTTTACTGTGCAAACTGTTCTGCGCGTCTCAGGTCTGAATCACCAAACCGCACTGCACGTACGGGGGTGTGGCCGCGGACTCAGGGTTCTGTAAGTTCAGTGACGTACCGAAACTCGTGGGATCTTCTGGTCCCACATGGTGGGTGGGGAGCAAGGAGAGGCCCCCCTTCCCTCTGAGATGCCCATGTAGGAAGAACAGCAGCCCCCAGGAGGAGCAGATGATCGGCAGGAAACGCGGAAGGTCAGCTCCGAACAACAGATACCTACGGGTTTCTGGAAGGACGCTCTGCGGAGCCAGCTTCCAGAACACGTGTTGGATTATGTACGGACATTCAGACTCCGAGAACAAGCGGCAGAGGCCAGAGGACAGGAGTAGGAGCTGGGTGGTGACAGCTGACCAGCACACACTTCCCAGGCAGTCTGTCTAGCTGCCTTCCTCAAGCCTGCACAGAACAAGCACCCGAGGATTCTTGTCTTCCAAAGCTGAAAGCACGCCTGGAGAAAATGAATAAGCAGGCTGAGTTCTGGTGTCCCCGGATAGAGAGTATCCTTATTCTACCAGTCAGGAGCTCTGTGATATGAATCCAGCCCGGAAAAGCTCCATCCTATAAACCCTTGCAACTCCACAATGCTCATCTGCACTGGATACTGGATGGCTTTCACGTTAACTGGGGGAAAGCAGTGGGAAAATGGAATGTTACAAAACCACAGGAGAAGGAACTCCCACCAACCACTTTGTACAATCTACCCCATCTCCTGAAAACCCCAAGTCATGAGTAAGAAGTGAGTTGAGGGAAATCAGAGGGGGACAAATCATGAGAGACTGTGGACTCTGAGAAACAAACTGAGGGTTTTAGAGGGGAGAGGGGTAGGCGAGCTTGGTGGTGGTGGGTATTAAGGAGCACACAGATTGCGTGGAGCTCTAGGTGTGGCGCATCAACAATGAATCCCGGAACTGTAAAAAGAAATAAAATTTAAAAAAAAGAAGTTATGTAGAAGGTAAGGTAAAAAACAAAAAGTAAAAAACCCTGTACATTAAAGATAAAACTGATCTAAAAGAAAACAGATGTTTTAGGGAGGAGAAAGTGTCTCTCACACACACACACACACACACACACACACACACACACTGACCCTGCCCTCAACAGCATTCAAATCATTTTGCATCCATTAACAAAAATTAGATTTATATGAAAAGATTGGTATGAAGTCATGGGGAAGCCAGAAAGAATACTTGCAAATTAAACACGTAAGGGTGGAAATAATCCACCGAAAGGCTGGAAGCCCACGTAAGGAAACTCCTACAACATTGAGCTAAAAGATAAACACATACGGTATGAGACATAAGCAACTTAGGTGGCATCAAGAGCTTAGATCACAGCAGCACAGCTTACAGAAAAAGCAAACAAAGGGAACAAATAATTTTTAAAACTATAAAGTCAGAAACGCATGCTTTTAGGTCAACGCTGGTATGAATGAATGAGAACGCACATCCTTGTGAAATTTCCCAAGGTCAAGTAGGAGGTGAAGCTCAGAGAGAGCAGAGCGTCTAAACAGCCCAGGTCATGCACAAGCGAATGAGATTTAGACATTTCACACGGGAGTGCAGTTATAGAACCAAGAATAATAACTCCAAGTTCTTAGGAAAAAACGGAATGAACCCAGTCAAACTACTACTCAAGTCTGAAGAAGGAAAGCATGAACCCATTCAGGCTTCTAAAGTCTGTGTCCGGCACAGTCTCCCGGATGACACAAATGGAAGACGTGATTCAGGAAAATATAAAAAAGAGAACGTCTCCGTCTCCAGAAATGGTTGAAGTCGCCCAGGAGGGGGGCACAGGGGGGGAGAGACGGAGGGAGCGAAGGTAGGTAGGGAAGCGGCAGGAAGCCAGCAAGGGAGCCGGCAAGCAGCGGCCAAGAAGCGGCCAAGAAGCCATCCTGGAAGCGAATATCCCAAAGGTTGCAACACTGCTGAGCCTTTTAGCAAAAACAGCAGCAATGACTACACGAAAGTAAATGGGACGGGGTCCACCAACGTGCTCGCAGGTCGGGACACGTAAGGAAGTGCGTCGACGCTTCAGGAAGCACGCGCTTGTGCCCGCAAGGCCCCGACCGCGAGACACGTCCGCGAAGAGGGCCGCCGCCGGCTGGGGACGGGCCGTCGGGACGGTCGTGGGTCAGACCGGAGGGGGACCGGAGCCGAGTGCGGACTGAAGACAGAAGACGCACCCGTCCATCCGTGTGGGACGCTAACGCCCGCCGCCTGTCGCGGGGGACGCTGGGCACACCTGCGAGAAGCCCAAGCGAGCCGTGTCTTCCGAGATGTGTGCCCGATCACAAGGCCACAGCGGGAGCTAGAGCTCAGCCGAGGGCGGGCGCACTGCCCGCGGCACGCCCAGATTTTCAGGAACCCACAAAAACGCACCGATTTAATATCAGAAGGAAGAAACCACACAGTAGGCTCCAGTGAAAGGTTTTCATTTGTTTTTTTCTCTCTCACGTCTGCAGATACGCACACAAATGAATAACTGGCTGCATTCATACATTTCTAGGGCTGCCTGCGGGGGGTGTCTCTCCCTACATGAGGACCAGTACCTCCCGGGTCCGGGGCTGCTGTGGCTGCAGATTTGGTATCTGCCCCTCCAGGATCCCCTGTCCATGGTCCATTCACGGCTGCCCTCCCGGTGGGTTTCTGCACGTTACCACTGCCGGACCTCCAGCATCGCCGGGGACACTCTTTACAACCAGCTGAAGGCGACAGAGACAAGACGCCCCTTTCGGTATTTGTTTTCAGACACATTATTGAACTGTTTTCGGCTCTTGAGTATTTATACATTCCTGGACTGTTACACGGCAGAGGGACGGTTTCTTAATATCCCTGAAATTTCCCATCGCTGCAGCTCCAAACCGCACACTGGCCCCTTCACGAGAAACAAAAATCAAGCAGTTGATGTGCTGCATTCAAGCCAGTCCTGGGCGTTCTGCGATCCCATGGCCACCTTTTATTAATTTCAACCGGGGAACCTGAGACATTTTCCTCCGGACTCTCATGCGGGGCGCTCCTCAGGGGAAACGCTCCTCTAGAACGCATTCTGAGCGCATTCGGACATTCCACGGCAACACGCCAAGATATCTCTGAAACGTATTGCAAGGGGACAGTTTATTTCTAGTGACGGCCCAGCAGCTCTCGCAGGCCTCACCCCGTTTATGATCCGGGCCCTCCTCTCTGCCCCAGACGCGCCTTCAAACCGACTCTCAAAATTGAGCTCAAAAAGAACAGAGGCATTTCCCACCCGCTTCCTACCCTGTCACCGCAGACTTAGAACCCAAACCAGCATTTTCACAAACACGTGTCTTGTTGGTCTTACGGTGCAACAGCACAGAGGGGGAAAAAAATCAAAATGCAGCAACAAAGTTACTTACCCGCACCCACGTGACACCTTGTCTAACGCACGTAAAGATCTGCTGGCTGTCAGCCATCGTCCCTAGAACCCTGCAATGACACACGCGTCCTTACACCCTCTGGCGAAGGCTGCCCCTCACCTGCGACGTCTTGCCTTTAACGCGCCACGGGCTCCGTGAGTGTCACAGACATCACTAAGTCCAGCTCTGAAGTCCAGCTCTAAAGCCCATCACCTAACAGCCATGTCGGGCCTATTTACAAACCGTAAGGTTGGGTCTCCCTAAGAACACCGTGAAGCTGAAATGAGACACACTAATTCATGTGGCTGAGGCTGAATGGCACTATAATGGTTTTAAAAATACCTCATTCCGTTAAAAGCTCATGGAACTGTATCCCTTTTGAACTCATTTTCCAAATCAATTGGCCATTCTCTTTAATCAATAGAGTCAAACAAGCATCACAAATCAGGAAGGTTGATTTCCAAACAGAAGACCTTGTCAAAACCTGGTTCAATCCCATTTTTCCCCAGTTTTAGTCTGTATTGCCTCCAAAGACTTGATTATTGTCTGGATTTTAGAACACGGTTCTCCGTGTAAAAGGACCCTTTACACGGCTGCATTTTACCGACGTTCTAGTGTATGCTGCTGATTTAACTGGGTGACTTTCCCTCTCTTTCGTCACGGGCATAGTTTCAGTTTATGCAGATTTTCAAACACCTGATTAGCTCTGGGTCCCAATCTTATTAGCTTCATTAGAATACAGTTAAAGCAAGCATTCCATAGCACCTGGAAAGATCAGGGGAGTCTTTCTCGCTTACCCTTCCATTTCCTCCCTCGCTCACATTGCGATGTAGTAAAAAATCATTTCGTAGAACTTACGTAACCATCTTTCAGTGAGTGACAGATGGAATACATCGTGGCCACGTGATCTGACCTGAGGATTTCCAGAGTCCGTGCTTCTGAAATTTACCAGTCTTCATTCTATGAATCTTAGATGCCTGAGACCCGCCCTTAGGCACCATGCAAAGGAAGACTGACGGATAGGCGGATCCCAAGGTTTAGCAACACTGTTCATAATATCCAAGTTATAAATCTTCCTTTGCAATTTGTGGCATTCTATTTCTTGTCACTTAGTTTCCAATTTGTATTTAATTCTATTAAAGGAGCACAGTAATATGCATCCACCCAAAAGGCACTGCTGAGGAAGAAAAATGACTGTGTTCACAAGCATCTTGAGGAAGAATTCATTTTTTTTTCTTATTGCAAGTTAACACCATACACATTTGTGTATTTTTACACAAGTAAGGAGAAGGGAGGGTAGGTAATTATTCATTTGACAGCTGACTTGAGTTTTCTGCTTCACATTTCTACAAAGTACTAAAGTCTGTATCTTTTCAAAACAAAATGACTATGAAAAGGGCACATTGCATTAGATACATTAAAATATATTAAAACAGTCTCAGTGGACCATGGAAAGGTGACAAATGACACTTTTACAAGTGAAATCAGTGCGTACTTATGTGTGACCTTGCCCTCTGTATGCATCTCTAAACACATAAACATATTTTCCTCACATTCTCATGGGAAAATAAATCAAGGGAAACAACCACAAAGAAAACCAGTTACAACGCCTACCATTTTATTTTCTGCACGTAAGGCACTATTGGACTCGCTAGCGGTTTATGTGAAAGCCATCCTCGCGCAGCTCTGAGACGCAGGCCTGGCTGTGACCACACCGCGTGAAAACGGGAGCCCGTGTTTCCAAAGCCGGTGCATGTATAAAAGACCACAGAAAGTGTTCACAGAGTCTAAAAATGTCAAGGGCACAGATGATTTTCGATTCTACTCTTTTTCTGGTTTTCATCATCATGTGTGACTTTTCATGAAAAACAGTGTTTTTTCAAAAGCGTTAGGTTAGGGAGTACAGGACATGGACAGCACACAGAGGATGTCACGGAGGGCCATGAAGCTTGCGTGTGAGACACGATCATGGGGCACACAGCATTGTACGTTTGTCCCAAACTGCTGCATGTACGTACGTACGTACCGCCCCCACGGCGGGCCCTCTGGGAAGCTGCGGGTGCTGGGTGACCGCGACGGGTCAACGTAGGCGCACCTTCGGTAAAAAGTGCGCCATTCTGGGAAAGGATGCTGATCCCGGGGAAGGCCGTGCTGTTCCCATGTGAGGGAGCAGGAGCTACATGAGAAACCTCAGCACCTCCCTCCCAATTTTGTTATAAACCTAAAGTTGCCCTAAAAATAATAAAACATTAGAAAATCACAAGGAATGGTGGCTCTGAGTTCAAAGACAGTACAGTCCGATGCAGGACATCAGCATCATCTACTGGTCCGTTACTCCTGAAAGTGGTTCTCTACACGGAGCCCCATGGCCCTGGAAACAGTCGTGGCCCCTCTCAAAACCTCAGAATGCAGGCAGTACGGTACCCCCCCAACCCGCCCCCCAGCATTACGGGGTCTCCAGCTCTCTTCAAACGCCGGGGAGAATCCCAAATCTCTCCTCAGATGTCCCGGACTTGCCTTTGTTGTTCTGGGTTCTCAGTGCCTAGGATCCAGTATTCTATGTTCACATGTTTACAGAAACCGTTTGTTGGCTCGGATTCTCGTGGCCACTCAAGTCTGATAAACATTCATGACAATATCATCTGTCAATTCATGCGATGGACAGTTTCTTTACCCGTTACTTTTTTCCTATAACACAATAACTATCTGATTCACTTAAGAAGGACAAAACCAGAGAAAATTAGAGAAATCAAAATCAGAGCAAAGTTAAGATATAAACATAGGCCCAATACATAAACCACAGATGTTAAAAAGAGAGGGACCCCAGGCAGATGGTGGGAAAGGAAAGTGTCATAACACTCTGGAAAAGGATATTATAAGGCCCATGAAGAAAATATTAAACATCATGAATTGAGCACTTAGCTATTTTACCACTGGATGGAATAGGTCATATGTTAACCATCCCGACCAGATTCCTGTCGGAAACGTGGGTCTACGCTCATCTCCTACGAAGAAAACCGCGGTTCCAAAGTTTTGGTACTTGCTAAGGTCCCACGACTGTTCAAGGACAGGACAGAACTCACTCAACGGCCTCAGCTGACCTCCCAACTCTTGGGTCTGTATTGCCGTGCTTTCATTCATTCTCGAAATAGTCATCCCAATAACCTCCTTTCCAAATCTTTGCCAAAGGAAAAGTTTTAATGAATCCAAGGTTATGTGCTGAAATACACCGGACAGTAAAAATGGTGAAATGGCCACAACAGAGATTAGTAGACAAGGTTTGGTATCTCGACCAAAAGACACCCATTATAGTCCTCAAACACATTTGGGTCTATGGAAAACGACGCTGATAAAGTGTTAAAGCAGAAAGCACACTAAAACACCTTGCGAAGAACCTAACTTCTCACAGAGAAAACCCAACTCAACTCTAAGACAACATTTAAAAACCATTTAAAAATTTCTGTGTTTTAAGCAGGTTAGAATTCTGACGCTTTTAAATTTGAATACTCTATAGCTTTTGACACTGATAAAATATTAGTGTGAGTTGGGTGTAACCTGAACTTAAAGAAAATCTTTAAAGATTGTAATTTGTATCACAAAGCAGACCCATTGAGCCTGCAGCTTTAGAGCCAAAGGAAAAACCTAAGGGCACTGATAGAGCTGTGGCCCTTTGCAGTGGCCGAGCTGCGGAAAGCCTGAGCTGCCTTCCTCCAGAAACAGCCTGGCGTCTTGGGATGGTTGCCGCCAGCTCTGGTACATGTCCAGTAGCTGCCGCCTACAGCCTAGGAAGAAAATGCAAAACAAGAAGCAAAGTCATCGGCCTGGCAGTGCACGTCAGTAATTCTGCAACAGGAGTTGAGACAACCCGAAACAATGACTTTGCAAACAGCTACGGATCCGTTAATGTTCCAAGGCCGATTGTGTGTTTCAAGTTTTCTTACCTGAAGAAAGGTGGTTTTGGAGACCATCTCTTCACTCGCCTTCACTGGGCAACGTCCACACACACCTACAGCCTAGGAAGAAAATGCAAAACAAGAAGCAAAGTCATCGGCCTGGCAGTGCACGTCAGTAATTCTGCAACAGGGAGCTGAGACAACCCGAAACAATGACATTGCAAACAGCTACGGATCCGTTAATGTTCCCGGGCCGATTGCCAGGAGGTCCTAGCAAGGTTGGCCGGGCTCTGATAGACACAGCAGGTTGAAGAGGTGACCCTGAGGGCTACATTTGCATGCAAACACTGGTGTCTTAATGTCATAGTTTCCCTCGGACAGGACTGCCTGTGACACTCCTGAGCTCCGAGGTACACACAGAAGAGTCGGGGCTCCGCGTGCTTCATGCTGGGGACTGGTCTGTGTGGGGGGAGGCGGGGAGAGTGATGTACAGATGCTGCTGGCCGAAAGGCTGCAACCATCACAGTGCTGGAGAGACCCCTGCACCTTGCTGCCTATCTTCCCTGCCCCCCCAACATTCCACGTCCAATGGCTCACCCACAACTCAAGGACACGGCTCTCAGTTCACCCACATAAGCCCATCCTCGGGGTTTACTGGCTCCGGTGATTCCTGCTGTCCCCCTGACACATGAAAGGCAGGTCTTCAGGGGCGCCTGGGTGGCTCAGTGGGTTAAAGCCTCTGCCTTCGGCTCCGGTCATGATCCCAGGGTCCTGGGATCGAGCCCCGCATGGGAACTCTCTGCTCGGCGGGGAGCCTGCTTCCTCCTCTCTCTCTGCCTGCCTACTTATGATCTGTCTGTCAAATATATAAATTAAAAAAAAAATCTTAAAAATAAAAAGGCAGGCCTTCACATTCTCGTGGGCTTATTGTCACACCGCCGAGTATCACGCGTGGGATGTGTGCTGTAAGGTGTTCGCTGTAATTATCCACGGCCCAGGTCCATCAACATAACACAATGTATTTTTCTATTCATGGGTATTGGGGCAGTCTCTAGTTTGGGGGCTGGAACCCAAAAATTCAAAGAGAAACTTCAACTTCCTGTGTGTCCATCTTGCCTGATTTAACAACACAAGCACGTGATGTAGCAAATGATGCCCCCCAAAGTAATACATGATGGGATGCGGTCATGCACGATGAATTGTTTCAAACCTTCTCGGCTATCTTGAACCCTCTACCTCTGCCATGAGTTACATATTCAAATGCTCTGAAAGCGGAGTAGAGTCAACAGCCTGTGCGGCAGTTGTGTGATGCCACAATCCCAGCTTCTACGAGAATCTCCACTGGATGAGCTCTGCTCTTTTCTGTCTTGCTTGAGGGTTAAGTGCTCTCTTCCAGCCTGGCTCGTTAGGTGCAAACGGTGCGGTCTACACAGCACCCGTGTCTCCCAGCGAACACCAGGAGCTTCCACAGACAGGTGAAAGCCATCCTAATATCCCGATCACACTCCCGGACACACGGGAGAGAAGGAACATCCCATATTTTTCCACAGAAGCCAAGAAGAAGAGTAATTCCGGAATCGGGGGTTTGTGCAGTGGCCTAGTTGGAAATGTCTTTCTAAGTGATCGAATTTCATCTTGTCTGAAAACTAAAATAACAGGAAATAACTCCAGAGGCCCAGAAATGAATTTATAATACGATAACTTATACGAGTTTTACATAAACACTTTGAAGAATGCAGTATGATTTTTAAGTGGCTCCAATAATACTTGAAAACCAAATAGATACTACGGTTTTGTAGCAGCAAACTGAGGCAAAGAAGACTATGACAGCAGATATCCTTAATTCCAAGTCGGTCCTGCAATCTGCCTACTTAGGAACTCTGATCTACTGTATGTAGAATATTTGCACTGATACCACCACGTCCAAAAACGTAAAATGATCACCACGGTCAACCTCTTTAATTCAGTTTAATTATTTATTATATTCTCTTCCTCTTACCCTTCTCCAGGGTGCCATCAGGAAAATCCCCATTTTTACTCTTTCTTTAAGCAAATATTCCCTGAGGACATGGTATATCCCTACCTCTGAGCTAGGAAAAGTGTGTATCACAGCAGGACAGAGACGTATGAAGTTTTGGAATTTTTTTTTTTTTTAAGTGAAAAATCACCTGTAAAGATTTCACCTCTTTTCAGGTTTTCAGATGAAGACATGCTTAAGGTATTTCTGTTTTAAGACTTTGAAATCTTTCCTATATCCCTAAAAGCCTCTAAATGAGTATCTTTATGCCACAGTTGGAAGCCCACAGCCATTGTCTTTGTAACTGAAGGGCGCGGTGACTTTTTATCTTTGCTCTAACATGCACTTCCCTGTTTTTCCATCTTCAAACTCTGCTTTCTTGGTGTGGTTTTCACCTGACTTATCTATAAAGAATTCACTCTCAACATCATCAATCGGTTCACTGCTTGAATGCTCTCTTGAACGTTTCCAAATATCAGGAAAATTCCACGACTGGTGTTGGATTAATACTGACCCTCTTGTTGTGGCCATAAGAACTTCAAATAATATAATTTGATTTAAAAAATTACATGAATTGACACAAAGTTCACATAATTTATTTCCTGATGTATTTGTGCCTGAAAACCGTAAGGCAAGATACTCTTTTTCAAATGACAATCATCCGTATCTTTGTAGACAGCTCTATTTTTTCAGCCTCTCAGAAGGATAGTTTTCCAGGGCTTGGAACATTCTCATTCCGGAAGCTGTTCAAACGCAGCTGGGGGCCCGTGTAACAGGGATTTCATAGGAAGCACCAAACAGTGCTATGAATTTAATCTAGAAAACGCCCAACTTCCCTTCCACGCTCATCTATCCCGAGGTCCTGGGAGGCCACAGATCTGTGTTTTTGCCCGATTTATATTTTTTAATGATTTTATTCATTTGACAGAGAGAGATCACAAGTAGGCAGAGAGGCAGGCAGAGAGAGAGAGAGAGGAGGAAGCAGGCTCCCCGCCAAGCAGAGAGCCGGATGCGGGGCTCGATCCCAGGACCCTGAGATCACGACCTGAGCTGAAGGCAGCGGCTTTAACCACTGAGCCACCCAGGTGCCCCTTGCCTGATTTATATTTTGAATCCTCCTTGGGGAATAAAAGTCTTCTTTTCTGGGGATCCATTAAAAACAGAAGGACCCAATATGTTGATGACATTTTACTGAGGCAGAACTATGAGCTGCATAATTAATATACACCGACTCAAGCATCGTTATTTAAGGGGCTGATGATTTTCCACTGCATTGATCTTTTTTTGTAGGCTTCCTGCCCAACACAGGGCTTGAACTCATGATCCTAGATCAAGAACTGCGTGCTCCAACAGCTGAGCCATCCAGGCACTCCTATTTCTGTTTGTTTTTAAATGATGGAAAATGTTGGATTTTTTAAAAAATTAAGTAATGCCCATGCCCAACATGGGGCTCAAACTCCTAACCCCGAAGTCAAGAGTCCCATGCTCTACTGAGGCAGCCAGGCACCCCAAATCCCCGACTTTCACTTTTGCAAATGCAAAGGAGCCAGAGGCAAGCCCGTTCCGTCATTTCTTGCAATTTGTTACTGAACTATCTCCATGTTATAAGGCTTAACTTTGTTATTTCTTAAGCAGTCAGTTGTGGTTGGCCAGGACACAGGAAGAAGAGAACAGACCAGCAGTCAGACCTCTGGCTTCAGAAGATGTTAAGAAAACGTATGGTTCCCACATGCCAGCGCTTTCTCCCAGAAACAACTAAGAGGGATGTTCAAAACGAACCGATTTCAATAATCAAATATAAACGTTGGACGGATGGGGTATTTAGTACACTACAACATGCATTTGATACGGAGTGATTCCTACCATGTAGGTTTTGTGTTTCTCCTTCACAAAACCCCCATAAAGGTTCTAAACACGTCTGGAAGCAAAGTTTATCCATTCCGTCAACAAAAGCTGTCCTGAGTACCTATGCGGTGGGAACACTGAGGCTTTAATCAAGAGCGAGGGTGCCAGACCTTCCTTCAGGTCACTGCGTCTCCTTGGGTCTACTACCCATGCACCTCTGCCATCTGTCTGCCTCCCTACCTGTCTACCTGGTTACATGGAGGACAAGAGGGTGGCAAAGGCACAGAGGGAAGTCACTGGTCTCTGGGGAGGTCAGGGTAGGCTTCAGCACAGTACCGATAAGCAGGCTTGCCCTGCCCAAAGAAGGGAGTAGTTCACAGAGGGAACAGCACCTGCAAAGCTAGCCAGGACAGATGCCGTGAGGTCTGCCATCCGTATTATGTGATCTGGCTGCGACTACCGTCCCCGTAAGTACTGCTCTGTCCCTGCCATGTTACAACTGATCCTAACGCTTGGTATTTTACTGGAACAATGATTGTATTCTCTGTAGTTTTTATTTATTCTCAACCAGTAGTTTGGTTTCTTTTTTTTTTCCCCCCCAGAGTACTGGATTTGACCTTGTCCCCAGAATTTTAACTTCTCTGCATCCATTCGTCTTACTGTAGTGCCTTAAATATGCGGCCAGGAGGGACCCAAAGACACGGGCAACCATCTGCATGAAGCTATCTCTATTTCAGTGCAAGGACCTATTAGGGACATTGTCTCTCTTCCAAAATTGCCAGAAACAACACCGTTCCCAATATCTGTGAGAGGGCCTGCACACTCACAATCTTTTCCAGCAACCCAGAGCAGTTCCCCTGACATGCTAGAGCCCCCTACGTTTTCACAGACCCTTTATTTCAGGTTCCCTCGTGACCACACCCACAAGCTGTGGCTCTCCGCAGAGATGTTACTTTGTGTGCACAAACCCACACTTCTCCACACTATTTCCCTTGTTTCTGGTAAGGAGCGTGACTTAAATACCAAGTTGTCTGGAGGCCCTGGATTGGAGAAGGGTTAGTTTATACTCTTCTGGGGACACGGGACATGCCATTCTTTGGGTGATCGACCTTGGCTCTTTGGACTTTTCTGTAGGGGATGGATTTACTCCCGGAAGATGCTTCTCGCAGGCATCTGGTTCTCCTCTGAGTTCAGCTTCAAACCCTGAAGGCTTTTTCCTTCCATCACAGTCTGCTCGGATCTCCTGCTGACCAAGCTCAACGGCACCGCTGAAACCATTTCCACGCACCGTGCGGACAATGAAGGGACGAGCCAGAGCTGGAAGCTGGCCCCGGCTTTCGGTCTCTGGCGATGGGGAAGGACACGCCCTGTGGGCTCTCCGGGTGGCCCGATTCACACAGCAGATTTTGAACGATTTGATTTCTCTCTACCCCTCTTCTTCCCTATGTTCCTGGTATTTAGAAAAGTCGGGGAAAGAAAAGGAAGACAGTTTGTTTCTGTTCCATTTTCTCATCATAGCCGGTACTCTGCTGGTCTTCTCACGTCTTCGATGGCATGAGGATCTTCAGAAAGCGGTTCCTTTCCGTGGAAGATTTCCTCCACTCCATCTTGGGCCCAATTCTTTATCTATCCTGATGCTACTTTTCCCAGCTGAGGGGTAACTGTGGGTCACTTAACAGGTTGAGATTCACCAACGTCTCTCCTTATAGAGATTCAAAGGAGAGAGGAAAGAGAAGCCACGTGCATGGAAAGGTGCCCAGCGAAGCTGTGCAGACACCTGGAAATGCCAGGCTTCACAGCAAGCTGGTCATAAATCCACTCCTTTGTCTGAACGCTGCTGGTGTTGGGGAATCCGCTGGTTAGTGTTTTCTTTGTGCATTTCCAGATTTTGGTCTTGCTAAGTCTATCCCACTTTTCCATAACCGTTTATCTGTTGTGAAACCGGGGCTGTTTGGATCATAGTGTTTCCCTTCATGTGAGTATTTATTGCCCACTGCCTACAGATGCTGTCGATAAACATGTTGTTGTGTTTTCTGCTTTCCTGGATCGTCATCAGCTCAGTTCCGGGGCTCGATCAAAGTCAGATTGGATCCATTTGGCCAGACCATTGCTGGCACTAAATTTTTCAACAGGATGTAAATATTTTCTGGCTTTTGCTCTCTCTCTCTGTCTCTCTTTTTTTTTAATATTATCAGCACAGAGTGTTCAGGGCCTATACCCATTAATTCACTGAGGGCCAAAAATGGTGATGTTCTAATTTGATCATTTATTCATTTATTTAACTGTAGTAACTGCAATTCTCAGCGAACATTCTGTTGCTGACACAGAAAACGCAAGATGCATGTTAGATTTTCATGTAATAAACTGTCTACCTCTCCTCTCCACAACGTGACCAACCAGTTTTATTTTTAAACGTCTTCATGAATTCACGGATTTCAGTATATTTGACGGGTTCCAATCCGTTACCAACGTCACGCTCAGGGAAGCTCTTTAACCTATATTTTGTCTTCGTCTTATAATGTGCCTTTAATTAGTGGTGAACAGTATTCTTAAGGTGATGTCTCTAGTAACTTCTACTGTTTCCCAAGACTAAAGACCGTTTAAGTAGTTTCCTAAGGAAAAAGGTATGGGAACAATATTCCTTGAGTTCTGGAGTATTTATAAGAATCTGTGCTATTACATATGAAATATTAAACTCTGTTATAAATTCGATGCGATTTAACTACAGGAAACTACATGTATATGTCTATTTTCTAAAAGGCTACTGTATTTAACATCCTTATGTTTTCTGTTAGTTTATTATTATTATTATTATTATTATTATTCTTTTGACTTTCCCATCTTCAGTGTTCATTTTGATTTCCAAAATTTTAAATAATTGTGTTGGCTAATCCTTCCACACTGACGTTAATAAGAAAAATGATTGGCACCCTTCTTTCTTTTTCTGTTTTTATTTAACATACAGTATAGTGCATACAGTTAACATACAGTATAGTATAAGTTTCAGGTATACAACATAGTGATTGAACAACTCCATACAACACTCAATGCTCAGCACGGCAAGGGTCCCCCTGAATCTCCATCACTGACGTAACCCATCCCCAAACCCACCTCCCGTCCAGGGACCCTCAGTCTGTTCCCTAGAGTTAAGAGTCCACTTCTTGGTTTGCCTCTCTTTCCCCCCTGCTTTGCTCATATGTTTTGTTTTTTTAATTTCAAATATGAGTGACATCATATGGTATTTGTCTATCTCTGACTTGTTTCATTCGGCATAACACCCTCTGGTTGCATCCACACTGTTGCAAATGGCAAGATTGCATTCTTTTTTATAACTAAGTAATATGCCATTGTGTATATAGACCCCATCTTTTATTAATTTTTTTTGTAGTTTAAGTAATCTCTACACTCAAAATGGGGCTCAAACTCAAGATCCCAAGATTAAGAGTCACAGGCTCTTCCAAATGAGCCCAGCAGGCGCCCCATACCACATCTTCTTTATGCGTCCCTCAATCGATGGACACTTGGTCTGCTTCCACATCTTGCTATCGTAACAAACACTGCTATAAACATCGGGATGCAGGTATGCCCCTGATTTAAGTTTTTTTCTATTTTTTGACTAGATACCTAGTAGCACGATTGCTGGGTTAAATGGTAGTCCTGTTTTATTAAAGATATTATTTATTTTTGAGAGAGCACAAGTGGGGAAAGGGTAGAGTCTGATGGAGACGCAGACTCCCCATTGAGCAGAAAGCCCTATGCAGGACTCAATCCCAGGACCCTGAGATCATGACTTGAGCCAAAGGCAGATGCTTAATGGACTAAGACACCTGGGCACCTGATAGTTCTCTTTTTAACTTTTCTTTTAAGGATTTATTTATTTGAAGAGAGAGTACACATAAGCATGAGTGGGGGGAGGGTCAGAGGGAGAGACCGTCTAAGCAGACACCCCCTGAATGCGGAGTCTGGCACAGGGCTCAATCTCAGAACCCAAGAGATTATAGTCTGAGCCAAAACCAACAGTCAGACACTCTACTGACTAAGCTACCCAAGCCACCCTAATTTTAACTTTTGAGGACCCTCCATGCTGTTTCCCAGAGTGGCTGCACCAGCTTGCGTTCCCACCAACAGTGCGAGAGGGCTCCCCGTTCTCCGCAGCCTCGCCAGCACATGGCGGCGTCTCAGGTGTCGCTGACTTCAGCCATCCCGACAGTCTGATGTGTCTTTCCCTGGTGACCAGTGATGTGGAGCATCTTTTCAGGTGTCTGATGGCCATGTGTAGGTCTTCTTTGGAGAACTGTCTCTTCCTATCCTCTGTGCATTTTTTAAACTGGACTATTTGTGTTTTGGGCGTTGGCTTTCATAAGTTCTCCATCTATTTTGGATACTAACCCTTTATCGGGTTTGTCATTTGTAAAGATCTTCTGCCATTCCATAGGATGCCTTTCAGTTTTGTTGATGGTTTTCTTCACGGTGCAGAAGCTTTTATTTGGATGAAGTCCCAGGAATTTATTTTTGCTTTTGTTTGCCTTAGCTCCGGAGACATACCTAGAAAAATGTCGCTACAGCTGATGTCAGAGGAATGACCGCCTGTGCTCTCTTCCAGGATCTCTATGGCTTCAGGTATCAGATTTAGGTATTCAATCCATTTTTGGTTTGCTTTTTTCTTTCTTATTGACTCCAATGGGATATCTCAGCATCAAAGCATATTTAGCTGAATTTACTTTTATTACTCTCATTTCTATTCTGCTTAGACTTGTAATCTGAAATAACTGTTGGGTTGTATGAAATTACTTGTGATTTACTGAAACAGGAAAGTTATTTCTTCCATTTAACTTAATAACGTCATGAATTACATTAATAGATTTCTTCATATTGAATCACTCCAGAATTCCTAAAATAGATACTAACTTCATGGTGGGGTATTACTTCCTAATAGATGGCTAGTTTAAATGCCCACTTAAAGAGTTTGCATTAATATTTATTGTAATTGAGATGACAGATATATACGCATATAACTGTCTTATTTTCTGATCTCGCTCAGATTTTCATATCCCTGTTAATCTACCTTTATAATATCTAATACACGTATGCCTTCCTTTTTATGGTCTTGGTCAGTTTTAGTACCCTGGGGATAAATTGTTCCTTTAAAGTTTAATAGCATAGAAATTTCGCTGTCTTTATATCCTGGGCTAAGATTCCCTATGTAATAACCTTCATCTGTCACTTCCTAGGTAGAGAGAGTTGGAGCCTCTTTGGTATCTTTCCTCAATGGAGACCACGACTCTCACAGAATGTTTCCTAAAATCCCACCAAGAAAAAGGTCTTCCTCACAAGCATTCTCCCGTTTCCCCTGTACATGCCCATTTTACGTTCTTAACTTTCCACTACACTTCTTTCTCCCGCATCCACTCTCTTTCTTTCCTCCGTCCTTTCTTCGCTGAGACCAGCAGACACAGTATTTTCTCTGTAGGTGTGCGGTGTGCACCCTGCCTTCAGAAATGAAACCGTATGAGTAACTGTCAGGGCTGTTTCTAGACCACACGGCCCATTCTGAGGCAGCAAATGTAAACCTGGGCTCCGTCTGCAACCTTCTCCTGACCCTTGGCTTATCCGTCGTTGCACCGAGAGCCTCCCAGGAACCGACGTGAGACGGTCCCTAAAGCCAACATGGTCCCGTCATCATGGAATGAGACAGGGAGAAGAAGCAAGCTTCCAAACCCAGGGACGAGAAGCAAGGAAGACAAACACAGAGCCCTCTGCGGGACGGAGGCTGCTGCAGGGACATCTGATGGCTACGCCCGGACCTGACTCTGCTCTGAGTCCCTACGCACACGGGTCTGAAGCGGGTGCCCCACTGCCAGCAAGCCGGCGTCACACCTGTGTCCTCTGCCAGCCACGGGCACCCCACATTCAGCCCCGGAGCCGGGGCGTGCCCAGCACAGGGATGGAAACTGATGCTGTCCCTCGGGTCTACCTGGTCTTCCTCTTTCCTCTGCCGCTAAGTAAGTGTCAGCAAAGAGGGGATCCCTTAGCATAGTCTGTTCCGCTCACGTACAGGTGCTGGGCAAGCCGGACCGGTCTAAGGCAGTCCTACAGCTGGCGAGACAATCCTTCCCGCGTCCCTGGAACTAGATGCAGGACCTGTTCGCTGCTGAGAAGCTCCCAGCATGGGCCAGATGAGGCCATACGGAGCCCAGTCAAATTCCGGGACTGCAGGGAAACGTCATAGCCCCCATGCTCTTTAAATCAGGCCGAAATACTTGCCATTTAAAGGGACCTGAGTTCTGGAATGGAGGAATGCAGATAAGCCTTCAGCGTGTCTGAACCCGTCCCTACCCGTCCCTACCGCCTCTCGCCAGCACTCCCCGGAGTCCTGTTCTGGCGGCACGTGTCCCGCTCCCCACGTCCGGGACCTTCTCTCTCAAGACCGCCGGGGTCGACGGGAATGACGAAAATCCTCTCAGGTTGACATTGTACACGCTGCCCGTGTGCTCTGAGAATCCTCTGGTGCTTATTCATAAATCTCACGCAGTTTCCTCCCTTCCAACTACTGTCTTGTTGTTAGTTACATTAATGTCTCCTTTCTCCTCTTTCTAGGGTTGTCTAGTTCAGTTATTGTACGGGTCACACTTTATTTTATTGGGTTTCAAATGAAAACATTAGTGTGAAGTTTCTTCTCAGAACATCTTGAACTGGGCTTCCTGTCTGTTGTGGGCTCCAGGCGGCGCCCAGTGCCTCGCTCCTTTTCAGGAGTCCGGGAGCTGCTGCTCAACACCGTCACTAGCAGAAAGGACATCACGGAAGCATAGTTGAATTACACGATACAAAGCGAAACAAAACAAAAAATCACATTCTATAAAACAAAATCGTACTAAAACCATAGCAATACCTAGCCAAACCTACGATTCTCTCATCGTCTTATTTTTTCATGACGTAGCAGGTCTGCTTGAGGTTATGTACGTCTCCGGCAGCAAGGTTAAACAGCGCCGGGTCCCGCAGACCTCTCCCCGTTTCCGTGCACAGTGACGCACTGGTAGCCGGGAACGGGCTGCGGCGGGAGGATTTGCACCCCAGAAGGCAGACAGGGCTACAAAGCAGGACTGAAACCAACCGCTTCGGGTATGTCTTTGGACATAACAAAATGGTACAGAAAACGGTAATAGTGCAGATTAACTATGAAAGGCCGTCGAATCCAAAGCCGCTACGTTGTGAACAGAATACAGACACGCACACACACACACACACACACACATCCACACGCACACAGCATACACACACAGGAAATCTCTTCCAGGACCTGAAGACCAGGAGCTACCCACGTCAGCAGACGCTTCTCCGTTACTGATGTGCAGGTTGTCACGTTTGTGCTCACGGTGTGATTTCTGTCTTCCCTGCTCGCATAAGCAGATACACAAACAATACGCGGGCCGGATACGCACGTGGGGAACCCGCTGTTCAATGTCTGTCTGCGAACCACGGCCCATCTCTAATGCGTTTTGATTTATGGCCCGCCTGGTAGCAGTGTTTTGTGAGGCACCTGTCAGTACACTGTCCACGTCCTCTTCCACGCTTGCTACTTAAATCGTGCCGCTTTTCAAAGAACACACCAGTTCCGATTTTATTCATTTTTTTTTTTTATTAGGTTCTAAGTTTTGGTTCTCTAAGTCATAAAATGATTGATTCTGGGAGGGTTTTCTTTGTGGTCAAACGTAAAGCCGGGTTTTGTAAATGTTCTGTGGACGCTGAAACGGAAGGCCGGTCCGCCGAACTGTGGCTGCGGACGCGTACGTATGAGTTAAACAGACGCGTACGTTACATCCTGGTAACGATTTCCCTCGGTTCTTCCAGGAACTCTGCAAACTCTGTTTACGTGATCTCTGAGGTCCGAACAGTGTGTGGAGGAGCCTCCCCTCTTCTTTGTCCTTATCTCTAATGGGTTTTACCCGTGATGGCTGAGCAGAGACACAGCTCGGGGCGCCTGGGCAGCCCAGTCAGTCGTCCGACCTCCCTGAGACGGCAGGCCCTGGTCGTCTCAGGGACTTGCAGCTCCGTGTTCACTCAAGCGAGTGATGGTCTGATCCCGCGTACCCAGCGGAGCTGCCGGGGGGCTGTGTCGTGTGTCTCTCTCTGCATCTGAGCTTCAGTCGGCCCCAGCAGATCAGCAGCGCGGACAGGTCGGGCCTCACTGATGTCATCACCTCATTCTTCTCCTTGTGGAATCAGGGACACTTCCTACCCCAGGGACGGCATGTCCGCTCCGCGTACCATGAGCCTTACCACAGCAACACAACGATGGTCAAGGGGTTGTCAGTCTTTCTGTCCAGTAGAGCTGAGCTTTCTCGGACCAGCAGAGGCTCCTCTTCTGCGACCCTCCCCAGAAAAGACAACTGTGGACAAGTTTACGGCTGCTGAAAAGAATCTCATCACAGATGTCGTGCAAAAGTCTCATCTCTGATGTCATGCAAAAGTCTGGCAAGGATGAAATCACATCTGCTGCATTTCCACATCTCCACCTCCAGGTGACCTACCTTGCTTGGGGCCTCACGGCAATACCCCACACGGCCACACTGAACCCCGGGGCCGCGTCCAGGGTCCACACGGAGTTTCGAGGCACGTGTCATACCCTTCAGGTCCGCTGCTCGCTACCTGTGTAAACATCTGTCACAGCGGACACCGTTTCTGTAAAAATGAAGGAACGGATCTAAAACGTAAGTTAAAGTCAATCCAAGCTTTTAAACACTGGGAATGAATTGTTGAAAAACTCAGAAGAAAACGCTCATACAGGAACAAGCAAATACTCCAGCACCTTCTTTTCCCTTTTTCATTTCAGAAACACGTATCGTCTATATATGTGTGTTATTCCATATAGATGTCCTCCCTTGTGGGACAGAGATCGTACACGTGTGTGCACGCACAGGATCCCACGAAGGTATGCTCACGTGTCTGTACTTACACCACATCTTTCTTTGTCACTGTCTCTTCTTTAGGTTCATTCCTTATTCTAGACCTTATTCCAGACCCAGCGGCCTGGCCCTACTTGAGTAGTAATAAAACCTGTGTTTTAAGGTCCTCCCCACGCCACGTCCTGATCCGGGACAAGCAGAGCAGGGCTCCCTATGAAGTGCGAATGCGGAAGGACAAAGTGGGAGAGTTTGGAGGCAGAGCAGGACGTAAGCAAGACAGTCAGCTGTGGCCACTGTTTGGAAGGGGACGTGGCCCACGGGGGGACTTGCAGGCACACAGGGAGCAGAGTCAGAGGGTCCGGTGGCTGCTCAGGGTCTAGAAGAACAGGACGTGGAGACTCGGACAGCACGTGTGGGGCAGAGGTGCGGGCAGATGCGTGAGAATGGGCACAGAGTGGGGCGAGATCCCCGCCCGACGGCAACACTCGCGGGGGACAGACTACGGAGCACTTGGCCACTCAGAGAACAGGCGGACGCCAGCTGGCCTCGGCCCACCCGCATGGCGCTCAGGCACAGGGGCACCTCGGAGGCCCACAGCGGTGGCCGCTCCTCGCGGAGCAGGCGCGACGCGTCCTCATGACGGCTGCTCTGCCCTCCGGCGCCGCCCCAGCCTGCCAAGGGCTCATGCCCCTCATCAGGGCACAGGGAAGCGTGGGCAGTGGATCTGGAGAAGCGAACCGACGCTTCCTTCTCCACCCTCGCCCCGAGCACCGCAGCTGGACTGGGCCCGGGACAGCGGCAGGAACGGCGCTGAGCTCATTCCCAGCGTGCCGCGTGTCACCCAAGTCCTTCCAGGACCTTTCTTTACACGGAAAGCACAACCCAGAGCTTAGGTGTTCTTTCTGGTACACTCGGGTAGTTCTTCCCTATTACCGTCCAGGGCTGTTTAACGACTGTGTTATCACTCAATGAACTAACGACTCCAGGAGCGCCTGGCTGGTGCGTCCGACTCGCGAGCTCGGCTCGGGTCACGGTCCCCCCGGGGCACTGAGACGGAGCCCCACGTCAGGCTCTGCACTGGATACGGAGCCTGCTTTGACTCTCTCTCTCTCCCTCTCCCCCCCGTGCTCATCCGTGCTCTTTCCCTGTCTCGGAAACCACACCACAAACAAATGAATCCATTAACCCTTGACGGGTTTTTTAAAAACACGTTACATATGACATCCCAATATACGACTGGAACTTACACCGTACATGCAATCTCTTTTGGTGCTGGTCCCTTTCAGGAAAATAAATTCAGTTTTGAGAAAGGAAGATACTCGGATGGTAAAATACTCAAGATTAAAAAACTAAAAAAAGGGCACCTGGGTGGCTCAGTGGGTTAAGCCGCTGCCTTCGGCTCAGGTCATGATCTCGGGGTCCCGGGATCAAGTCCCGCATTGGGCTCTCTGCTCAGCAGGGAGCCTGCTTCCTCCTCTCTCTCTCTCTGCCTGCCTCTCTGCCTACTTGTGATCTCTCTCTGTCAAATAAATAAATAAAATCTTAAAAAAAAATGTTTAAAAAACTAAAAAAAAACTATACAGACGGGAAAAAGCAGCAGTGCTTACCCAGGACCAGGGGAAGGTCGGCAGGGATGGTTAGGTGGCGGGGGACGGTCAGAAGGGACGGCTCAGCGGCTTACAGGGGACCGGGGGCACTGAATCGTTTCTGTATGCTACTGTGATGGTAGGTACATGACATTATCTGGTAAAATCCATACAACCGAACAACTCGAAAAGTGAGCCCTTCTGTAAGCTGGGGACTCTAGTGAACAAAGAGGAATGAATGTTGGTTTACGGATTTTCACAAACGGACCTCACTGTAATGTAAGATGGTAGCCGGAGACGGCCCGGGCTGGAGGAGGCACGCAGGCGAGACAGGGGAACTCTGTACTTTCTGCTGCAGTTGTCAGTAAACCTAAAACTGCTAAGAAGTAGTCTACTGCTTTTTTAAAAATATTCCATCCACAGAATGCAGAAAATGGTATGTTTGTACAGTAGAAAAGGTAAGTGATGCCTTCCCCAGTAGGTTGCTGGGAAAACACCACGGGCACGGCGCGGCGCAGGGGGTCCACTACGGTTCTGCAGCGAATAATCAGAAACGTCAAAAGAGCAGTTTTGCGAAGCCCGGACGCACAGAGGGTGCTGTGTGCGGTGTGCAGAGAAGCCTCCCTGACGCGCCTCTGAGACGGTTCCGCAGGGCTTCCCTCCTCCCTTGCTGTCTACATACCCCCTCCCGCCTCCGTTCTTTTGTGCAAAGAAGGCATCATCCCGTAACCCACTCTGGACGTGCAAAGAGCACATGAATTGCAAATAACAGAGACTTAATAAATTTATTAGAGGGCTTTGTTCTGCGGCAGGGGAGAAACCAGGCCACTGTGACCTCAATTTGAGGGCAGCAGAAAGCACAGGCGGCACAGTCCCCAGCGCTGCTCTGGTGGCGGGTCCCTGCCTCCGATGGGAGCGCTCACAATAGCGCGTCTGGAGAAGCACTGACTTCTCCCCCATCCCAGGGCCTGAGAACATTGCGGAGCCAGCGGACTGGTCTCTAAGGCGGGCGTGCCAGCCCCCAGCGTCCTAATTCCACACTCGGCTGCTGATAACGGAGCAGCCTGGGCTCCGGCTCCCAGGCCTTCCAACAGGCACCAAAACGCTCCTTCAAGCCCATTAACTTTGAATGTGGTCCCCACCAACAAGGCTGCCCATTGTTAACCGCGGCTGAATTCCGTGAAATGCTGGTTTTGAATGTTTTGAGTAAAAATTCTTCCCAAGCTGTGAAGAGTTGGCAAGAGCCTGATTAATGGGGCGGGAGCTGAAACCGTGCACCGTGTGGCTCAGGAATCGGGGCCACTTGGAAAAGGAAGCAGCGCTTGAAACACAAGACTCCGGCCCAGGGAAACGCCGCCCAGCAAACCGAACCCAGGAACGGCATCCTCGGGTAAAGGAGTCCACGGATCGGCTCCAAGTGCTCTGGGGTGATTTCAAGATGAAACACTTAGCCGTGCCTTCACATAAGAACCAAAAAACAAAACCAAACAAACAAACAAACAAACAAAAAGAGAACAAAACAAGCCCCCAAATAGAGTCATCATTCTGAGCTTGTGATTTTTTGTTTTTTTCCCCACAGTTAGGAGCAGGATTCCCGTTCTACCCGAGGGAAGCCGGCAGCGTATGCGTGTACAGCTCCTCAGACAGGCCTATTTCCTATAGGGATTTGAGGGGATTTGCCTTGGCCTTTTCGGAGTGGCCCCAGTCTGTTCTGTCCTATGCCTTCTCCCTCTGAGACTTTCAGAATCATTTCCATTTGTTGATTTTCAAAGCTCCCCGAAACCTCTTCTCCCCTGACCTCCGTCCCTCTGACATCACTGGAAAACACGAAGCCGCCAGCCTCGGGCTCCCGTGCCCACTCTAAGACTCCACAGAGCATTCTCTGTATCCAGGCTTCACGCTGGATCCAAGAAACCGTTCTTGATTCTAGAAAGCAGGTTCCAGGACAAGACGGTTCTCGGAACTTCTGCCCATCACGTATCCTCCGTGGGTCTCTGACTCAGTTCCTCAGCCTTCCCAAGCCCCAGGAGTCAACAGCAGGTCCTGCCTCATGGGCTTGTTTTGGTAACTGAACCCTCAACCACGTGTGAGCTGCTCAGCTCCGAGGTATGTGGCACAGAGCATTCCTCTGGAAGCTCTCCGTGAAGGTCAGGTCTAACGAGCACCACGGACACTAACACTGTCCTAGAAAAAGTCAGAGGGGTATCGTAATCAGTGCCTCATTTCCTGCTCGCACCCATGAAGGGCCCAAACCCACACAAGGAAAAGTCAAGGCTATGCCCAGAGATAGCCTTCCATTTCCTCCTCCTGGCACAGCCCGCTCATAACGTTACGCTAACAACATACCACACATAGCTCGGGAACGACTTACTGCATGTCTGCTGTGGATCGTGGGTTCTTTATTTTTAAAAAATCACTCCAGAAAAATGAATGTATACGTGCCATTCAACTCATTCACCCAGCCAATATTTACTGAGCCCTCCACATTACCCTGGTGACCTGCCAACGGTCCAAACCAATCAGCTTGTTCTTACTAAGAACCGGTTTGAGCGTGAAGAGACAAAAAATGTCGACAGTATGTCAGTATGTCGGGGGGGGGTCACTGCTACGAAGAACAGATCAGAGGAGGAGCCGGAGGCTGTTGGGAGTGTCAGGACCTTCTGTGGTCCTGGAGAAGACGTGTGGAGAGGAGCAGGGTGCGGTCAGGGCTCACAGGGCTCTGCCTTTCCTCTATCTCATAACGTTTGACCTGACGCATGCAGCAGTGCCCTCTGATCAAAAACTAACACTGGGAAAAAGAAAATCAGATTTCCCCACTGTCACGAAATACGTTATTCAATGGATTTAAATACTACAGCTTGCAAGGATGGCCCGTGTAGGAGTCTGCTCCAGAGGGCACAACTGTGACCTCTCTCCAGCTCCGCGGAGACGGGAGCACGTCCGTGACGCTTCTGGTGTTCCATCCCTGAGGTCTCGTCCTGTAGAGGTACAGGGAAAGGTGAAAAACGCAAAATACAGCAGGTCTGTATGCTTCTCCTCGAGCCCAAGATGCCCTCTGCCGCAACACCGAACCGCCCACTCCGTTTGGGGCCGGCTGGTCGGAGGCTGCTGTTGTCCAGATGAGAGACTGTAGCTTTGTAACCACAGTCAGCCTTGCTTCGGCACTGACGCAGATCTATGAGAAAAACATGGCGGAAAAATCAGGCCGATTCCCATTTCTACAGGACTATGCATACTTATGTTTATATTCCTAAAGAAACATATTTAAGAAAAATTAGGTCAATAACCCCCAAGTTAGGGTCAATTCTTCTCATCCTCCTCTTCCTCTCACCATCAAAGAAGAGACAGACTCCAGGCCAGATTACAAACAGAGCTGCAGGGAGAGAGATCAGGAGATGCCCACTTGGGTCGCAAGAGAGGCTGCTGCCTCCTGATTCCCTCACACCAAGGCAAAGGGGTGGGCAGACCACAGAACCCCCAAATGAACTCAGGAATCCTAGGGCAGAAAAACATATGTTCACACCCTGGGGGCCAGGAGCAAGGATCTGTAGATCACCCAGACCTCTAGAAGCACTGGAGAAGAAACGGCGGATACAGGCAAAGACAAGGTCAGACGGTCTCCCACAGCCTCTAAGAGACCAGGTAACCATGGCCAAAATTTCACTTTCCCAAAATGATGTGGATGTCACCGAAGACCAGACAGAGCTGGGACGAGCAGTCAGGTATCGCCTGTGTCAGAGGGACAGAATATCCTATTGCCTTTCAGCATGGGGCCAACCAATGGCTGGGAATCGAGGACAACAAACAGACAAGCTGATGACCAGAAGCGATGCCTCGCTCCAGTGCAAGGACTATCAACAGCCCAGGATTTCAGATGTCACTTCGCCGAAGAAGAGAAAGAAAGCAGGAGATGATCTGATTCTAAGTCAATGAGATAACCTAGCATTTTCCTACAGCCTAATTGTCTGCCACCTGGCAAAATGAGAACTCAAATTTAGCTTAGAGCTTTATTTTTATTAAAAAAAAATTAAAAAGCATTTTTATACAGCTGTGCATGTGATCTAAAGTACCTGATCGACTCAGTCTTTAAAGGATTTGGTGTCACTGTGAACAGTGGTAATAATAATATCACCAATGTTAAGAAGCCTGGAAAACCTAGAGAAACACTTAAGTCTCGGTTTTGATTAAAAACGAAAAAAACCAAAAACCAAAAAAACTAGGCTTGCACTGAGCAGGCGAGGCATTTACTTCATTTGCAGAAGCATTTACAAATGACCGAACAGGACTTCCGGGAAGGGAGAGTCACCTGTAACAAGCGAAGCGCCCTTGCCCTCAGCGTGACTTCACCTGGCATCACTGTCGACCACTTACAGTTGTGTCTCACGGGAAAGCTGCCTTGGAGGAACAGCCGACGGAAGTCGAGGGGGTCCCCGTAACGCAGCCCCCAGAAAGGTTCTACTCCTCCTCTCTCCGACTTGCTCTTTAACCACAAGGTTCAAGCCTTTCTGTGCCTGGAGTTGACTCTTGTCTCTTTCCATTTCTTTTCTAATCTGTCTTTGTTTTTGTTTTTTGTTTTTCTTCCCTTCTTTCCCTATATAGAACCAGAAAGACTCGGTCTAGGGTAGCCTTCTTGCCTCTGTATCAGGGCTTGGCAAAAACAGCTCAAGGACCTATTCAGGCCCCTGCTTATTTTTGTCAATACGGTTTTATGAGAACACAGCCTTGTCTGTTTTTTTGTGTATTGTCTAGGCCGCTGGCTTTCACACAACACCAGAGCTCGGGGACTGCACCAGAAACCGTGTAATGTTCGCAAAGCTGGGAATATTTACTCTGAGACCTTTTACAGAAAAAGTCTGCCAAGCTTGGCTCTACAGGACCGTACGGAGTGACATTCTATAAAACACCTAAGCAGTACCCCCTCGCAACAGACAAGAACATCCAAAATAAGGGACGTCTAAAAAACCGTCACAGCACCTAAATGTAACAAGTTATCCTGGAACAGAAAAAGACATTTGGTAAAAAGTAAAGAAATCTGGAAAAAAGTTTGGACTTCAGGTAATAATATACATATATATATATATATATATTTTAATTTTTTATTTTTTATAAACAAAAATTTTTATCCCCAGGGGTACAGGTCTGTGAATCACCAGGTTTACACACTTCACAGCACTCACCAAAGCACATACCCTCCCCAATGTCCATAATCCCACCCCCTTCTCCCAACCCCCCTCCCCCCAGCAACCCTCAGTTTGTTTTGTGAGATTAAGAGCCACTTATATATTTTTAAAAGATTTCATTTATTTATTCGTGAGAGACAGAAAGGCAGAGGCAGAGGGAGAAGCAGAGTCCCCGCTGAGCAGGGAACCCAATGCGGGACTCGATCCCAGGATCCTGGGGTCATGACCTGAGCTGAATGCAGACGCTTAACTGACAGAGCCACCCAGGTACCCCTTAACATCCATCTTTTAACAGGATCTCTAAGGATGGGAAGATTGTGTTTTACTTAAAAATATTTTTCAAAGTCCTAGGTGACTTGGGTACATTGCATAAGGCTCGGTTTCTTCAACTGTAAGAAGAGAACGGGTTAAATCATATTATTAGGTCCCTGCCGACTGTTTCCAGGGAAGTTGAGCAGACGTCCACATCAAATGATTCATCTTGGGGTTCCTGGGTGGCGCAGTCAGTTAAGCGTCTGACTCTTGGTTTCAGTTTAGGTCATGATCTCCAGGTCAGGATCGAGCTATGTGTTGGGCTTTGCACTCAGTGTGGTCTGCTTGAGATTTTCTTTCCCTCTCTGTCTACCTCCCTCCCCCTGCCATGCTGGATAAAAAAATAAATATATACATCTTTCAAAAAAAAGTTTCAGCTTGGTTAGTCCTTACAAGACTAGCAGAGCGCATGCGGAATGGGCTTCCTGAAAGTCAACTCCTCCCCACCCACAGCACACGTCTCGGAGGTGGACGTCTCCGTGCCCGCGGACACGCTCCGTGGACACCCTGCGGTCTGGCAGTCCCCGCAGGGCTCCGAGAAATGCCTGAGGCCAGTGAAGGAATTCAGGGTGGAGGTCTTGTGCGGGGAAGCCGCGGGGGCTTTGCTCTTCTGTAAGAGCATTGAGTCAATGGCACAACATCCCAGGAGGGCATTTCACAGACAATCAGTTCTACAAGCCACGGGGTGGGGTAATGCAAGGCCAAGGAGAGGGCCAGTGTCCACGCTGCCTCCCCGCACCAACGGTCATTAGAGCCACCTGCCCAACACAGTCACCGCTCACCTCGGGCACGGGGAAGGGTGGCACCTGCGGACCGTCCTGCCAACAGAAAATACGCTGTGACCTCGAAGAGCACGGATGCGGCAAGGAGTAGAGTGTGTCCTCGTGTTCTATGTAATGACTGCACACAGCACTCACAGCAGCGTGGAGGCTACATGCACGGTCATGTGACGTCCATTTCTCTACCGTCTTTTTACTGTCTCGCTGTGGCTACCAAGAATTTTACAGTTATGGAGCTACCTCAGACTTTGGCTTCTACTGAAATTCTATCCGTCAAGGATGACTTAGAGGAACAAGAGAAAATTTCCACGTACCGTTTCCAGCACTATCTCATGTTTTCAAAGAAAGCTTCCCAGTTTAATAGAGGAGATTCAGCAGGAAATGAAGCATTCCTACATCAATGTCAGGGTGACACAGATAATATTTGTGGGAGAGTCTAATAATGTAGAACAACCACAAGCAGCAAAACCGGGGTTCACTGAAAAGGAAGACAGCACCGTCTGAAATTCCTTTTCTCTAGGCCTGTCCATCTTTACAGCTCGCTGGACAGAACACCTGTGTCTGTGCTCCCTCCTCCGAGCGAATGCTGCTGCCCCCACCCCCCCGAAATGAACACCGACCTTGCGCTGCAGGCTACGGGGCTCTCCTGACCACTGACCACAAGCCCAGGCTACATCCTCAGGCTTCCCTGAAAGCTGGGCACGAGTCCCTGCAGCTGAGAGCCAGCAACGGATTGGAGGTCGGACCCCAACAGGAACACACTAGTGTTTCCGTGGGTAAAAACAGTGAGCATCACGGGGGCGGCTCGAACAGACTGTGACCCCACACACAAGTGCTGGGCGGCTTGACTGCACCTTCACCCACAGCGCCCACGGTGCCCACGGTGCCCACGGTGCGTCTGTGCTGAGACTCAGGCCCTTCCAGCATCCCCAGGAGACCCACAGCCTTCCCGGGCTCCAGGGCCTGCGCTGAACGGCACAGCTCCCACATCTGAGACGGACACAGACAGAACAAGGATCTGATCACAGATACGTGGTCTCCACGTGAAGAACGGCAGAGCCACAATCAATGCGAGATACATCATAATCATATTATTATTGTTTTTTTTACTTAAAGGCACGCTTTAACTTTCTGCCTTTTCAGTCAAACTCATGATGTTGAGTTTTCGACCTGACTCCTTACTGTAGACTTACGAGTTGGCGGAGTGGGCCAGTCTACGAATTGTAAAGAAGGTGCTAATTCTTGGTTTCGATATTTATTTACCGCAGCAAATAATGAGAACAGGCTGGTCTGATGAAACAGCTGGCCCTCGCAGAAGTTATGACCGGTCTGTCTTCTGTATGTTTTCACAGTATGTTTTCACTTACATAATGGGTCCAATTATCTGCTCAGTGCCAAGGTCACACAAAGTTCATATTTTGGAAATACCTGCAGAAGGACCGGTGTGAAATGACTTCTTCCCTTGGGGGGTGGGGAACTGTAGGCAGGCAGGGGCTCATTCATGCTCCTACTGCATCCTCTACCCAACGGACCAGCGCCGTAGCTGCCCCTCACTGACCGCAAGCTGCGTCCTAGCATCTGAACAGCCAGGAGAGAGAAACACCCGAGAAAAGATGGTTGGAACATGAACCCTAAACACGGCAGAGAATCGGGAGCACAGCAGACCCACTCCCGAGTACGGCACCGACGTGCCGCACCAAGGCACTCCGTGTCGCAGAAAGCGGCTCCGCACACCAGAGTTCCGCTGTTACTCAGTGGGTCCAATGATCCACTATCTGGTTCCAACGTTTCTCAAGTTCCAATACTCTCTTTTTATTGGTAATCTGAGTAAGCAGCGTCTTCATCTGAAAATCTATTTCAAACGTGTTTTTAAAAAAATTAAATTGAGTTCCTTAATTGCGCTCCGCACAGCCCCTGCCCTGTCTGGAGAAATCCCCATCGAAGAAACGAGGATTCTCACGAGAGGAAGAGTGCAGGGCTCTTCTTACAGGGTGCCAAAGTGAATTACTATGCACAAGGCCGTTATTCCAAGAGTAGACAGAATGCCGCTCAGAAGTCCTTCCTCAGAGGAGAGCCAGGGTACAAAGCCTCCCTCGGTAGAATCCTAGTGACGGGGCATGGGGACCACTCACAGGAAGAGGTGGCTTTGGTCCCTTCTCCCCCGTGTCCTGTGACACGTGGCCTTGTGAAGACACTTAGCAGCTCTTCATTGTACTTGAAAGTCGCTGAGAGAGTTGCGTCTCATACTTTTAGCACGACATAGAAACGGAATTAGAGGACAGGGTGGTGTTCGCTGATGCTCCGTGGTTATCCTACAGCAACATGTCAGTGCGTATGATCAAGGGCGTCGTACACCTTGACCTTCTACAACGCTCTTTGTCAACTGCATCTCAACAAAGCTGGGGATACGTGTTACTAAGTTCTCCCCACGCCCAGACCTTGATTTCCTCATCCCTCTGCCTGCACTGGCTCTGTCGGATCTTCTCTCCCCTACAACTCCTGGAAGACTCAGTTATCCGTCTCCAAGCAGTGCCTCGGTGCTCTGAATTACATGGTCCTCAGGACACCCCTGATCTGGCAGGCAGGGCAGGCAACTCGTGCTACCATTCCTTTTCTCATGTGCATATTGCCTCTCCGTTCCCACGCACATTGTCCTTAAGACCATGAAATGCGTTTTATCGGTACTTTATTGACTCAGCCTACGAATATGCAAGGAAGATGCCTGATGATCGAGCTCAACAGGAAAATACAGACTGCGTATTACAAATGGATTTTTATAGGTTGCTGACACAACTGTGCCTTCCAACTCCTTTGAAACACTCCCGGATGACCACCTGAACTCTGTCTCCTAGAACCTCATAGGAATTTGTATGCCCTTCTCTCGTAGCTCCACGTCCGTTGCTTTTCACGACACTGGTTGTTTCCTCAGTCATTTATCAGGCGTCCCTATTTATGATACCTGCGGCTCTACAAAGTCACACCTACAACACACATTGTAACGCAGACAGCCGACAGGTTAACTGATACTTCAGGACTTACAAATCACACGCTGATGTCTGAAGAAGCAACTTCAACTATCCCACTGTCTGTTCCTAAATTTCTCACTGCGGGACAGAGAAGTTCCTCGCCTTCCGGGATAGTCATCTCAGAAAAATACACGAGGCATTTTCAGGGAACGTGAAGTAAGCATTTAAATGTTTTTCTCAAGATAACTCTAAACACGAACATAATCATCACGCTTTGAGCAAGATTTGAAAATACATCTAGAGACAGACATTTTACCTTTAAGTTCAATTTTCTCCCTAAGTAGCTGTAAGAGTAAATCTAGAACAAATAATTCTGTAAGCACACGAGTAGACCTTTTCACTTGATTTCAAGAGTTGGGAGTAAACCAATTTTGGTCTCCAGTGATGAGAGAGTAAGGGCGGTGAAATTCATCCCTGTTCTTTTCCTTTCTAGAAAATGATCCATTTATAACAATGTGTTGATATAATCCTATATCCAGATAGAACAATTATGTTATTATCCAGGGTTGCTTAAGAAAACATTTAGGTTGTTTTGGGACACATGTTAATAACCATATGAGTTACAAGTGGTGGAGGTATTGCATTTCCTTATGAATTAGTGACCGTTCTCTACAATTTCAGGGAAAGATGGGTAGCAGGCTCCTTAAAGAAGTAAAAATTGATAATTCCAAGTTATTGTGGTCACCAGGCACTTTTGTAGAATCACAATAACACATTTTCATAAAACAGAAATAGTACAGGTTTTACAGCAATAAGTGACTCAAAAATCAGTGAAAATATCCTACCTGAAGGCAATGCGTATGTGTTCAAAAGTATTCTTTCTAAAATGTCCGTAAGGAAACACCACGTCTTAAGCATCATGTTAGCGAGTGTTTCCACACTAGATCCCCAGAGACGGCAGCCTGCTCAATCCATGTCTCACGGCACCTCTTGTCCACTCTTACTTTTTATGCAGGCTGCCCACACGACTCCCACACAACCAACACTGCTTTTAGATCTATGCATTCTTATAAGGGATTTAGCAAATTCTATCACAAAAGTAACTTTATTATCACAATCACATTTTATACGGAAAACAGTATTTTGACTACGGAAGAAAAATAAGGAATCGGGTGGATGTGTCACTCAGGAAAGTCATTCCATGAGGATCTACGTCCGCTTATCCCTGCCTGCTTGGCTGTCCCCATCCTTCCCCGTTCCTTCTCTGTGTTCTAATCTCTCTCCCCGCGCTGTGCTCAGTCTGGGACGACAGGGGACGTGAACACACGTCCGGCCTCGGGCATAAGTCACATTTGAATAAGGACCCGTGTGGGCCAAGGTTGTCATCTCTGGGGAAGGCAACGGTGGCGGGATGTTCCAGAGCACGCCCGATGGGCACAACACAACGGTCTACACCAAGCAAGGAAGTCGGCTCTCTTGCCCTTGAACTCGATGGGCTCAGGAATACCGCGCCACCATTCAGGCTAATGAGGGAAAGAGGCTTCCTGAGGTGCTCTGAGAAACGTGTCTGTGCTCTTTCCCCACCAGCGAAGGACCAGAAGGCCTTCTTCCTTTCTGGCTGTGAGAGTGAATGTCCCGAAATGTTCTGCCCACTCTGGCTCGACCACATACGCAATGACTTGCTCTCAAATTTCATCAACAAACGTCAACGTGTTAAGACATGTTCCCAGGAAAATGTATCTTTTTCTGAGAACTACAAAACACCAAGACCGAAGGAGTGGGGATTTGAAAATACTCTTGACGAGCGTTCCCCTTCACTCTTACTATGCTGCCTGAGAAGGAGCTATCACGTAAGCAATGGAAACCCAGGGGTGAACCCAGAATCGAATCCCCTACTTGTGCCCCCATCTGCTTTTACTGGCTCGAATACCCCCCCAAGTGTAAACCCTGCAGACCAGAATTTCAGACCCCAGAGGGCTGAACTGAATTGGCCATGGGATGGGGTGTTCTCTGCATGGAGACTTCATCATTTGTACTGATAGATCAAGAAATTTTGATAAACATTCTCATTGTTAGGTCATCTACAGCATCTTAATTTTTTATTTTCTACTTGGAAATGTGAGGATGTATATTAATAACTAGTTTTCCCATCGTGTGCTAACCCAATTCCTAAGTATCTCATACTGTCATCAGACACTTTTGGATTTGGATCCACAAACTGAGAGTTCCTCACTCCCTCCTTGCCTTTTCCTTCTTTTCTTCTTTCCTTTTCTCCTTCTTTCTTTTTTTCTTACTTCCTCCCATCCGTCTGCCCCTTTGTCCTTCTTGGGTGATCTTGCTGAGAACAGGAATTATTGCTTTCTTCTAGAATAGCACTGAAACAATTTCTTCTAATTAACACAGTTATTTTGTTCAACTCTGTTCTCTCTAGATGGTGGGCAAGATGAAGATGCCTGAAGGTCCACACAGAATAGGACTGGGGCCCAAAGTGTGTCTCCCGATCTACGAGTGACCACGTTAGCTTGAAAGAAGTGGGACCCCACCTCAAAGATCATCGGTAACAGGTCAGTCCATTTCCATGGGCACAATCGTGAAAGTCTTCACGTGGACGGTCAAAATCCCTTGGTTTGACTGGATTTCCCTAATTCTAAGAGCCCCTCCCTGTTATTTTGTTCTTGCCTACGGTCTTCCAACGCACGTTTTTCCTCGCAGAGTGATGACCTTCCTGTGTGCACGCACTTCCTACCTGGACTGTTCCGCCCAACACCTAAATCAATTATAGCAGCGCGAATCTCGGAGCATGAAATGACCTTCCAGAGAGCTACGTTTCTCTCAGCCAGCGGAAGAAATCCAACCTCAAAAACGAGCTGCCACCAAGGAAAGCACTTTAAAAGGCTGAGGGTATGTGATAAGCAGTACATGAAAATGTTCAATTAAAATTGGTCAAGTGACTGTAACAGGTAGAAAAACAGAAATCGTGGATTGCTCAATTAGAGTGGGCCACGGACCGCCAGTCTATCGCACCCGAAGGGTAGCCTTCACACTGTGGTGACTCCAAGTTCCACAGGAAGACAGGCATGGACTGAAAACGGACTTGAGAGAATCAGAAGTGGGGACAGGAGAAACTTCCTGACCTCCACGGGACAGAATCTTATATTATTTACCACGTTTTACAAGATTTTTTGTTTCCAGTCTATATTCTTATATAGGTAGGCTGTTTGATACGGTAGACAGTAGCTACACAGGGTGATTACATTCATATTTAAATGCAATACAATTAAACGTGTATGCTTATTTTTTTCCTTTAAAGGATTTATTTACTTATCTGAGAGAGAGAGAAAGTGCAGGAAGGAGCAGAGGAAGAAACTCTAGCACATTCCTTGCTGAGGTCAGCACCCTACGTGGTACTTGATCTCATGACCCTACACTCGTGACCTGAGCCAAACCCAGGAGTCACATGCTTAACCAACTAAGACACCCAGGGGACCCGAGTATGCTTACCTCGGTGAGCATGAAGAAAAGTACGTGATTCTTGAATCACTATACTGTACACCTAAAAGTCATATGACCCTATATGCCAACAACACTTCAATAAAAAATAAAGAAAAAATTTAAAAATAAAAACCATGTGATCGATAAAAAAAAAAAAAGGTTAAAAAATCAAGTTTCTCAACCATTTGAGCCACACGTCTGTGGTCAAAAGTCGCATGTAGCTAGCGGTTCTCACACTGGATGTCACAGCAGGAACGTCTCAGTCACCACGAAAAGTGCGAGTGAACACACGGGTACACAGCAGGTCAGCGTATTCTGAGGCTCATTCTCCGCGCGTGTGTTTCTGCTCTGTGCGGTGGGCCTTGATCGTCTGGAAGATCAGCAGCGATCTCTGCCCTCAGTGTGTGAACCCCACTTCTCTACCAGAGCCAAACAACGTCCTTCTTCAGCTGCAAACCATCCCGCTCTTCCCCGGAGCCCTCAATGCCCACCCGCCCTCCGACTGAACACGAGCCCTTGCAGGTGCTTCCAAGCCGCCTGCCGCCATCCTGAGTCTTCTGTCCGCCGCCTGCACTGGCCTGGGGGTCGTCAAGCCTAATGACACCTTTTCCCTATTTTCCCCTATTTTCCCCACTTCTAAATCCCTGAATCCTTGTCCTGGTCAAGCAACAGAAACTTTGCTTCCTACACGATCCCTCTCAGCTTTTCCCTCCTCATGGGTCTTTAGCTGTTTCCTGGGCGTCGGGCAGAGTCTCCCCCATGTGGGAACCCCTGGATCACTAAATCCTTTCACGTTAGAACATGCGCCGTATTCCCCGTGCATCTCAACGATGAGCAGACATGCCTCTCGGGCCAGTTTCCTTCAGCATCTTTCCGTGCCTGACCCGTGAGAGGCATCTAAGCCATGCACTGGCAGCTAGATTTCATTTAACCACCACAGTAAGTTCTTAGAAACTTATTTTGGTCTGCACAGAGTTAAGCACACGTATTAAAGCACAGATGCTGCGTTGCACTCCTCTGAAATGTTAACCTCACGTTCTCTTACGATTTCCACAGCACGAAACTCCAGAAGAAGGACACAAAAGGTACCATAACAATCATCGCGGTATTATGACTTTATAATTGGGTGGCACTCTATCCTGACGCAACGGACAGTGCGTTAGGGAGGGCTGTCCTGTCTTGAGCGTCTCGCAGCAAAGCCTGGCTCGTCGGAATGCAGACTGCACCGTCCCCTCCTGTGTCTGCTCCTCTCCCGGGAAATCTCTGCACGCACACACGTGCACATGCGACAGGCACGCATGACACACGTCTTTAGCTTCCTCTGTCCGTTGTCCATGTACCTTCTCTGTGGAGCCGAGGGCCCTCACTCTGTCCGGCTTACACGGCAGTCCTTGTTTTCTACTGTCCGGACTGCCCTGCACCAGCCTCTGACTGTCCCCGCCCTGGTCCGCCCCAGCCGCCCGCGGTCTTCAATCGTCTCCCCTCGTTTTCTGCTCCGATTCTCCCACGGCGCCAGAGGCCCGCCGTGCTCTGTCTTCTGTGAGGGGAGCGGAGCCCCGTCCCATCCCCCACACAGCCCGGGCAGAGCTCCAGCTGGGGGCCTGGGGGAGGACTGGGGGCAGGGGGGTCGTCCTTCCCGACACATGCACCTAGGCTGTCCCTTTGCCGGGAAGACCCAGCCCCTCTCAGCTGTTGCCGATGCTGGGTTTCAGCTGGCGAGGGGACAGAGCGAAGGTCCCCCCAGGCAGGAATCCCGGAGCAGGCACAGCGCCGCAGGATACAATTCTGGGGAGCCCGAGATAGGCACAAGACAGGCCCCGTGGGACAGGGGAGCGCAGGCACAGGAGCTCCTACTCGGCACCTGAAAACCTCAGGGTTATCGCACTTGTTCAGACTCGCCCGGGGTGCCTGCTGGTTGGATCAGGACACGTATTTAAAGAAGCTATACTAGATGGCAATGACCGTGATTGATTTGCCTGTGACCCAAAGAGCCCCACACCTCTGATTTTCACAGGAGTGCAAGAGAAGTCGAGAAGTCGCCGTGACTCACAACTGCGATGCCCGCTGGTAAGCGTCCTTCCCACTGGACCGGTGAGATTTCTCGCCCTTCAACCCGAAACACTCTTGCAAAGGAACACAGGAATTCGTTCATCCGGAGACTTCTCTCTGGGCACACACAGAGCCTGGGAACAGACAGGAGCACGGTCTGCGTTAGCAAAGTCACCATCGCCCCTGCGGAGCCGCACAACCTGGGTGAAGAGAGCGGCTCTGCTAGCCTTTACGCTTGGTTCACTGTGTAGCAAAGAAACGTGGGACACATCCATAGAAATTGTCTGGTTTCTGCTCAGCAGGGAGCCCCCGCGCTCGTTTATAATGACCGGGTGCAACGACACACTGTCCGTCCCCAGCGGATGTGCCCGTTGTGCCTGCGGGGCGGGGATTCCTACGGGGGACACAAACGGGCACAGCTGCCGGCCAGGCCGCAGGGGGGCCGACGGCTCGTGGCCTACACACAAGCCGTGTCCCACAGGAACAGGAGCTGAAGACCAGTTCTAGGTGACACATCGCGTAGCAATGCTATTTGGAGAGGGGACGAGAGGAGACGCAGCCAAACGTCGGGACAGGTAAGGCTAAGGGCTGTGCTATCCATGGGTCTGGTCCGGGCCACATGCCCGCCTGCCGGGCTGGTGAGCTCGGCGGAGGCGGACCGGATCTGATGGACTCTGTACCCGCGCACCTCAGCCCGGCCGAGCGGACACGGAAAACTAACTATGACGCCGTGCCTCGCTGGTATTCCTTTCGAGATTCAGACCAGTCGCACGATGCCCACTCCGTGTTTATCCCCGCCAGGTTTCAAAGATCACTCTCGTCCCCCGTTTCCAGAGAGAACGCAAAGCCTTTCTCTGCAGACCGCACCGCTTCTGCTAGCCGAACCGTGCTGCCAGCAGTGCACACCAGAAGCCTGGCGTACGTCCTTGGACTCCCCTCACCAACCTCTTCTCTCCAGCAAATCGCCACCTATTAACCAGGTCAGGTTTAACGGGGAATCACCTGCCAGACGCCGCCGTCACCTGACGTCTAAGGTCTAACCATCCCCTGCTGGCCAGCTCCAGTGCCGGGGCTGACCCCTCTGGCCCTCCCCTTGCTCTTCAGGAATGGCGACGACTCGCAGTTCTTCCTAGAAAGCCCTGCGGGGTCCTTCCTCCCTTCCGTCTCTGCACGTTCATGCGGGGCTGTGCCTCCCCTCGGAACACCCGATGCCTCTCCTGCCCTACCAAGTCCACCTGTGCAAACAGTCCGTCGGTTCCCCAACCACTCCAGCACTTCGCCGGTCACGAGTGACCCCTGAACAGCTCACACCACCTTGTCCCTGGCCCTGCTCCCCCAGTCTTGATGAGCGCACGTCACTGCGTCAGGGACACGGTTCTGTACCCCCGAACCAGACGGGCCTTCCAAGAGAACGTGTCACGTTCGTAAAGACTTAACTTCTGTGACTATTGGTCCGTATCTGACTATCCACAAGCCTGCAGGTTCCTTAAGGAGAGTCGTTTTGTTGAGGGGAAAGTTGACTTTCATCCGTACGGGAAGCACACCAAAAATGTCTGCTTAATGCGTGATTTTTCATTTTTCTTGGTTTCTGTCTCATTTACAATTTTTTCCTATGGGGCGTCGTAACTGGGACCACCACCACCTTTCCGTCTGTCAGTGCTGTCTGACTCCTCCTGTGTCACCATTCCCACACCCAAAACGGAGCGTGGATTTGAGAGAGGTGGGCATCTGCTGTGTTTTTACAATACGGATAGAAAAAAAAAAATCCTGTCATTCAAACGACCTCTGGCCTTCCAACAACCCAGGTATTTTGCTAACGGCCACTGCTGTGCCTGTTTCAGTCGTTCCTGGGAGAGAATCAAGACACTGCTGTCAGCCCCCGTCCCGACAGAGACCGGCGTGACCAGCAACAAGCCACTGTTCAACACCCATGGACGTGTAAGAATCAGAACACGTGGAAATGACCGTTTAAAGATTCGGGCAAGCAGGGGGCCCGGGACTGGCTCCACTGGTAGAGCACACGACATGTGGTCTTGGGTGTGAGTTCGAGCCCCTCGCCAGGTACAGAGATGAAAAATAAAATACGAACGAGTCCGTCAAGGATTCAGTGTTACGCACGGAAGTGGAACCTTTCCATGTTTTGTTTTGAACAGAGGGGACAAAAACAAGATAATGAGATAAGTCAGGTCACGAACCCATTCCTCTTTTGAACACTTTGCCTGCACACAGCCCGTCCCGGGGCTTGAATGCTGCCTGGTCCGTCTTCTGGCCCGTCTGTCTTGAACGGACTTTCCCACACGCTGGGCGGCACTTCCGTTACGTCCCCAACACCTGGGACAGTCACGGAAGGCACTGCTCCCATCCTCCTGGGCAGAGCGGACCATGTTCACGAGGCTGCCTGCTTCTGGTCGGTTCTAGGGTTTGTCTGCCATCACAGACACACACACGCGGCGGAGGGCAAGAGCCATTAGACACTAAAACACGAGAACTCCATCGACCAGGCAGCACATCTCGGTATGTGGCGATTCCGGGCGGCCAGGTGCTTTTCAACCAGCGGACCCAAGCACACGCACACACGCACCACACACACTCCTCCGATCCGGGCCACGGACGGTAAAGCTGAAGGACGGCCGACACCATCACACCATTCCTCGCCAGGTCAACTCCTGCACGTTCAACCCTCACCAGCAACTTTCAGGTAGACGATGCTACCAGTCATGTGTCTGACATGCAGCACAGTCATCTGTAAGAAGAGCAGCTGTGCACGGTTTGGCAAAACTTTCCATTTAGGATGCGACTTAACGTTAACACGGAATATTTCTGCTCCAGAAACACAGGAGCCCTTCAAGTATTAGGGAAGGGTTAACCATTACAGGGGAAAACCATGACACCCAGTGGCCAAAGACTTTCAATGCTGCATAAATTTCTGGGTGTCCTCTGTTCTTTGTACCAAAGTCATAAATTTACCTACCTGTCAATACATCTATGTATTTACTGAATAAAATCGATAAAGTTGAAATAGGTAATGTGTTCATGAATGACTTTGTATTTTCACAAATGGGCATGAAAACTTATCTTCTTAAACTGAAACATCGTGGACGCTAATGTGGTACGGTTTGTGGGTCGACGCGTGGTACCCCCGTCAACAGGACTCGGAACAGAGTTCTTAAACACCCGTTTACAACGATCCTCCTAATCTCCATTCTAGCGTAGAACCCACTCTGTTCCGGCTCACTTTTTTTTCCGCCAGTGAATGATTCACAGGGTGAACCAATAATGAAGGTAGACCTTATTCATCTACTAAGCAGCATGCTGCATAAGAAATAGAGAAACTTTATGATAAGCAAGTTTATTCATACATGTATTGCTTCTCTTTCCCTGGCCTGTGCTACTTCTTGCTCTTTTTCTTGATCGACCCCATTACTTTCATAAACTTAGGAAGGTAGATCGTCGTGGTTCAGGAAAAGTTCGAATCCGATTCCAATCTTTTCTTACAGTTGAGAAGTTCCCTAGGCCCCTGTAATTCTACTGTGTTTATTTGAAATGGGGGATTCATTTTTTATGTAAAATAGAGTAAAAACAATAGACTTAGGATGAGCCGTGGGTAACACAGAGAATTGCTGAAACACTGAATTGTACACCTGAAACTGACATAACACGATAAATTAACTACACTCGAATTTCAATGAAAAACTTTAAAAACACAGCTCAGTGGGTTAAGCACGTGCCTTCAGCTCAGGTCATGATCTTGGGGTCCTTGGATCGAGCCGCGTGTCGGGCTCCCTGCTCAAGGGGGAGCCTGTTCCTCCTCTCCCTCCGCGCCTCCCCTGGCTCATGCTGTCTCTCTCTCTCTCTCTCTCTGTCTCATTCACTCTCTCTCCTAAGTACGTCAGTAGGGTCTTTAAAAACAACAACAACAACAACTTTAAAAACACGGTATAAATAATTCCTGCGTCCCCATGTGTTACAAGGATTACGTCACACATGGATACGTATCTACATGCCCCGTTAGCTCAGGGTCTGGGGTCTGGTTTGACCCAGTACGTATGGTGACCATTAGGACACACGGTAACCCGTACCCAGGAGACGGACTATCCAGCAGCTGGGTAAAATTAGGGGGACTCTGGAAGCATCATTTCCCTAGTTCCCCTAATTCTCTGGAATTACTCATTTCATTAATTTCTTGTCTTTCCATTTCAGTATTATTGTCCAGGAGGCGTAGCTGAAATGGGGGCTCTCTGGGTGCCTGCACAAAGGACATTCAAACATGTCCACCGCCTTCATTCTGTAACTTATCCGGGCACGTTAATACTCAAAGTGAACCAAAGTTCCCGGAAAGAGGTCGGGTGGTCTTCGGGGTCTGAAAAAATGGTCTTTGATGACCTTGTCAGCTTTGGTTTCCAAACTGTCCTTGGGGATTTTGATGGCTCAAGAGGCCAATCAACGGACACATGCCCAGAAACAATCATTTTCTTCTAGAACAGTTCTGTGGATTTGAGGTTCACGTATTTCCTTCTTCGGTTTCTGCTCGGAAAACCGAGTAGGCCGCACGGCCCCCGCCCCACTGCCCCGTGCTGTCTCCCTGTCCCGTTTCCTCGCCGCCCTACAGCACAGGGTGCTCACAGCACGGAAGACGGAGATGCTCCAGGTTTTCCAACCGTCCGAGCTGTGTCCCCGTGGACGACATGCGGCGCAGACAGGGCCCACAGAAAACACAAGTGCGAACGACCCCTCCACGGTGCTCCGAGATGTCAGACCGCACGGATGTGAGCAACAGCGGCGGCCGTCGGCTTCTCTGAAAGACGTCTCCGGTGACCTCCATGCTGACCTCAAACCTCTTAATTAATGAGGCTCTTTCCAGCTGATCTGTTAAATGAGGCAAAAGACCCGGAGAGCAAAGCATTCCCTGATGCCAATGAAACTACCCCCTCAAGCCATAAGGACTGCTCTGAGCTAGCCAGACCCCAGGACTGACCCCAAGACTACGATCAACCTCACCTTTCCTGCGCACCTGTTTGCACCCACCGACCTCTGTCCCACATTCTCCTTCTACAACCCTGGAGGTATTTTCCACACCCTGGACACAGTCTTCAATGTTCGTGCTCTGTCTTTCCGGGGTTGGCCTCACCAACATGAATTTCTTGCTTGAACCCCACTGTCTCGCTGCCTTGGGACTGTGTCGAGCAGCGAGTGGCTGGGCGTGGTCTGTCTGGGCCCCAGGGTCAGGGCTCGGGCAGTCCCGTGTCGTGGCTACACTGCTGTGTTCCGTGAAGGGCTGGTCTACACGGAACAACTCCTGAGAGGTCGTGCCTATCACCACGCCGACCGCCCCTTCTCAACCCCGAGCTGTTTCCGGGGGTTCCGAGGTGCACTTGGAGCTCAGGAATGTGAAGCGTTTGCTAAAAAGTGAAGCGTTTGCTAAAAAGGGCCACGTTCTTGTACAACCAGGTCGGGAGTGAGCCTTCTGAGCCGTCCGCTGCTTGATCACAGGCTACGCACCTCCAGTATGTACCAGGGGAAAACAAGCCTCCGCTACTGGGAGAGACGGGAAGTAGGAGAGGGAATCAAAGGGCCAGAGACGGATCAGTCAAGTGCGGACCCACATCCCATCTTCCTAAGGAACGGAAGAAACACAGCTGCTTCGTGGCCTGCGACACTGGGATTTACAGTGGAGATTCGCATCTGATCTCGGGCCTGGTTCCTGCCCACGGCTCCCGAGACTCCTGCCGTGGCCTCTGCAATGGCAAAGAGGCGTCTTTTGTTATGGCACTTAATTGTATTCCCAGTTCCTGAAACAGCTCCAGAGCCACAAAGGTGAAGTGGGTGCTTCTGCCCTTCCTCGAAAGCCTCCTTCAACCACACCTGAGGCCAAGTGCAAGTATGACTTCAGGAAAGACCCTGACGCGGGAGCTGGCTGCCAGGGGAACCGCCCTGCTGCGGAGCGGGGGCGAAGGGTCAGCCGCACGCGGCTCTGGGGAAGGGAGAGGGCTTGGCGATCATCGTTGGAGCCACCATGGCCAGGAGGCTCCCAGCCCCTTCCCACATCCGTCCCTCTACTTAGCCCTCGCACCACACTGTTCCTGGGTCGTATCCCGTTAGGATCAACCAGCGTCCGGTATGGGAAATGTTTTCCTGAGTTCTGTGAGCGGCTCCAGCAAATTAATCACAGCTGAAGTGGAGGAATCTCTGATTTACAGACCGGGGGTCGGACACGAGTGACACTGGACGTCAGGGGGTCGGACACAGGCGACAGTGTGGACGTCAGATGGGCCTGGGGAGGGTGGGAGGGTGCAGTCTTGTGGGACCGCACCCTGACCCTGTGGGATAGGACCTTATCTCCAGAGGAACTGGGCGTCACGGAGTAAGAGTGTGGGGCCCCCAGGTGTGGTCACAGAAGAGCTTGGTGGGGGGGAACACACATCTGGAGCACAAAGTATCCTGGAAGTAATAAACATACCAAAAAAAAAAAAAAAAACAGAAAAAAGGGTACTCTTCCTTTACACAGAAAAAGATCATTTTTATGATGCTTATTTCATAATTTATATAATATTAAGTATGTTATTTATATCCATAATTCACTTTTCTAGTATTTTTATTTCCATCACAGTAAATATTTAGATTTTTCCCTAATGAAGGGCATCAGATCCTTTGTAGTAAATTAAAAAAAAAAAAAGTTTGTGAGAATGACATTTGTTTAAATTTATAAAACGACTTGTTATTTTTGAATGTAAGAAAGATGGTCTTTCCTTGGCGTTGATTAGAATGAAGTTTGGTTATGTTTCAACCACTGCTTCCCTCTCCCTGGGTGACTCAGGCCTTTCCAGGCCAAACCGTCGCTGGTGTTCTAAGGACAAAGTGAGCCGGCAGGTGCGTGGCGGTCTGGGCATTCGGCAGAGTCGTGTCGTGTTCTACACACGTCTCTGTCACGCAGACTCTGTCTGTAACGTGAGGCTGTTACAATAATTGCACAGATTCCTTGGTGTCTCCCTGTGGGGCATTTCCTTTAGCCAATGGCTTTAGGTGTTTCACAATCTCTAACTTTTACACAAATAGACCCGATTTTGCTGCTATTCAAAGTGGTCCCATATCTCCTTCGATGCGCAACACATGCCTGTTTAATTCACATTTCTAAGGTGAAAAAATCGGTAGACATTGGTCTGTGGTAGGCTCAGGGAATTTGAAAGTTGAACCTAGCTTTGTAGGATGCAGACAGCAACCGGCTCAATGTGTATGGAAAACGATGCACCGGCAGAATTCCCACAAACGAAACAGCGGAGTCAACAGTCACTCCCCAATCAACACGCGTTCAGCGGTGACAGATCCCGGCACATAACGCTCCTCAGGGCTTGCGTGAGTTCGTACTGACATCAGGAATGCGCAACAGTTACCGGCAATAGCTTACACGAATGTAACAGTGTATCTGAAATATACAAGAGCTGAAATTTTTAAAAAAACTTTTTTGCAACATGTGAATTACTTCCTGCCTCTGCTACACTTCCTGTGCCTGGAAGCCCCGGGGTGTTTGAGCACAACGTCATCACCTGGGATGTCACCCCCTAAAGGAACTCCTTCCCCGACAGGGACTGCTGGGGCGGAGGACACCATGCACGTGCCCCCACAGGCTGCCGGGCGTGGGTTCCTCGTGGCACTTGTCCCACTGCCTCGTCCTGCAAGGGCTCCTGACTTTGTCCCCGGCCAGTTCTGTCTTACTCACTTTCCCTTCTCAGGGCATCACACTCTGCCTCACCCCAACGAGGCCCTCCCCGTGTCTGTTACAGGAACACTGGAAAAATAACTGAACTCTCTATGGGTTATACAATCTCCAAATCAACTTTAAAATCGTAAAAAAAAAAAAAACCTGGCAAGAAGTAAAAAGTGCATATTAAAAACATGTATAACATAATGCAATTCAGAAAAAAAATATAAAAACATGGTTAAATGATCGAAAAGTAATAGTTTTCAAATTCTGGATGCATTGGGAATAGAACTAATACCTATTTTCGTTGGTTTTTAGTGCCTGTGGAAACTTCATTAGAATTAAACATAGTTTTATAGTAATTTCATTTAAAAACAAAAGTATACAACATAAAATGGATATACTAATCTAGAGAAAAAATATGTATATCCAGCATAAATAAATATATAGATGTATTCACATATGGACATAGGCCAATCATCTATCGTGATTTTGGAGTAGTTACATGGAGCTGTTTTGTTAAAGCATATTTCAATTATGTTCCTCAAAAAAAAGAATTTCTCCTATATTCAGTCCCTGCTTCACTGATTGATTGATGATTGAGTCATTCATTCATTCACTCAGTATCTCAGCAAATATAGTGGTTCTCTTCTTAGTAAAAGACTATGTCAGTGCCATAAGCTGTCCAAAATACATTTTATAACAATCCTGGGTTCTGTAAATGCAGAGGAGAATAGGAAACAATTTTCTATTATCAATAAATCATGGAATTGCACTTAAAAACAATCCCATTTACAACTACACCAAACGTAATAAAATACTTAGGAATAAACTGAACTGAGGAATGAAAGACCCGTACTCTGAAAACCATAAAAACCTGATGAACGATATTGACTCTGACAGAAACAAATGGAAAAAGATTCCACGCCCATGGGTTGGAAGAACAAATACCGTTAAAACGTCCAGACTACCCAAAGCCATCTACACGTTCACTGCCAACAGCATTTTTCGCAGAACCAAAACAGACATTCTAAAACCTGTATAGTTCAAAAGAGGCCTCGAATAGCGAAAGCAATCTTGAAGAAGAAAAGGGAAGACAGTACCACAATATCCCAGATTTTGAGATATAGTACAAAGCCCTAGTGATCAAAATAGTACGGTACTGGCAGAAAAACAGACACGTAGACCAACAGAGAGGAACAGAGAGCCCAGAAATAGTCCCACAGCTCTATGAACAAGTACTCCCTGACAAAGCAGGAAAGACTCTCCACTGGGAAAACAAGAGTCTGCTGAGCAGGTGGTGTTGGAAAAACTGCACGGACACGTGCCAAAGAATGAAAGTGGACCGCTTTTTTACATCACACACAAAAATGGACTCAAAATGGATGAAAGACCTACATGGGAGACCTGTACCCATAAAAATCCTGGAGAGCACAGGCAGTAACTTCTCCAACATCAGCCATGACAACATTTTTCTAGATACGTCTCGATACATCTCCTGAGACGCGGGAATCAAAAGCAAAAACAAACCACCGCAACTACATCAAAACAAAAAACTTCTGCCCAGCAACATTAATAATTAAGAAAACTAAAAGTTTGTCGACTGAACGGAAAAGATATTTACAGACGACATATTTGATAAAGAGGGAGTATCCAAAACACATAAAAATGTATACACCTCAACACCAAAAAATCAAGTAACCCAATTCATAGTGGGCAGAAGACACGAGCAGACGTTTCTCTAAAGAAGATCTATAGATCAATGGCCAACAGATCCATGAAAGGATGTTCAACATCACTCATGCACAGGGAAAAACAAATTAACAGACATGGCCTTACACCTGTCAAAGGGCTAAAATCCCAAACAGAAGAAACAAGGAGTGTTGGTGAGAACGTGGAGAGAAAGGAACCCTCTGGCACTGTTGGTGGGGATGCAAGCTGGTGCGGCCACTCTGGAGAACAGTACGGAAGGTCCTCAAGAAGTTGAAAATAGAGCTGCCCTAGACCCAGCAATTGCAGGACTGGGTATGTATCCAGAGAATATGAAAACCCTAATGCAAAACTTACACGCACTCGTATGTTTACAGCAGCAGCAGCATTTACAACAGTCAATCTATAGAGGCCGCCCAAGTGTCCATCCATCGATGAATGAAGGTGTATCGATACCTACAACGGAGTATTGCTCAGTCGTAGAAAAAGAAGGAAGTCTTGCCACTTCCTACAACATGGGCGGGTCTGGAGAAGATGAACCCTGATTTCAGTCATGCGTGGAATTTAAGAAACAAAGAAAGGAATGAAGGGAGGAAAAAGGCCAAAAAGCAGACCCTGAACTCTAGAGAACAAACTGAGGGTTACCGGAAAGCGGGGGTGGGGGAAAGAGAGGGAGGAAGGACACGACGAGGACAGTCGTCCTGTGAGCACTGGGTGAGACACACAACTGCTGAGTCACCACACTGTCCACCCGAAGCGGATACTCTGTGTTGACTCGGTGTTAATACCGGAATAACAATGAAAATTAAAAGAAATATCTTCCATCATCTTTGATTTTAAGAAATGGAAGGGGAAACCGTTTACAGTTACCATGTCCTGCACACGTGCACACGCAAATACTTACAATACATCATTACAATTTAATCACGGTACATACTATCAAATCATGTTTATGGACTTAGAAAAGAGGAAATTATACATATTGAGAACACTTGTTGGTATGAACAACATTTCCGGAAGGCACGAATGTGAGCTATGTCCATCTGTATTTCTCTGACCGGCCACACGGCATCACAACCCACAGGGGAACGAGTGGGGACAGAGGACTGGACCAGCTTGCCATGCCTGGAGAAGCGAGCGCCGTCGCAGAATCCTCTCAAAGCACAAGGTGAAACCACCGTGAGTCACTCAGATTCTGCTTCCTGGGCCTCTGCGGCAGCTGACGGGACTTGGAAACAAGCACGCTCCCCTCGACTGAACACGACATCTGCTCCGGCAGCACGTCAAAGCCTTGTGCTAAACAAGCGGCCGAAAGAAATGATCTACCAGGATACGCTTAGCCGTCCATCAGAAATGGCATGGATTGAAACCCAGGGCTGCGACATGAAAGTATTAGAAAACAAATCTCGTGACGTTGTATCATGAATTCATCTTTGACCGATACATTCTCTGATTCCAAATTGCTGGCTTCCAAGCCTCTGTGTGACCAGGAACATGGGTGACAGTGAGCTGTTTTTGCCGACATAGCTTCCAACGTCAGATGCCTCGGTGAGCCACGGCGTTCACTCGTGAGCTGTGGGGTGAAGGCAATGACGTGTATGATCCTCCCGTGCAGAGAGGAGACGTGAAAACTCTCGCAAGGATGATGACATATGACACATGGTCCAAAGTCAGTCATAAGATCTAAGGCAACACTGTGTTCATTATGTATTTGTGATGAACCCACATATACTATTAATTCTTTAAAGAGAATACTTACCTCCCCTAAACTAATTTTACCCTAAGTATCTCTTTTTCTGCTTACACATAAAAGCCTTACGAATTTAAATCATGAAAAATCATGTTTTCACTTTGTACTCGGGAATAAACAGACTCTGCATGAAAACCAACCTTTTAAAAAAAGCATGTGTGGACACATGCTTCAATGCACAGAAAACAAGTCCAAACGATCTAAAATTAATGAGCAGTTTTCAAGATTTATTTTTTACATTTAAGAAAGAGAGAATGAGCAGGGAACAGAGCAGAGGGACAGGAGACAGACTCCCCGCTGAGCCCAGTGCAGGGCAGGACCCCACAACCCTGAGGACCATGTCCTGACACGGTATCAAGAGTCAAACGCTCAACTGACCGAGCCAACCAGGTGCCCCAGTAAGAGAAGTTTTAAATAAGGGTGTGCGATGACAGCCCGCTGAGCAGACCCGCCCACATCTTTTAATAAAGTTTTATTGCAACACAGCCCCATCCATTCCCCGCTGCCCTGTCTGTGGGCACTTTCAGGCCAAAGCAGCGGAGCTGTGTGGCTGAGATGGAAACCCTACGCCTACAAAGCCAATCCTCTGTTATTATGCGGCCCTGGACAGCAAACCTCCGACCTCTGGTTTAGAGCTGTGGGCCTCACTCCTGAACTGGACTCAGAATCCCTGGAGGTCGGTTAGTGCACAGCGTGCCAAGACCCATCAGCAGAGGCTCTGACTCAGTAGGTCTGGGATGGGGACCTAACCATTTGCATTTCTTTTCTTTTTTTTTGTTTTAAGATTTTATTTATTCACTTGAAAGAGAGAGACAGAGAGAGCACAAGCAGGGGAGAGGAAGAGGCAGAGGGAGAAGCAGGCTCCCCATTATGCTGGGAGCCTGACGTGGGGCTCAATCCCAGGACCTGAGCTGAAGGCAGACACTCAACGATCAGAGCCACCCAGGTGGCCCTAACAATTTGCATTTCTAACCAGTTCCCAAGTAATGCTGACATTGTGGGTCCCAAGACCACACCCTGAGAACCCCTACGTGAAGACAAACACAGCCTTCTCCATGGCTACATCCATTCCTGCTGCCTGAATAACGAGGTCATCACGTGCTTGAAAACATGCTGCTAAATTAGCAGCTTCAGGTGCACCTTTAATCTTAGCATGATCCATCCCAAGGGGTTCTCCTCAGCAGCTCTGCACTGTAGAAAACCATCAGCCACGTTCCTCCCTAGACCCACGGGGAACGTACACCATCCCAGAGGCTGACTGTCTCGTTCTGGAATAGACCCAAAGTCCACAAGGGCAGATGACGGCAAGCCCAGATCGCCAGCAATGACCGCAGTCTCAGGTCCTGGGGTGTTTTTACAGACGTTCTAGAATCGCATGATGCCAAAAAAACCCCAGAGGTCAACTTGTCACTTATCTTGCTTCTAAGACCCTGGTAGACTAGAACTTCCCAACGACTCAGGGTCCTCTCTTCCGTCGGCCAGCAACACCGAAATGGAAGAAAGCAACTTCGCAGGCACTTTTAAAACGGACGCTTTCCACAAATTACAGGTGCCTTTTGCTTCCCATTTTACAATAATTCAGTAAAGTCAAAGTGACCTTGAAAAATAAACCAAGTCTAGCAAGAAAGTTAAGTGGTGATTCTATTTCCTGTGATTAGATTCCATTATTCGGAAAAGGATTTTCAATGTCAGTCTTATACATTATCAGTAAGGAGTTAAGTTTTTAAAGACAAGATCCTGAATCAGTTACATTAGGTAACAGCTTTGCAAACTGTGACAATATCACAGGTCTTTCTTGAATGTCACATCTGGTCAAAATACTTGGAATTCCAGAGCCACCCAGAGTAGCTGCATTAGGACCCTTCAAAACTCTTGACAGAAATGTCCCTTCAGAGAGAATCAAATTTGGTTACTATCTTTAAAAAGAAGAAAAGGAACAATAAATAGTACTTCTGAAGTCAAGTTCACAACCAAAAGAAATAACTGAGAAGACAATGAAAGATTCAACGTGTCCTAGGACATGGGAACGCTGAACCTATCCATTAAGGAAGGATTCGGACCTTACCACATTCTCCATGCAAAATGGTGTCAGAAAAATTACAAGAGAAAGAACCCCAATTCATTTACAATCATTTAGCTTTAGCAACCCCACCGCGTCCCCATAAAACATGTCCTTTTCCTGACGACTGGCACCTCCCACAAGGGGAAACACAGTGCACAGGAATATGAAGACCCTTGGAATTACGATGGTCCTCGACGGCATCATGAAGCACCCAACGTATAAGGAGGACACAGACCTTCAAATGCAATACACAGATTTCCAAAAACCCACAATTACTGTTCACGTACTCGTCAGCCAAAGTGAATCTAATGCCGCGTCATCCATTATACCTTAAGAGGAATCTGCAGATTTGCATTTCACTTCGCTGGCAATCTGGAACCAAACCAGTTCAAAAAGAAGTAATTTACTGTGCTGTGGTGCTGCAGTAGGTCGGTTTCATTCCTTTTTAACATGGCTAAATTCTGGGAATGCTGTATCGATCATAGTTCCAACACCTCCGTGGGGTGATCTGCCCTCTCCGCACACCAGCTGCTGACCCCTCACCTTTGCTTAATTTCCCTGTGCTCATCTGTCCGTGGCCCTTGTTGTTAACGCCCACACCGTTCTTCCTTTTGTATCTTCCCTTCATGTTTCAGTTTGCAGAAGCCGTACGCCATCATGGCTTGTTGCTTTGACCAGCCATCCTGCGATGTCCCCAGATACTGACTTCTCCAACATGCCCTATCTTTCCTTCAATCCTGGTCATCCTTGGGGATGGCTTTGTGTCCAACGCCTTCATATTAAATAGTCCTCTCTCTCTGGGCACTACCGCTCCCACTCCTCTCGCTCATGCGCTCCTACGACACCTTCCGTCCCCAGTCCCATAACCCCTTGACCGCTCTTCCTCACCCCTCCAGGCTCGCTCCTATTTCTTCTTTGGGTACCTAACCCAGCGCATCTAACAGCGCCACTCCCGTTTTGCACATAGCCTCCCATCAAAATTCCAACTCCGAACTGATCCACACGTCAAATGCCGTCTGGCTTATGTGTCCTGTGTCTGTCATTTGTTTAATTCCACAATTCTTGGGGATGTGTCCTGTCTTCGTTTCACAGATGAGCAAGAAGACACGCTTTCAATTACATCAAAGACTGGAATTGGGCGGCCTGGCCCAGGGCCCTGCGTCCTGCCTAGGGGCCAGTTCTCTGTCTCCGTGAACAGCACTCCCATCTCTCCGGTGAATCCAGGAACGGGGGCGCAGAAGTCCTGCTCCCCATCTTTCCTGAGCAGTGCAAGTGACCAACATAGCAAATTAAACCAACAACCAGAGAGAAAGATACAACAGAGAGAGACTCAAAAGCCTTGTGGTATGTAGTCTTTGGTTCTGGGGTCTTGGAGGCTTCTTACATTTCTTCCATTTTCCTGAATCTTTGGACAGACGCTTCTCGCACCCCGAAACCTTTGACCCCACGACTATTTCCCGCAAGCTCAGTCAAGCTGTGTACTTTTCTGTAAAGGGTGAACATAGAAGTCCTCGGATTGGAACTTTTTAGTGTAAAAAGGACATTTTCTTCGCTGGGGAAAGGACAGTCTTTTCTTCCTTATGTCCTGCTGCAACTGCAAACACGTTCTTCCTAGTGCCTCCCTGATTCCGGGTCCCACTGACTCCTGACTTCCCGGGACAGGCATCCTACCTCTTCTCTAGTCTCCTCCCCGAGTTTTGTCCTCCCTTTTGCCGTGCTTCCTTTCTACCCACCGTTAAACACGCACATTCTCCCAATAAACAAAGTGTCCCCTGCACCTTCCGGCGACGTCCCGTACTGCTCTGTGCTATAGGCGGGGGTCCCGGCATAGTCTCCCTGTCTCAGCTCCCACCGAGCGCCCCCTTTCAGCTGAAAGAAATCACTTCAGACCAAGAGGGGACATGTGGAAGGGCGTCTGAAACACGCAGGAAACCTCCGCGAGCTTTAGGCGGACAGAGAAGTTGCAGGACTACGAGCGCTCTTACAGCCCCACGCCCGGTCCCCCCCCACTGTTCCCATCTTCCGGTTGTCTGCTGCCTTTGTAACAACCAGTGAACTGACCCTGATCCATTATCAGGGATGAGAGCCCGCACTTTGATTTTCCTTAGTTTTTTTCCCCCAATGTCGGTTTATTGCTCCAGGATCCCAGCCGGGACATCCCGTTACGTTTACGGTCATGTCTTCTTGTAGTAGACTGTGACGGTTTCCCAGACGTTCCTTGTTTTGGATGACCGTGACAGCTTTGAGGAATGCTAGTCAGGTAATTTGTAAAACGTCTCTCAATTCTGGTTTTTTTTTTTTTTTTTTTTTCTGTTTTTTTCTCATGCTTCAGCTGGGGTATGAGCACTTGAGAGAAAGATCACAGAGGTCAAGTACGTTTCCCGTCACATCACATCAAGGTTACATGCTGTCAACGTGACAATGCGATCAATGTTAACCCTTTCCCATTGGGTTTGTCGAGCTTCTCCGCAGGAACATGACCCGTCTTTATTTCTGAAGAACATTTTGATCGTAGGGTATGTACACAGTCAGTGGATTCTGTGACACCTACGTGTGTGTGTGTGACTGTGTGTGTGTGTGTCTGAGCTGCCCACTGTGGAGGGGAGGCAGTGTGCCTTGAGTCTGCATTGCGACGGTGTGGCACAGTAACAGAAACCCAAGCACTCTGAAGAACGGGGAGTCAAAGTGGCCAAGGAGACCTAGGCTTCTGGGATGGAAGACGCGTCCCAGGCTGACTGTGGAGTCATGAATCCCAGTGGCGAGAGAACTGTATTCTCTGCTGTGTGGGCACCGCACTGACCCGCGGCCGCGCAGGCTGTAACTGCGATCGCTCGTGCAGGACGGGTCTTTGCTTCCTCCTGGGCAGCAGCCCCGAGACGGACGCGTGGCCGAGGGCCGCAAGGACAGCTCTGCCATCCCCACGTGGGACCTGACGTCCTTAGGTTCAGGTCAGCCGCTGCACTTGCCAGCACTGTGAAGGCCACAGGAAGGAAACTCGAACGGAAGACACCCGCCTTCCTCCCGCAAGAAGGGAAGCAGAAATGGTTCACGGCCCCGCGGTTCCTGGTCCTTCGGCCCGAACATAGTTAACAAGACCACATACGAAGTGGGAACCATGCACGGTCCGGCTCGAGGGCCCCCAGGTCTGCTCAGACTTGGTTACGCTGATGTGCAAAAGGCATCCGGGAGAATAAACAGAGATTAGAAAATGGGCATTACCTGACTCACTCACTGAGGATCTGGCCAGGCTGTTCGTTCCGTGTTCAAACAGGACAAACGATATCCCGACCCAAGCTGCCAACGGAACCCGTGTCTGTCTGTGATCGTGACTCTCTGCCATCCTTCAAGTTCCAGGCATCCACCATGGTCCCAGCTACGCCACACAGGCATAGCTCAAACCAGCAGTCCAACGGGGCTTTGACAGAAAACACTGCCCCTGAAATTTCTGAGTTTGGGTGGAGGCACTAATCTCTGCCTTTCTCCCCAAGAATGCAACCTTAATTTTATTTCGGTATTTTCAGAGGGAGGCCAGCTCGACAGGCTTCCCCTCGATGTCTTCCTATCAGGACCATCTGCAGTCCAGGCGTCACGGAGCCCCGTGTGGGGGTTCTCCCGCTCGCTACTTCTGTTCCAACTGTGCACTCAGGTCTCGGGAGAATGGCGCCAGGATGGGTTTGCAGACACGTGAGCTCGCCACCCCCAAATTCTATGTGTACCCCACTGCCTGACTCCTCCGCTCTGACGGATGGAATTACCGGCATTTTCAAACGCAGAGCTTAGAATCGGCTCGGAGGTCGTGTCCACAGAAGCTAGGTGTGGTAGGTTCTCCTTTCGCAGGGTTCAGACACGCAGGGGAAAGGCCAGCAGCTCCTTGCGAGGGAAGGGCCGAGGAGGATCTAGAATTCGCACAAGTAGCATCGCCCCAGATACCTGGTCGGAATGACCTCGCCTTCAAGCCGAAGCCTTGGGACTGACCGCTGACGCTGCCTTTGTGCGGACCTGACTTCTGGTTGCCAAACCCGATTTGCTTCATGTGCACAGATCAGAGAGGATTCAACGGGACCCTAGCAAGCTTCTGAACTCCCCAACCCAGAGAAAATGTAAAGAGACTGGGATGGACAGTGAGTCTGGAGGCACCTGACGCCAGCTGGAACCAGACGACGAACACATGTCGTCCTTACGCCGGCTTTCTGGAGCACCGGTTTTAACTATAAGGGACCGAGCAAAAAGACCCCTCTGATATCACGGGGACGGGACGGAATTCAAGAACTACTACTGAGAGCAGCCTCATGACATGCTCCACTGACAAGACGCAGATAAGTTGAGTCTGCGGCATTAACTTGGAGTACATGTAATCTCTCTCTCCACAAACACGAATATGCGTTACCAGTAATTCTGCGTTCTCTGCGCATTCGGAATGCTTCGTGATCAGCATTACAGCTAAAACACACACATCCAACCAATGTGTTTTATCATTTACCCGCCTAAATAACAGATAGGGGAAAACATATAGGCAAACACGCTAATCATTTTCTAACATGACGAAATGCAATTAGGGATAAACACTTTTTAAAAAGATTTTATTTATTTATTTGACAGACAGCACAAGTAGGCACAGAGAGAGGCAGAAAGAGAAGAGGAGTCAGGCTCCCCGCTGAGCAGAGAGCCCGATGCAAGGCTCGATCCCAGGACCCTGAGATCACAACCTGAGCTGAAGGCAGAGGCCTTAACCCACTGAGCCACCCAGGCACCTCTACTGAGAAACATCTGAATGCCCAAAATTAACTTCCTAATTCCAAAACTAAAATTATAACTACAAAAAGTTCCACAGTATTAGTTAGAAGTCTTAAATTCTAAAGGAGTCTGAGATAAAAATATGCATCTTTTAAAAAAAAAATACCCATCTTGATGATTTGCCGATTTTATTAAAATGATGTTTTGGCTATCTCGAAAAAGTTTCACCTTATTTTTAACCTAATTAAAATTAAACAACTTGATTTACTTTCTTCTCTGTGAAAAGACATGGAGATGGTTTTGTTCTGTTAAACTGAAAACAATTTTTATTAAGCAAACACAAGAATCATGTTTCCTTTACCAACATGGGCAAAATATTTACACACAATCTCTCTCACTACGTCATTGCTACTCTGACAGATCCAACTGAGTTTTAAGATCTGCTTGGGCATTGACAGAATGTTAAGCATTTCATTGCTGTATTGATCTGCAATATTTTTTTTTTCTTTCCAATAATGAAGTTCCAAAAAAATAGCTCAGTAAATGCCATTTCTGAGCTCAAGGCTGATGGATTACATCCCGTCATTCTGGTTTGTGGGGCGCTAAAACGATTAAGTGGAGAGACCTAGGGTCTGGGGATGGTTTGCTGAGGACTTCCCAAGGGAGAAGTGCACAGAGACGCATTCAGGAGTCACTAACCGCCTCACCACATAAACAAGTGCACGGACATAGGAAGACAGCACGGCGGGCGGAGGCAAAGAATGGAGACCGACACTGTGCCCGAGACCCCCCCCCCTGGAATGTGGCAGCTCCCTCTGCCTCTCCCAACCACGGAACCAAACGTTGCTCCTCCTGCCCTCCAGCAACTGGACTTAGGTTCTCCTCACCGGAGACTCGCTCATCAGTATACAGCTAACGTACCAGGTTTAATTGACCCCTTCTACAGAGCACGGTTTCCCATTAGGATTAAACGTTATCTATAGAAACTGACCTTGGGGAGACATTAAGAAATCTCCCCCTTCCTAGACTGGTGTGATTAGAACAGAAACGGGCATGTTTTGCATCAATTCCACCTCCATGAAGACCAAGAAACTAGCAACACGGATACGCGCGGACATAAAACTCAGTAACGGTTTTTGTGATAACTCTTAAGGTTACAGAAAAACACACAGAAGTAACAAGCCAACATAATTTTGCTGTTTGAATATTAGAGAAAAAAATGCCCTTTGAAATTATTTCAGACACATGAAGAACTGTAGGTTTCTTTTAACTTCTTGGCTTGCTTCCTTTTGACATCGAATTGCACGTAACTGTCCCTGCAAGTGTGTGTGTGTGTGACTCCTATAAAGACAACTGAATTTAGTAATTGCAAGATACTTCTCTTTTAATTAAATTATCCCTATGTTTGAATGTATAGCCTCGGAGCAGCACTGGAAGTAGGAGAAAGAAATCACTGTCTAACTTAATACGACGCTCGGGCAGCTAGAGGGACAGTGGTGCCTGGCCTGACCAGGGTGCTGGTGGCCAGACCACACGGCGACTACAGGCTTTGCCTACTGGAGACCGTCAACATCACTGTTTCTTTTGTCCTCTCCAGACCAACTGATTACATGGATTCTGTATCACGCTCTGTTTCTTTCATTTTACTTCAGTCACAATCTCTATTTCAAACTTTCCTTTTTTTTTTTTTTAAGATTTTATTTATTTATTTAAGAGAAAGAAGAGTGCACACAAGAGTGGGGAGGAACAGACGGAGACAGAGAAGCCTCCACATGGGGCTCAATCCCAGGACACCCTGGATCGTGATCTGACCGGATGCTTAACTGACCGAGCGCCCCAGGTGCCCGTAAACTGTTGCACATTTGATGGGGTTGTAAACCGAACTCCGGAGATGTTCTCCGCACAGCTCTGCACTTCTGCGTGCCAGGCAAACTCCCCACGCTCCCAGCTTCTCTGTGGACTTTGGCCCCACGGCATCGCCCTCTGGCTCAGGGGACGGGCCATCCTGTCCCACTCGGGGCCTCGTCCTGCACAAGGACCTCGCCAGCCCCTCCAGGACGTCAGGGTCACAGAGCATCCGCTGTCTTCTCACCACCTTCACCAGCACCATCGATAAGTGGCCTCCGGGGGAAGAAGAGGTCCCGGCATTGCTAGAGGAGGTGTAGGCGCGACAGCCACGGGCTGTTGTCAAGGCCAGAATCTCCCATCCTCCAGGGCCCGTCCCTTCAAGCACTCTCCAACTGCCTTTCTTTGTCCTTCCCTGAGCTGGGGAGGCAGGATAAGTCCCTGCCCCCCGAGATGTCCCCGTCCCACTCCCCAGATCCTGTGAATCCATCACGTTACGGGGCAAAAGGCACTTTGCTAATGGGCTTATGTTAGGGGTTTCGAGAAGGGAGAGTATCCTGCGTTATCCCGTCAGGCCGACGTAATCTCTAGTGTCTCTCAGTGACGGAGGAGGAGGAGCGGGTCAGAGAGAGAGACTGGACGGGGCAACGCGGCCAGCCCTGGAGGAGGAGGAAGGGGCCACGGGACCAGGAATGAGTGCGGCGTCTGGAAGCCGGAGACGAGGAAACAGATCTGTCCTAGAGCGTCCAGAAGGAACCCACTCCTGCTGACCCTGGGACTCTGAGCCACGTACCGCCTTTCAGGAACCAGGACGTCCGGACAGTAAGATAATGTATCGGCACGGGCTTGAGCCACTAAGTCGGTAGTAAGTGTCTACACTAGCAACAAAAACCTCCCACGCCGGCCCCTATACTGCACAGTGACGGGGCGGGCCACGTACCAGAAAGGCCTCTGTGATTTTCATGAATGAATTAACGAGGCCTCAAGTTTCCACTGGACATTCAATGTCACTTAATGAGACGGTAGGCGGGATTTAAGAAGAGGCGGGGGTTCCATTCATGTCAACACCTTCCTACAGCTTTTACAGTCGGATCCAGAAGCGTGGAACTCACGTCCAGTCCTCGAGTGTGAGAACCGAGAACCACCCGTTTTCACTTCTTTGACTGAAGAATACGTTTCTGCCGCCGGTTTCTGATTCATCCAGTCTACAGAAGGATGTTCCGTTATGATACGTGACATGACTGACATTTTCATTTCTCTTTTGCCCTATCCCGTTCCTTCTTATCACTATGTCAGTGACGAGGCTTTCCCTATTAGTTACTGCTCTGGGCGGAACGGTGCACCCCCAACATTCATAGCTGGGGTCCTAGCCCCCACTCCCTGAGAACGGGACCTTCCGTGACACTGGGTCATTACAGAAGTCACTGAGCTGAATGCAGTCATTAGGGTGGGCGCCTGTCCCATAAACTGGTGTCCTTACAAGGAGGGGACATTGAGGCAGGACACGGATGCGCACGAGGGAAGAAGACAGGAAGACGCACGGCACCAGTGCCCGACGCAGATGGAAGCAGGGAACGGACGGATGTTTCTCGAAGCCAAGTCACGCCAAAGACCACCAGAAAAGCAGAAGCGAGGTGAGGACCACAGAGCAGTTCCCTCTCCCCGCGCTCGGAAGGAAGCCACCGTGCCCACACCTTGATCGTGGACGTCCAGCCTCAAAACTACAAAACGGTGAAGCTCTTTTCTTTAAGCTGCCCCCGCCGGTGGGACTTCAAAGCACCCGCCGCAAAAGAACACGCCGACCCGTCGCACCTGCAGTAACGCGTATAGCAAAGCCCACGGCCCTGCTGGGCTGCATCAGAGAAGACCAGCTCACAGCTGTCCGGGGACAGACGTGGACCCGGCCCTTCCTGTGTGCTGCACTGTCTTGTCTACGAGGCTGAACATGGAGGGGTGCCATGTGACGAGGAGTGATACCGCGGACACCTGCCCACCATGCGCGCCCCTCATGCGGGAAGAAAGACGAAAACCCAAGGACAGACGGGGAAGCCGGGGACACTTGCCCGCTCCCACCAGCCCCCGCATGCCGCACACCACAGCCCCCGTCCCTGCCCCACGCCTCCGAGGACAGCGGTAAGTCACCGGCGAGGACATGCACGGCTCCTGGACCCCGACCATGCCATCAGACCCGGCTTCTCACCCGGGGGTGATTCTGTCCCCCAGAAGCCACAGGGCAACACCCAAGGACACATGTGGTCGTCCCGGCTGGAAGAGCGCTCCTGGCCCCGCCGGGGCGGAGAGCCGGATGCTGCTAGCCACCACCTCCACCCCCCCCCCCAACAGTGCTGCAGCCCTGTGGCAACGGTGCGGGCTCTGCAGGAGAGAATCACGGGGCTCCCGAAGTCCCAGTGCCAAGTTCGGAAATTCGGTGAGAGAAGGGGGTGTGCCCTGACCCGAGAAAAACTGCGAGAGGCTGCCGGAGCCTCCCCGTAACCCTCCTTCCCAGCAGCTCCAGGTCCGGGGAGGAGCGAGGGGCTGAGCACAAGCAGGAGGTGCGGATCCCCAACCGGGTGCCCCTGGAGACCCCAGTGTGGGGCTCTGCGTTGCGTGTCGCCATCCTGCGCCTGATACTTCGTCACTCCTGACAGTTCAGAGCCCGCCGCCGCACCTGCTGCTCCCCGCGTTTCTAGCATGGCTCCCGGCACAGGACACACACATCACACTTCCTAGACGAACGGACCGCGTTCCCAGCCCCCACACCGGGTCCCGAAATAAACACCAGCGGCGCTTTCTACAATTAAACACGGAGTGTCTTCGGCCGTTTTCTGTAACACCCACTGCCCATCTTTCGTTGGTTGAGACCCGTAGCCCCTCCTCACACCCGAATCTTCTTCATAAATCCCGGACAGGTATTGACAGGTGAGTCAAATGAGGAACTTCAGAACCCCACAGCCTTTACTGTTCATCTCCGCAAGGCTGTTCAGAAATCGGCCTTTGAATAACCGACCACACACGTCACAGATTTAGAAAGCGAGTCCTCATGCTGAATATTTCACTTGCGTGACCTAGGAAGGTGCCGCGGGGTAATGGCGGTCATTAGCCCGGCTTGACAGGGGTCCTCCAGCGCAGAGAAATGAAGACACGGCGTCCTGGGGATGGGCAGAGAATTCTCACCCGGACGGCGGCCTCTGCCCTTCAAACCTGAGCCCTCGCTCTACAGAAGGCCTCCGGCGTGGCACAGGGATGAGCAGAGTGATTTTTTACGAGGTCATTCATACAAGCTGTTACTCCCGTTCCAGTGAGGACAGGGGATTCTCCACTGTGGCCGGGCAAGTCGGCCCACAGCCCCACGCAGGGAATGGCAGAACGGGGACTCGGAGTCTATGTCAGGGCAGAGAGCAAGGCCCCAACTCACGTCTCCCCTTTCTTGCCTTTTCTGTCACAGCTGCGCCCACACAGGCCTCTCCCCTCCTCCCGAGGCAGAGCAGGAACCTCCTGCTTCCCAGCGCCCTCCGCCCAGTGCGTCTCCCACAGCGTCCTTCCGCCCTGGCTTGTGCCCGCGGACGCACCGGGCTTCCAGCCCTCCCTGCGATCGTGGGCGTTCCGCCCGCCGGGAAGCTTGGTGCCGCCAGCCCCTGTGTGCCCCTCTCCTTCTGCGTCCAACGCTCTGACTCTACTGGGCCGTACCCTCCTCCCAAAGGCTGGTCTCCGGGGTGAAAGGGTGCAGAGAAGGGAGAAAGCGGCCCGCACCTGGCTCTTCTCCCCAAGTGCATCCATTAGCAGCAGGGGCAGCCACAAACAACAGGGGTTCGAAGGCAGGGCACCCCTGACCCCCGTTTCTCTGGGGAGACTGCGTTGCCGTACGCAACACCATCATGCAAAGTCAAGCCAATTAATGATGGTTACCGGATTACGGTAGATTAATAGTACATTATGCAAGACGGGGACTGGGGTGTCTTCGCCTGGTATTTCTTTAAAATTAATTTTAATACTAGTTGAAAGTGTGATCAAAGAAGATCTAGCTCTCTCCAAGCGGAACGGAACTTGACTTCTAATCTACTATCATTCAAGTAGGCTCTGTTTGATGTTTTGTCCTCATCAGTGAATCCCGTCCGACTCCAAATGCACTTGGAGCTCGGCTGACTTGAGTCACAAATCTCCTGCATTCCCCCGGCATGAGTCACGGCACCCAGAACAGTCTGCCGGCCTGTTTCTCAGTCCCTTTCACTCAAGGAACGTTCGTACAAATGCTGCTTACGAAGTCCTTCAGTGATGATACTCGAGCTCTCAAAAACGCTTTTGAATCCCTGTCATGCAGTTTACTGTTAAGAATCCCCTCCTTAATTTCAAGAAATATTTTCTTAACCTATCCATGGTCGAGCCAAGCTTTCAAAAACTACATGTAACTGAAAGTCAAAGAGACTGTTTTGGTTTTTTAGACACCATCCCAACTCGTGAAATCTAACAGACGTCAGGAGTCAGCGTTCCTGTTCGGAAAGCAATAGGAAGACGTACGAATTTCTGTTTTGACAGATTTATCGTCCTGTCCATCACTTACAAGGAGAAATACGAGTTTTCTACGAGATCCTGAGTGCTTATGAGTAAGAACGCGACCGTCGTGTGGGAACCTAAGACACGGGCCGGATTCGTTGCATTTTACATCCCACGGGCCCTCCTGGTCCCGCAGTCACGGGGGGCCCGGCCCCACCGCTCTGCCAGGCTTAATTGGCGGGAGTGGACTGAAATGAATTAGAAATCAAGCACCATTCTGCTTGGAGAAAGCCAGATCTTCTCTGATCACACTGTCCATGAGTATTAAAATGAACTTTAAAATACACTAGGCAAAGACGCCACAGTCCCCCGCTTGCAACTTGCAATCAGCCAGAGAGCCAAATAATTAAGGTATTTATGCTTTTACAATGCAAAGCCAATTTCATTTTTCCAAACGAGTTATTTCCTCGGAAAGTCTCCCTCTCCCCGCAGCACCGGGCTGTAAGCATTCTATGTTAATCACAGAACCAAAGAGCTAATGACAGAATCCTACATGTTTATACCAACTTCAAATCAGAACTGGAAAATGTGGACAATATTCTGGCAAAAAATTGTTTTGCTTTAGCCTACACCAGGGACCCTGTTCTTCTGCGCGTGTTTACTGTACTTATAACTTCGGAAAAAATCTATGAACTACAAACAAAAGCAAAAATAAAAAAAACAACTCTCCCATACTACACATCACTTTGTGAGCCTCCCGTGTGGGATTCTGGACCCGACAATATAAACCTCCTCTCCCATCTCCCTCCTCGGGCCATAAACAATTTGAGAACAAACCTACTTGGTCTTTGCAGTTTTCTAAAAAGAAGGAGAGACCGAGAACATTCTGAGGTTCTGGACTCAGGTAAGGGAACAGGAAACATTCAGCACTTTTCTGGGCACTGCGGTATGCGACTGTGACCCGTGCTGCCAGGGAAGACACGGAGGTTGGAGGCTCTGGGTGCCCGTATTAGGGCGATCAGGTTGCTGGAGGCTCTGTGTGCCTGTATTAGGGCGATCAGGTTGCTAGAACAAAATAATATCCACTGAGTGGCTTAAACCACAGACCTCTCCCTCTCACGGGTCTGGAGGGTGTGAAGTCCAAGGTCAAGTGTTGGCAGGTTCTGTGATCTCTTTCTCTGTTTATGAAGCCACTAATCCCAGCATTAGGCTCCCGCTCCGTGATCTCATCAAACCTCATTACTCCCCAAAGGCCCCTGTCCAAATGCTCTCATGGGAGGGCTTAGGGCTCCCACGCAGGAATGGGGGTGGTGGGATTACATCCACGGCACCACGTTAGCATCCCCAGTTTCCAACAGAAATCAGGGTCTTGAGAACGAGAGAAGGATTCCAATGCCTGCTCACGGCCTCGGAGAATTGCAGTCGCTGTGGTCCCTCGGCTTGAAGAGAAGAGTTCCCCCGGCCACGGGGGTGGGGAACAAAGCTGCCCCTTGCAGGAGAGGATCCCACCGTGGAAAAGGCTTGGGATCAAGAGTGTGGAATGGGCATCGGCCTTGGAAGACGGGGAACGTCCAGGAAGGAAAGCTACCGGGGCCCGTAACACACATTCTGACGGACAGACAAAGACAGGGACCCCGCTGATGGGAAGAGCATTCCTCAGGAAAGGCAAAGTTCATCTGACCTGCGGAGCACAGGCACAATGAGAGGACAGGAGACGGTAGGAACGAACACAGGCTGCGGTCAAGGCGCACACAGAGGCCAGCGAGCAGGAGGACGGAGCTCTGCACATGCATCTTGGCCCCACGGGACGAGAGACACATGAGAAAGAAGCAGGCGCGAGCGCCGGCGGGCAGGCCCTGGGCTCCAGACTGGCGGGGAGGAAGGGGACGAAATGCAAAAGATTCAAAGGCCTAAGTCGCTTAAAGAAAAAAAAAAAAAAAAAAAAACCAGGATGGAATTTCTAGAACATTTAGCATTCCCGAGCATCAAGAACAGGTTTCACTACATGGAAATCACTCACATCGTGAATGCTATTCACGCATCCTTGGAGACGGTGCGTTTCCTGGAGTCCAGACGGTCAGAAATGGTGGGTGTTCTGCACCGGTCACCTCTGGGTCTCACGGGACACCCAGCGCCCGCCTCTCAAGGTCCCACTTCCCAACCACGGCACCAGCCCAGCAAGTCTGCGGCATCACCTGACCCAACTGGCTGTCACGGTCAAGCTGTCTCCTTGGTCACCTCCTTGTCTTCCTCCTAGACCGCCCGCTACTTGCAGAGACACGGCGGGCTCCTGGCCGGCAGCGTCTCTCAAGAGCACCTTGGGATTCTCAGAGAAATGCAGCTCAAGGCATCGAAGGAATATAAACAAACATGCTTCTCCGTTCTGACATGAACCAAAACCATCTTCCAGACGCACCCAGCTGCACCAGTAAAGGTTGTGCCACAGCCTTGTTGCACCTCTCAAATGGACGCCGTCCTCATGCAAGGATTCTGCTGAGATTGAAGGTAAGATTGTAGCTTGAGGATTTGAGAAGCACCAAGCTTCTCCGGCATAATGATGTGCATTGTAGCTTCTGATGCGTTCTCAGAAACATCGCCTTGTCCTCCTGCTGCTTTGCCAAAAGACATGTCAAGTTACCCCCAGAGTCTTTGGAGGAATGTTTTTGAATCCCCTCATGCATGATCCTTAATGGGAGCCACGTCTCATGCTTCTCTTTAGTTCAAAAGAGAGAAAAAGGTTCCAAAACATTGTGAGTCGAGTTTTACTGATGTTTTTCCCCAGCATGGTCTGCTTAGGTCAAGTTCACTCTTCCTGTGTAAATACTGAGACGTGGACCAGACTAGAAGCTCCTGTTAAGAGAAGCGCCTGGGAAGCTCAGTGGGTTAAAGCCGCTGCCTTCGGCTCAGGTCATGATCTCAGGATCCTGGGATCGAGGCCCGCATCGGGCTTTCTGCTCAGCAGGGAGGCTGCTTCCTCCTCTCTCTGCCTGCCTCTCGGCCTACTTGTGATCTCTCTCTGTCAAACAAATACATAAAATCTTAAAAGAGAGAGAGAGAGAGAAGTGCGTGAGTGGTGGAGGTCCTGCAGGACTGGATGGTTCTGCAGGGATCAGACAGTGTGAAGGGCACCAAGGTCCCCACTGAACAGAGAGGCTCCTGATACAAAAACCACTCTGATCTCGTGTACTTCACAAACAACAGTTCCAGGAAGAAATGCTTTGTCCCTGTTTGCTCTTTCACCGTTTAATCATTTCCTCAACCAGTACAACTTTGTCTGTAGGCAATCAGTTAGACACGCATGGGTCTGCGGGAAGGACAGAGAATTGGGATCGCGCGTCCCCCTCGCTAGACGTGCACAGGGCTCTGCACACGGACGTCCTTCCACGGACACCGTGGACGAGCCGGGTCCCCACACAACCTGTGACAATGCAACCACAACGTGAGACTTTCCCCCGGTGATGCAGAAGGCGTCCACGGATCCGACTGGTTCTTAACACGACATCTACGAAGCCCGAGCAGGAGGTTGGGGTTACATCCAACTGGAAATGGAATCTCGTTCCCATCCCGGTGGAGTCTGCTCTCCTCTTGCTGAAACCCACAGCGCACAGACACCTACCCCTCTGACCCTTCCTTGCAGTAGCAGGAGATCGTTCATATCATCCCCGGTCCCATCACGACTCCCTCGATCTGTACCACACGAAAACAGGAAACCTCTGTGCCACAGACAAGAAGCCAAACACGGACCAAGGATTCACTCAGGAGACCAACAGGTGGATGGGAAACCCTGTCTATTTTTAACATGATATTAAGTTGTAATTTTCAGAAGCCATCTGAGAAAACATTTCTTTCCTTAAACCAATGCTAATATTTGAACAATGAAATGTTTATTTGGGGGCAAAAAACAAAGAACCCACCCCATAACTGGTGAAGTAGGTATTGGCTCGAGCCAGTTTTCCTTTGAGGTGACTTTGGAAAAACGCTGCAGAATATAAACGCTTGCCACCTGCAGTTTCGCCGTTAGGTACGTACGGATGGACAGAGACAAGGACTCGCGGAGGACAGGTCGGCGTGTTCTCAAACGCACTCACGGGGAGCCCTTCCGCAGGCTCGGACGCATCGCCCCCGCCCCAGTGCCGTGGGACACACGTGCTCAGAGCGGACTTCAGAGCATTCAGCCCTCGAGCTGACACGCCCCACGCCTCCCCACTTCCCGCAGAGCCAGGCCTGACTGCCGCCTCACTGCCTCCAGAGCTGTCCCCCGCGGGACTGTGGTCGCTGCTCCAACCTCCCGATCCACGGCCCGACGGCGCGCTCGCCCCCCTTCCTTCCAGAGGCCCCGCCTGCCGCTTCGGCCGAGCCTCGCCTCTCCCTGGAACGCCCTTCGCTGTCCTCTGCCAACATCCACTTCTCCTGCAAGGCCGAGCGCCAACAGTCTCTCTTCCATGAAGCCTTCCCGAAATCCCTGCCCGCAGTCGGAATTAATGAGCTCTTTCTTTGCGTTCAGCAGAATTCTAAATTCACTCCTCTAATAACTTGCAGAGTGGAGCTCGAGTCTGTGTCACAGGTCGGCCGTGACCTCGGACGACAGGAAGCATTTCCTGTTTGGTCAGGGGTCTCGAGCTCCGGGGCCAGCGTCCACAGGAGCACGGCGCTGACGCGCTGGTGGGAAGCCGGCACACGAGCCGAAAGCTCGGGTCCACCAATGGGCTCCGCGATGCGACATGTTACTGCTGCTTCCCCGGACAGGAGGCTGTGCTGATAGCCTCATAGCTGAGCTCCGGGAGAAGCAGAAGGAGGGACCCTCCGGCTGAACAGTACCTAGAGGCTGAACAGCCACAGCAAACTCCGGAGGCCCGCAACCCCATTGGAGGCACATACACTCACGATCTCGGGGAGGAGGGCACGGCAGACGGACGCACACTGGGAGTGCCGTCGGGAGCAGAGCGAGCCCGCAGGGGCCTGGGAGACTGGCTGGCTAGTAAGAACGTGGGGAGGTGCGCTCCCTTCACCGGGGAGGGTGGGAGTGTGCCTCAGGGGAGTGAGTGTGCAGGCGGGCAGGGACGTGCGGCCCATTTCGTCGATTTGGGGATGCACCACGGAGATGCAGCCGGTCTAGCTGGGCAGGGAGCCTTTCTCGCAGCATGAGGGACCTTCCTGGTCCGGAGGCACGACTTGAAATTCTGGGTACCACAATACACAGTCTAGCAAGCTCTTGTTTCCCTTGTTCTATAGTTCTGTTCAGCAACGACGCGGGTGTCTCTGTCTGGACCAATGTTTGCAGACATGGTTTAGTAAAAGTTTTAAGAGGCCCCCGGGTGGCTCAGTGGGGTACGCATCAGACTCTGGATTTCGGTTTAGGTCGCGACCCCCACGTCGGGCTCCCCGCTCAGCCGGGAGTCTGCTTGCCGCTGCTCCCTCGTCTCTCCCCCTGCTCGCTCTCTCTCTGAAATAAGTACCTCTCTAAAAATCATCAAACGTTTGGAATTAAACAAGATCAGGGGCACCTCTGCAAAGCCTCACACCACGAGCTGGCATTTCACTCCGTTTGCTTTATTCCTCAGGGCGACCGGTAACTTGGAGACGAGCCCGTCTTTCCATCCCCAAATCGCCACCCTGGCCACAGACATTCGTCTGCGTTCGAGGCACTTAGAGACAAGCGTTAGTGAACGAAAACTAGGGGTTCAGTGTCCAGGAGAGGCTTGCGGACGGGGAGGAAGAGTCAAGTAAGTGCCCAGTAACGGCCGACTCGGAGAAGCGCGCGTCCAGAGTCACATAAAACCCGAAGCAGCAGAGCTCCGCGCATGGCAGGAAAGACCCATCTGTCACCAACGCCGAATTCTGTCTCTGCCTCATCAGTAAGTTATGCCTGTCCTTTCTATGAGAATGCTTCTGACTCGAAATCATTCTTGGAGAACCTTGGGGCATGTGCTAGGTTTCACTCCCGAGACGGACATAATTCACCAGGAGGAGACAGGGGTCCACCGGGAAAAGCTCACAGGATGTTTCCACATTTGCAAGTGCAAACACGGCTTAGTGCAAAATTCCCGGGGAAACGGGCCCCTGGGGTGGACTTAATTCTCCCTCGTCCGTCATGCCTGTCTCGGGGGATTTCATCAAGGGTGAGGAAAGACTGGGGGAATTTTTAAAAACGTAATAGAGTCTACACACCACCAGCGTCTCCGCAGTCTCCCTTCAGAACTGGAAGCCCCTGCGCCCTCCTAGTGTGCGTCCCGGCTTCGGGTGCAGGGGAGGGACGTGCGCGGGCGCTCCCGGACCAGAATGCATAATGATAGGGAGAAAACAATCAGAACATATGAACATAAGACTGCGGTAAGATGTGAGCGGGCAGTTAGGGCTAGCGTCCCGTGCGTGTGCCCGCGTCTGACGGAAAGGCATCCGCACGGGGGACATACAGAGGGCATTTAAAGTGAGCTGTTCAATGCAGGGCGGAGGCCCAGAAGCGCTCAAAGGAGACAGGGAAGTGGCCGGGAGATGAGAAGCTGCTGCAAGGTGCTGCCACGCTTGTGCTGCGTGAGAAAAGGAGCCACGGCCCTGATGATGTCGGGGATCCGCTAGCCACACAGCCACGGGGCACCTCAGGAAATGGGCTTTCCCGCCATAAAAAGGAGAGGCTGACAATGGGTTAGCACGGGACAGGAGCGTGCTGGAGTCTACGCTGGTCCCAAGTCTGATTCCGGCCTGCATCCTACAGGCTGGTGCGCTGGTCACTGCACACGCTCCTTGCTCAGCACTTTGGAAAATCCTGGCCAGCCCAACGGGGCAGAAAGCAGGGCTACGGTAGGATTTAAACAGTCGCATTCTTCTGCCTCAGTACGACCAGCACGTCGGCTCAGAGACAGTATCTAGAGCTACTCAAGTTAGGCAGAGGCACTGTGACGTTATTCAGCTGACGCACGACTGTGTCAAGTTTCTGAATGTGGTGACGGGGAGAGGCCTTTCCTTGGGCCCCCGACCGCCTGCGGGACGCTGAGCCCAGAATCGCAGACAGACGGTAGGCAGGCTGCAGGCTCCTTCCCGAAGGAGCGCGGACCGTCTCTGCAGGGCCGCAGGCAGAGCCGGGGAAGGCCTCACGGAGGAGGACGCGCGTGATGAGGAGGAGGAGGGCCCTCAGGAACACCTGCTGGGGTCCTGGGTCCCGATGTCAGCCACGGTGTCAGGCCGAAACGACGGACCTGGACACCCGGGAAAGAGATTCCCGACACTCACGAACGAGGCAGGGGGAAGGATTTCTGGGTTGCGACACGTCTGACAGCCGGAGCAACTCACACACTGGCCGCCTGACAAACAACGAGGTCCAAGGCTGGAAAATCGAGTGGAATCTAAAACCAAACCAGTCAGTGGGGACCTGTCTGCTGCAATCACGGCCGGCTGTGCGTCTCCGCCCAAACACAGCATGGGTTTGAGACTGTGTCATTGCCACACTGCTTTCGGTTTTCTTCCTTTGTCAAACTTGGACTTTATTTTCCACCCAGAACCTAAAACAGATCAAATTCAAATCAAACCCAATACAATGCAGGCTAAAAGCCCTTAATACACCCAGTCTGGCTTCTCCCTGCCACCAACACACACGCACAATGGATGTTTGGAAAGTATATTTCTTAAAAAGATGGATACCACGGATAAGTGGTTTTATTCTAGTCACCAAAAAATAGATGTAGAGGTAAAATACAACCTAAGTTTATATTTATTCAGCAAAGATTTATTAATCAGCCAATACTGGGGAATGTACTAAATTATAGCTTTTTTAAAAAAAATTATTTAAACAATGTCTACACCTGACGTGGGGCTACCGTGGGGCTCAACCTCGGGACCGCCAGATCAAGAGTCGCACGCTCTCCCGACTGAGCCAGACGGGCGTCCTGAGGACCTATTAAATTAACATCAACTTTTTCTCACCCGAATTTGGGAACAATTAAGAGAGACCGAAGACAGGCCACTGGAAATAAAAATACAGAACGTGCGTCTGATTAAGGTTGAACTGAAAGATACAGGTTAGAGATGCAGAAACTGGATGTCGTTGTGGTTCATCTCCCAAACCAGACGTCCAATCACCGTAGGAGGGACGCGGACCTACGACACCGTGGTGCAGACACACGCGCTACAATGTCTGCTTGTGCAGGGTAAGGAGGGACTAAACTTTGAACTAAAATATCAAAACCTTATATAAAGGCAGGACTGCCCCTGGACTGCAGTGCTATTCTCACCCCTGGCCGTGGACCCCAATAGTGTTCAGTTCACACTGACAGTTGCTGAAGTAACATTTGCAAAAGTGAGACGCTTTTTCTGCATTCAGTTATCATTTCTGTCGTCTTTACAACTAACTTCTCTCCCATATCACCATTCCTATCCCAGAGGACCCACACGATGACGCCGAGACCTCCTGAGTCATCCAGGATCATCTCCCATCCTGAGGTCTTTAACTCCATCACATCTGCAGTCTTCCGGCGTGGAGGAGGACACATGTACAGACTCTGGGCATCAGGACAGGGACATCTCTGGGGGGCCATGACCCTGCTTCCTGGAAACTCCCAGCACAGCGATGGCTTCCAGGATAGTCTCTCCCTGCCTACTGCACTGATTCTCTCAGGGACGTGAGCCAATGGTGCCAGACCGGCAGTGTTTGCTCTCTCTCCGTGACAGTGATCAGTGGGTCCCAGCACTTTGGTATGTCTGATGTGCAAGAGAAACAAGGTCTGAAATGGAGAGACGCTAGTCTGGAGAAAGGTCTCCCAATTTTCCAGCATATATATATATATATATATATATATATATATATATATATATATATGGAACAAATGTGCTAGACGTTTTCTTCGTTCTGACACAAGCCCAGAAACTTAAACTGTATCCCACTGAGTTCCAACACCTAGGGCCATTTGGCGAGCTGAAACGATATTCACACCCAAAGCCAACGTGGGCCACATGTTGCTAAGAGACTCTTAGATTCAGAGATTCACCTGCGACCCCTTCCTCAGGTGCCGGCAGTTAAGAAAACGGGCAATGCGACAGAACTGGCCGCAGCCACTCCCCTCCCGCCAAGGTCAGCCTGCTGGTCACGATTTCTAACGCTGGAACCCCACACACTCCGGTGCCCTGCCCCCCACAGGCACGGAACTCACGTGCAAGTTAAAGGCCTGGCATGGAACCATGAAACCTGGACTATAAAACACCTTATTAAGGAAAAAAAAAAAAAAAAGGCAAATGATTGCCAATATCTGTCCCCATCATATCTGAAAGTGCTGAATATGAAGATGAAAACAGTGTATTTTTCTGGAATCAAGTCCTTTCCTCCAGCGGATGCCTTCCAAGTCCTCGAGCAGCTGTGAAGGTCTTTGTGTCCAGGGCCTGTGCGAGTCTCCGTCGACCCATCTCCACAGGTCCCAGGGCCCCGTGCTGAGTCCCACACAAGCTCACTTAGCTGGCATCTTTCTTGAGGCTGGTTTTCACCTAGGGTAACCTATTACTATGAAAACATTTTCTTCTCTATGGTTAACATGCCCAGAGCTGGGTTGGCTCACCAAAGGGAACATTTTGAAGTGTCTCAAGAAATTCAAATTTTCCAGGGGTGACTGGGTGGCTCCGTGGAGTAAGAAATTCAGATTTTCTAGCAAAGCTACTTGGTAATCCCCAGGCCAGAAGCCTTGAGCCCAAATCACCACCCGCCTTGAAAGTTCAATAACTTCCAGTCGACATAGGTCCCAAATAACAACTGGTGACTCTTTCTCAAGGTCGCTCCAAAAAAGGGCCCGAGTTTAGTATTTGGGCTTTCTTAAATGATTCCACTTCTTCCCCCGCCCCCGAAAAGTAGGCAAACACATGGCTAAATAACACTTTCATTATCGATAAATGCTACATCAGAAGAGAAGTATTTGATGTTTATCAACAACGGCTAAAACCAAACCCTAGAAGACTTCATTTTCTCCACTCAGCAAACAGCGATGCTAACTGATCCCAGGGGCCCTCATACGTTATGGGATTGAGATTAGAGAGGATCAGACGAGAACATAGGATCTCACTGGGTGGGCTGCCTCCTAGGAGGGAAGAAAAAGAACCATGTACCCCAATTCCTTCTCCCAAACTCACAGAGGATACATAATTCCTTTCCCCTATGGGAGCAGGGAGTGCGAAGCAGAGAGAGACCCGTAGTCTTGTGCTAATAGATGTTCTTCCTCGAATACATGCGAAGAGTAGAAAGGAAACTCGATTCTCGTATCATGGTGTCCTCTCTGCCTAGAAGTCCTCTACGTAGTCACAGACGGATTCTCCTTTACATTGCTGATGCCCGCAAGTGATTAAATCCACCCCGAGGAGTCAAGATAGCACGGAGAATTTCCAAAAATCAAAAACCACAGATCCAAATAAGCTTGTGCTCCCACTGTTACAAGACTGTGTCCAAAATAAACTAAACCATGCATAAGCTGACATCACAGAGTCAGTCAGGAATACACAAGAAAGAGGACCAGCTAACCTGACAGCAGAGCCGGCACGATGACCTCTGAAAGCAATACTGTGGGCAATTATTTGGAACTTTAGATGAGAGGGGAAAAAAAAAAAAAAAAAAAAAAAAAAAACCTCCCCATCCTAGAATTTAAAATGAAGAAAAGCAGTACCCTTTCCTCATAGTACCAAATAATTATTTTTGCCCTTGGAAAAAACGGAAAAGATGCATTTTTCAGTTAGAAAATATTTGCCTTTCTGGATAATGTCAGTTACCACAAAGTAATACGATGATAAATTCCTCGTATGACTCATCTTTAAAATTACTTGAAATTCACATTGGAAATCCCATGTCCATGGCTACCTTCGGTTTCAATTAAGGAAGTGAAAACGAATCTGCAGCATCTCAAGGGGAGAGATTGAGCCAACCCAAAACTCAGGCAGGGCTCTTCTTGTCACACTCCCTAGGAGAATAATGATCCACTTTGCCCAAAGCAATCCGAGCATCTCAGTACGGTTCATCAGGAACAGGATGCTTCTATATCAAGGACTTCGTGGAAATGCTCCACGATACCAAGCAAACGGTGTCTGGCCTTTATCCATCAACCAAACCACTCCTGAGAGCACGACCATTTCCCGCTGGCCATCCTGTTCTGGGTCTTTGGGGTAGCTTGTGCTGACCTTTTGAAACTCACTCGTACGCCTCCCGTTTCCTTTCTGCTCTACTTCTGGCCTCTGATTCTTTGGCCACAAACACTGGCTTGCTTCAACAAGCGTTAAAAGCGGCCCTGGAAAAAAAAACTTTCCAAATATAAATGGGTCCAACCACTTGCCTAAGGTCAACAACTTCTGATGGGATCAGCAAGATTTTTCCGAGTCTTTCCAACGACGGGTCCAGGATTCTACAGTAAGTATCTTTACGATGCTTGTATTTCATAGTGGCCAGTGAGCACAGAGCATGTTATCCTATGAGAAGTCAGGACCGCTATCCAGTATGAAAACTGGGTCAGGTACGGTGCTGGATAACAATAACCAACAAGGCCCAGGCTTATTGTTTGGGGAACAGGGCAGCCCAGAAACTCATCTAGTAGGGTACAAAGCTGAGGAGCTTGGACAAACCTTGAAAAGAGTTGTTGAATCTGTCTCCTATGATAAGCTCAAAGGTAGAGTATGTAATTTCTGCAGGACGTGAATGGAACACACAGAAGATTCTTACGTCCGCGGTCTCTAACTGCTCTTATTAAGGCATTACAGAGATAGGAGATTAACGGGGGCCCTAACTGGCCAGTTCGCAAGCAGAGGATGTAAGGAAATACGGAGGTCAGACGTTGAGCTTATTAAGAAAAAGAAAACTGTGTCTGTCCACCAGCAGGGATTACAAATGTTGCTGGAGGCCTCCCTCCGAGAACATCTTAAACCATTTGAGACAAATAAAGAAATCAGGCCTAAAGGCAATGACGTGCTTCAGGATGTCACCCAATTTATTAGGTGACCTCACGGCAGCTAGATTAAGATGAGAAAGTTTTGTTAAACTTTTTTTCCTTCACAGATTCCTTCTCAGAGGCCCTCTGAGGCCGACTGGAAACCTTCCTCTAGAAAAGAACTTTGGAAAAGCAACGAGCATGTGAACCTACCGGGGAGTCAATCCACTGGGAAACAACGACGTTTCTGAGGCATTTCTGTTTCGTGAAAGCACAGTAAGATTTCTTGACTGCCGTGTGCGGGAGCGCTCCGCGTCAACCTTGTGACTGCACGGAACGTTTCCCATGTGAGAGGGCACGGAAGTCGGCCTGTAATTTTTTGATTAAAATGTGAGCGATCAGGAGCCTCACACGGACGTGAAGAAGAGGACTGGGTCTCTCTCAAGACCCTGCGTTTTCAGCTGGATGCTCTCACTGCACAGGACTCGGGGCTGTCTTTTACATTGAAGTCCAAGTATTTCCACAAGTAGAAGTTAAGTGACGTGCATCTGTGTTCGTGCCTGGACTTTGGGTGAATTCCGCACATTTCCCTAATTTTTTCCTTTTTTTTTTTTTTTTTTGGTTGTTTCTTGTTTGTTGTGGTTAGAGTCACTGCATCCTTTATTCCCGGTCTCTGGGCACACATGTGGTCTGCATCCAGTTTTCCGAAGTGGGGAGCACTCAGAATCACTGCACGAAGCTCCAGGTCCTTATGGGTGCTTATGCTGAACTCTCCCCCTTTTCTTTCTTGCTGGCTAAAAGCCGGAACACCAGAATTGCATGAAGAGTCGTGGGAAGAGGGTGAGGGTCTCCTGCTCCCTGGAGTCTTTCCTGGAGGATCCTTCAGAGCCAGATTTACCTTTACACCCTGGACCCCGGAAGAGAGAAAGGCACATCTGTCTCTGATCCCTGTGATATGCTTCCTCTCGCAGACAGCTACGGACCTTTCCCCTTAATACAGTCACAGTCAGGAAAGGAGCTAAGGGAACAGATAGTCCCCAAACTGAAAAACAGGATCTTTACGAAAATACTTATTTCCACGGGTTCTCGTCGTGTTTGCCCCTTCCTGTCTGTGGGAGGAGCCTCAGAAGGCTCCAGCCATTCTTGCCATCAGCTCAAAAGGATCGCCAAGGTAAGCCTTCTGCAACCTTAGTGAAACAAAGATCCCTTTGAAGGAAAAGGGCGCTCACTCTCTTCCTGTTATTCCGTCCTATTTAAGAGACGGCCGGTTGAGAAAAAGAAGCTGTGAGCTGTCCACAGACGTGTGCTTCAACTGCCTCAAAATTTTTAGCTGGGGAAGAAAAGTTGTGCCTTCTTTGTATGCTGACCCTCAACTAACCCATTTTGGTACCTTTATTCAACATTTAGTGTGTTGAAGTTCTTGGGCCACGCAATGGGAAGAAAACAACCAGCCCGAAGAGACCCCTCCTACCGGCTCTCTAAATGTATTTCTAAAAACAGAAAAGTCCAGCACGTGGCAGCTGCCAGTCCCCAAAGCACTGCCAGGAAGGTCAGCATGGCCAAGAGAGGAGGCCTCGTCCGTATCTGAGCTGTCTGAAGGCTACAGGGAGAAGCGGCAGGCTTGAGGGATGAAGAGAGTTTTCACATGATGTGAAGAGACTTGTTTTTCCAGCGAGGGGAAATGGAGAGAGCAAAAACACTCAGTTATTCCTCGATTCATTCCCCATGTGCCACCAAGCGGCTATCCCATGCTGGCCACTGCGGTGGAGACTGGACATACAGAGAGCTTGGCCTCCGGAGGAAGAAAGAAAACAAGAACACACAAGATAAGTACATGCTAGGAAACGAACGGCCAAAGCAATGCCATGAGAAGACAGAAGGAGTGGATTTAAGGGGCGCCTGGATGGCTTAATCGGTTAAGCATCCAACTCTTGTTGTTTTTTTTTTTTTTTTTAAGGATTTTATTTATTTATTTATTTGACAGAGAGAGCGAGCGAGCAAGCGAGTGGACACAAGCAGGGGAAGCAGCAAGCAGAGGGACAGGGAGAGGCAGGCTGTCCACTGAGCAGGGAGCCCAACATGGGGGTTCAATCTCAGGACCCTGCAATCATGACGTGAGCTGAAGACAGACACTTAACCCACTGAGCCACCCGGGTGCCCCAAGCGTCTGACTCTTTATTTCAACTCAGGTCATGATCTCAAGGTTCTGAGACAGAGAAGAGCGTCAGGCTCCGTGCTGGCTGGGGAGCCTGCTTAAGATGGTCTGCCGCCCTTCCCCTCCCCTGCCCTCATCCCTCTCTCTCTCTTTAAAAAAAGAAAAAAAGAGTCGACTTAAAAAGGGTCCCCAAGTCTTCTCACGAAAGGACATTTCCTTTGGGAACTAAAGGATAAAAAGACAGTAGCCAATAGCCACGTGAAGGGATGGAAGGAAGCATTTCTAGGTAAGCAGGAATGCCACCTGCAAACAGTGGTAACAATCGAACGGCCCAGTGCGTTTTGATACAAAAGACTGCGGTGCGGTTGATGGGTGCAGGAAAAGAGAAAGGTTCTCGTGAGCTGAGAATGACAAGGAAGAAAGGGCTGCTTCACACAGAACCTTGAGGTCATCGTAAAGAACTAGGAGACAATGAATTTGCCTGAGAGGACAGCTTTGGATATGGTAAGCTGGAGTTAGGAAGACCACAGAAGTCATTCCCTGGGGCAGGTAACAAGAATGCTTACAGTGGCCCCATTTTATGGGTCCCTGAAAGCAAAGACATTTAAATACTAACCTGTTACAACATGGGACCAACGGCGGTGTTGAGCCGAGTCGCACCTGGGGAGATCGACCACTGGCAGGTTAGGGATGCGGGAGGTCAGGAGAGCAGGATATGGGCAAAGCTACTACCAAGTTGCAACAAAAAGATCAGCGTAGGACTAATGAGAATGAACAGGGTGATCGTAACAAGAAACCCCAACCAGGAAGATTCTTTGGGGTTTGGTGAGAAATTAGCTAAGGGAAGTCAAGGAGAAAAAAGATCAGAAATAATTCCAAGTAATTCCAACATTTCCTATGCAAATCATTGGGAAATACATGGTGGTCTTCTTAATACTCAGAGCAACACGTAGTATTTAGAAAGAGACCACTTTATAGGAGGAGAAATCAAGATAAAGATGACTTCTGATTCTCCCATCTTAATGGAGGCTTACTGACGTAACCACAGCTTAGGTAAGACCCGTCCTGAGGACTGGGAACCTGGTCCTCGTCGGCCTGCACGGTTTACCCTGGTGCTCAGTCGTTCCCTTGGACTGTTTGAAGGGGACGGAAGACGAAGGGAGTAGGCCGGTCCAGTGAGCAATTACGCTTATGTGGGTCGGCACGAAACCACCTGGATGCATTGTGGGCGGGAACTGCAGTGCTCTAAAGAGAATGTGCATCCTTGCCGGCGGCATGAACCCACACATGCCCTCTCTTCTAGGACCTGCAGACCACTGCTACTGGCACGGCGGCCACTATTATCATTTGTGGAGCAGGGGGTGGGGTGTCCGGAATGTCCTGGAAAGGATGTCCGCCGCAGCGTTCACTGCTCTGTCAGCATCCCAGCCCCTGGCAGTAGGAATCTCTAACCGCTGCGCTCTGCACAACCGAGCCCACCCGCCTCTGGCGCCTGGAGCAGAGTTTCCCAGCCCCTGAGAGTCAGGTGCTTGGCCTGGGGGACGGCTGATAGAACAAAAGCCGTCGGCATCTGCCCCGCGGATGTGAAATCGAAACTTCTGGTAGCGCTCCCGGACAGGTGGTTCAGCTCCAGGAGCCACACTTCTCGTGCTGAATTAAGTAAAACAGCAGGGAAGGACAGCCACGGCTCCTGTGTCTCCACAAACCCCGGGCCAGTGAAATGCATCTGTGCCCCCCACGTGCAATCGCCGGCCCGTGGACATTCT